>NW_022630998.1:15371609-15843683 GCF_010015895.1 Lontra canadensis | reverse complement strand
TATATATATATATATATATATATATATATATATATATAATGCATATACATATGTATATGTACATACATGCATACACGTGTGTGTGTGTTTAAATGAACAGTAAAGATAAACTGAAAAGCTCTGTGGTAGCAAAACAATAGGATTCCAAAGATGCCCATGTCTTTTTTTTTTAAGATTTTATTTATTTGAGAGAGAGAGAGCATAGGAGGGGAGAGGTCAGAAGGAGAAGCAGACTCCCCGCTGAGCAGGGAACTCCATGTGGAACTCGATCCCAGGACTCCAGGGTCATGACCTGAGTAGAAGGCAGTTGCTTAATCAACTCAGCCACCAAGCACCCATGTCTTAATACAGTATGTTAGTTTACCTGACAAAGGAGAATTAAGATTGCAGATGGAAATGAGGTTGCTTATCAGTTTATTTTGAGATGAAGAGATTATTTTGGGTTATCCAGGTTGGCTCAATACAGTTGAAAAATTGCTTATAAATGGAGGACAGAGACAGACCTGAAAGAATCCAAGATGGCAGCATGAGAGGGACTCAGCTGGCATTACTGAATTAGAAGAGAAAAGGGTTACAAGGAATGGGGGGGAAGACTGTAGAAGCTGGAAAATTCCAGGAAATGGATTCTCCCCTGGAGTCTCCACAAAAAAAAAAAACAAAACATAGCCCTCCTGACATCCTGATTTTAACCCAGTGAAGCTAACATTAGTCCTCTCTCTACCAGAACTGTAAGCTCATAAACTGTGTTATTTTAAGCCACATAAACAAACAGACAGGGCAGTATCTTCCACATAAATAGCAAATGTCATGTGATAGTGGAGCAATGTTTACAAATTTTTCAGAACAATTTTAACCCAAATATTATAATCCAATTATTGCAAATTTATTGAAACAACAGAGATGAAACAAAGGTTAAACTATTCAAAGAAAAAAAAGGTATACAGAGAAATTGTGGAGGAAAGTTCGTGAGTGGATTTCAGCCAACAACAAAATAAATCCAAGTAAGATAATTACAAGTGGAAAGCTGTAACGAAACAGACAACTGATATTGAGCAATTAGAACAATTTCCACAGAACTTAAGCCCAAACAGCTAAGTATCATAGAAAGAAACATCTTAAATACCATAACTCTTAAAAAATAAAATGAGTTTAACTGTCCAATAGGAGGCAGGAAGGGAGAGGAAAGAGAAATTAATAGCAGGAAGTAAAAGTGTACTTATCTGTCATTTTCAATGATCATTTTATGTTTATTTTTAGCTCCATTTTTCTGACTCAAGATATGGTTTATTTTGGTGAATATTCCATGTGCACCAAAAAGGAAGTATTTTCCACTTTTGAGTGAGGTACTCTCTAAATGTCAGTTATATCCAATTGGGTTTCGGTGTTGTCAGGTCTTCTAGATTATTTCTCTAGTAGTTCTGTCAGTTACTGCAAGAAGAGTATCGGAGGTCTCAGCAAAAACAATGCATTTGTCTCCTGTTCCTACTAAGTCCATGTTTGCTTCATATATTTTAAAGTGCTTTTGTTAGGTACATGTATATTTTAGATTATTATGTCTTTTTCGTGAATTGACTTCTTTATTATGTAATATCCCTTTTATTCTTGATAATTTTCTTTGATCTATGGTCTGTCATTAGATACAACTTTACTTCTGCCTGAACAACTCTGTATAGCAATTAAAAAAACAAAACAGGTTTTCTTACAAAGGATTCTCTTAGTTTTCTTTAATCTGGGAATGTATTCACTTTCATTCTTAAAAAAATATTTTCAATGGATATAGATTTCTGGGTTGACAAGTTTATTTCAGCTCTTTAAACATACTGAGCTACTTCCTTCTGGCCTCTGTAGTCTTTGAAGAGAAATATACTGTCATTTGCATTGTTGTTAGCTTTTAAATTTTCCTCTAGCTGCTTTCAATATTTTTTCTTTGTCTTTAATTTTAGCAGTTTATGATATGTCTGTTTCCACTTCTTTGCATATTATTGAAGGAGGTCATGAGAAGACAAGACTGCCACTTGGGCTGGGAGTTGGACCTGGACAGTCAAGAGGATCCTCACTCCCATCCCAGTCTCTGGTATGCATGCTCTGCTCACTGTTCTCATGGTAGGATCTGGTTTCAAGTATGCACACGTGAGAGAGTAACATGCCATTGAGACCATCTAGACCATGTCCATGACCTGAACTTTGTTAAAGTCTCCATATGAACTCCTAAGATCTTGATAGGTGAACATCCTTGTCTTGTGGCTTCCCAAGACAAGCCTTGTATGTAATTTTCCTTCCGTGTTAAACCTATCGCCTACTAATCTGGAGTGGTCCTCCTCTTTGTTTTGTCTGTCCTTTGCCCTGGGTGTATGGGAGCTGGTGTTGGATTTCACCTGGGAAACTCCTTAGGTTGCCAGTCAACATGTGTATACCATTTGGGGTTTATTGAATTTTTTTAATCTACATATTTGTATACTTGACCAAATTTGGGGATTTTGCAGCCTCTTTTTCAGCTTTTTGAGTTTTCTTTAACTTTTATTTTTCTATTTAAATTTTTCTCAACTTCTATGAGGGGTGGTCCCTCAAAGGAACTGGATACACTGTTCATATTTTTCAAGTCTTTTCTTTTTTAGTCAGATTGATAGATTTATCATTAAGTTCCCTCCTACCTTTGTCATCTCCATCCTGTACTGAATTCAAAACAATGAAGGAGTTTTTTTATTATTTTTTTGTTCTAAAATTTCCATTTGATTTTTAAATAATTTTCCCACTCTTTATACCATTTATTATCTTGCTGAGAATTTTTGTCTTTCCATTCATTTCACAGGTGTTTGTCCTTATTTATTAGAATATTTTTACAAAGTGTTGCTTTAAAGATTTTCTCAAATGTAACATCTGTTGTCTCAAATTTGATTCTGTTGGTGATCTTTTTCCATGTGAGTTGTTATTTTTCTGAGTACTTTTTATGCCAACCAATTTTGGATTGTCAGATTTTCATTTTGAACAGTATGAGATGATATCTTGTTTAATCCTATAGAGTATGTTGGTATTTTTGTTATTTTGACAGAAAATCAACCTAGTCAGTTAATTAAGACTTTAAGTTCTGTGGGTCATGGCTTCAGTAGAATTGTTGCTTTCGAATCTTTGCAGGACTCCAGAGCTGTCTCATCTGTGCCATGACCACTGCCTAATCTGGGATCTTGGCAATAGTCTAGTTCATGACTCGGTTTCCAATATCTATGCATTTTGTTTAGACCAGATTCACATAAGCACATCTTAGAGATTGTTAGCTCAGGAGTTCTTAAACAGCTCTAGGTGTTTGCTTCCTAAGTCTGTCTCCCTCCTTGGTAATACCCTGAACTACTACTTCTTCTTCTTCTTTTTTAAAGGTGCAGAAGTCTGCACCTTTATTTTCCTAGATCTGCTATGAACTCCTCATATCTGAGCTTGTGTTCGAGAGACAAGACAACAGAGGGGAAGAAAACCTGCTAACTATAGAGATCTGTTTTATTCTATTGGTACTATGGTCCTCTGATTGGAATAAATTTCCTACCCTAGATTTTCAGATAATCCAGCCTCCCATTTTACTCCTGGCTCCTACTGCTGCACCATACTCTTGTTTGGGTACTGACATATAGGAAAACTGAGAAAAGGTAAACCATTGAGGATTCCTCCTTCTTGTTGTAAATGTTAGGAGACTTTTTCCTCAAGCCAAAATTAGAGGGCTTATTCTTGACCACCGCTGGTCAGGGTCCTTGTCTGCTTCTAGGTTTCAGGCTGCACTAAGGGAAAGTCAGAGTATACCAGTAGGGAAAAAAAGGACAAACTTAACACTCTTTGGGTGATATTTTGAATTTTGGCTTTACTCCTCAATGTACCTGCTACTTTGTACTTTTCAGAGCCCTCAAATAGCTGTTCCATGGACTCTGCCCAGATATTATATAGCTGTATTCAGTAGGAGAGATGGTGGAATGTGTTTACTTCAGAACTCTTCACCTGATCCTTAATTTTTTTATTTTATCAAAAAGTATAATTGTTAGTCCTAAACGAAAGAGGTCACCGACCTTGGATTTTCAGAATAACATATTTTTAGAACTCTCTATAACTTGAGCTATTGAATCTTTATTCATGTTTTTCCAGTCCATTTTTTCATTGTAAGCATATGAAAAATCAGTTGAAGTCCAAGTTTTGTCAACTAACCAGTCTCTGCATACTCTGGCACTTCCTTTCTTCAGTAAAATGAATGAGCCAGGGCAAAATATTTTAATGTATTACTTTCAATTCAAATCATTTCATTTAAATTTCAATTTAAATAAACTAAAATCCCCATATTTAATCTTTGTTATCTCTCTATGACATATTAAGCTTGGCTTTTTTTTTTTTTTTTTTTTGCTTAATAAAAAAATGTGTTCAGTTCCAAGGTACCTAGGTGGATCAGTTCGTTGAGTGTCTGACTCCGTTTCCACTCAGGTCATGAACTCATGGGACTTGGGATTGAGGCTTGTGCCCTCCTCCACGCTTAATGGGGAGTCTGCTTGAAGATTCTCTCCCTCTACCTCTCCCCCAACTCTTGAATGCTCACATATGCTCTCTCTCTAAAATAAATAAATCTTAAAAAATATGTCCAATTTCATATTAAATTTACCTTATTAACTTATATGCTGAAGCCAAATACCTCTGGTTTATGAGAGCATTCTGTGCACATCTTTTCCTAACTCCACATTCACTGATGGTATGTTAGTAGCTTGGATTCAGCTGGACTAGGGGTATTTGAACAATGAAATCATCAAATGGTACTGGAAAATCCCTCCAAACCCCATAGTTATTAAACATTTATCAGAACAACACTGCTTATGATCAAGAACAGGAATTTTTACTTCATAGAAAAATGATTTTATAGAATATTTCAAAGATGGCAAAGGTTAACAAAAGGTAGATTAGGGCATAGTTCTATCATATATTAAATATATTGGTTCTGGCAATACAATCTACTGTTACAGAATTTGGCTATAATTTCTGAAACACTGCCTAGCATTTTCAGAAACCCTGTCAAATTTTGATTGCAAATAAATTAAAACTGTACAAATAAGTTGTAGCTTACTTGGCCAAAACCATGGCTGTTTTCTTCAAAGATTCTATTGATCACTCTAGGAGTAAGGCTTGCAAATATTGCTTATAGAGCAGTAGGTATAGCTTATATGCCATATCCAGCTACAAATCTAAATTGGGAGAAATTAGTGCAGCATCTATAAGAAATTTCTTTACAAGTAACAGTTAAGTAGATCTTATGAACATGGTTTGCATGAATCACCTTGAGGGAAAGTAATCTTCTTAAGGGTTCCTCATGTAGACAGAGTTACCAAGACATGTCTCCCCTTAATGTGTTTAGAAATTAACTGGAAGAAGACAAGAGGGTGGTGCATAATAGTTTTGTATGAGAAGCAGAGAATAATGGATGGCTCTCATCCAAGATACATTTGCTCTGGTGATTTTATCACCATACCACAATTCAAGTTACGGTTCTCACATGGAAGAGTCAGACACCTAATTTCATCAAAACAAGTATGGGCTTTCTACCTTAGGAATAGTTATATCAACAAACCTGAAGGCTGGTATATGAGAACAGAATACTAACCATATTTTATCATAGTACATGAACCCAGCTACACAAATAGGCAGGCCTATAAAGAATGCCAAGTCATAATCAGAAAATTACTAATTTTAATCAGATGAATTTACAAATGGCATCAGTTCTAAGAGAGTCTGTTCATTTCTACAACAGGATTTATTTAGTCATTGAAACTATAATTATTGGTATCAGTGGGTGAGATAACCAGTGCTGGCTCCACTGAGCTTGTTTGGGAATTCACCATCTCAAATCTATTGGCTAAGGCTGCTGTTGGGATTCATCTGATTTGACAACTTTATCTGATAGTCATACTGAAGCATTCTCTCCTTTCTATTACTGTTTTTAGAAATATCACATTTTATATTTATCAAGATTAAAATGAAAGTATTTCTGTGTACACACACACACTCATGTCTATATTCTTAGGGAGAAATAACAAGCCTATTTATATGAGAGTTGTTCTAAGTTTTTTAAAAATTAGTGTGGTCAAAGTTTGGAAGCATAACATGCCAGGTCCATGATTAGTATACAGAAAATGCTGTAATATACTTATTTATATTTCTTTCTCTCTCCCGTACCTCCAAAAGCATGTGATGCAATTAACAGGTAGAAATATAGCAAAATATAAGATTCAGCAAGATAAAACAATCATCTTTGCTGGTGTGACAGTTGTGATTCTATGGATGCATTCGGAATATATCAGGCAAGAATTCAATTTCTTTGCTTTAAGGTCTATGGACATCCCCAAGTGAAGACGAAGAAATTCTCATTGCTAACCTCAACTAAGACAACTTCACTTTTCAGGTCCTTCACTTGAAATATTCTATTTTCAGATATCAAATTCTGTGACCAAGACCCAAATTAAACTATCATAACAAAGAAATGTGGATATACTGTTTCAGACAGCTGGGAACTGAGAAATTCGTGGTTGCAGCTAGCTTCAACCATGAATGGACCTATGGACTTAAATTAATGTCAGGTCTTTGTCTCTTTGCTCATTTCTTGATTCCAGTAGTCTTTGCTTAGCTTGATTCTTCAAGGATGATCTCTCCACTTGTTGAATAATCTGACTACCAATGCACACCTCAGGAGTCCCTGAGTCTAACATCCCTCTTAGGAGTACATCTTACCTGACAGGTTATTCCAAATATACATACATTTTTTCAGCTTGGACTTCATATCAATTTTTGAAGCAATGAATTGGCCAGATTATGAGGTTCTTTTGTTGCTCTGACTTGTGACACATCCTAACCTCTCTGTTCATGATATGAATTTGCTTAATCTAGGCTGTAAAATTTGTGTTCCCCTCAGGTAGAGAGGTATGAAAACAGATAAATCATCTGATATTCACTACAGTGTATTTTCCAAAGGTATTTTCCATTTGCTCCATTAGATCCATTCTCTACTGCTTCATAATCTGCTCTCTACAAGAAGCAAACCAGGACAGACTAAATCAATGAGCTCCCTTTCCTCTGTTTTGTTTTTGTTTGTTTGTTTCAAGCACTAAGATCCTTGGACCTGGATCTGAGGGAGGTAAGAACGATGCTGATTATTTTGTCAGATCCTCTCTGTGGAGACACTCAAGCTAACTGTAGGTATCACCTCAAGAAGTTTACTCAAGGTCGTCACTTTTCTCCTGGTACACATTTCTTCATTAGTCACCCTGTTCACCTTGACTCATATCTGATGGTGTTATTTGCTTCTTCTTATAAACCCTGTTGACAGAATATGTTTGTTCACTGACCGTCACTGGTTTTATGATTATCTGTTTCTTAATTTCTTAATTTGTCTTTATTATTTCCCTTTTTTATTTTGATAAGTTTTATCATTAATTTGCTGAGTGGATAGTGGAATCCTAACTTTGTGTATTTTGGGTTTTTTTTTTAACCTTTCTATATATCTGGGATTTTATTTTCTAATCTTACAATTATTGGTGCCACCAATACCTTTTGGGTAATGTTTCTTCTGAGAGACAGCAACAATTATTCTTCAAATTCTGAACTTTTTCTAATAATAGTTCTGTTGTACTATCTATATAAACAGATAAGAGTGAAATTCTTTTGCAAACCTGTGTCAAAATTAAAACCTTTAAAGAGTATAAACCACTGGCCTCAAGTAGAATTCCCTATGTGTACATAATATTACAACTTAAGAACTATTCTATAATCAAATGGAAGTGAGATATAGGAGATCAACCAAAAGAACTCCAAAAGGAACAAGTAAGTTCCATTATGTTCCAAGTCCCAATAAGTCTTATTCTCATGGATTCTACTTCTGATTTATAGCTCCTTTGCAGCTCACATGCATGACCTCATGAGGAATGCCCAGCTCGCCAAAGGCAAAAAAAACTTCAGTTTTGTACCACCTACTGGTAGAAAATAGCAAGGAAATAGAAGAATTCCCTTGAACACTAGGGGTGAAGGAAGAGCTCAGTAGACAGAAGTTCAAAAAACATGTCTGATTGCTCAATTCCCTGGAAGTACAGATGATCAGAATCAAATACAGTGATTCATATGCCACTACCCACTTGCTGGTTAGACACTATGAAGTAGAAAAAACACAGTTTATAAACTGGTGACAAGAGGTTTGGGAAGGAGATTAAGTAAAAGGACATTTTATAACAGAGAAAGTTCTTAATGTCCAGATAGGAAAGATGATTGGCTCTGTGTCTGTCTGACAGCCTCTCTTCCCAGAAACCTCTTCTCTTTCTCAATGGCCTCTTGAAAAATTGACTGTGGTGACAGGAGTGGAGGTTAGTCGTAGATTTTAAAACACGGTACTTCCTCTATCTAGGATTTAACTAGTCCAGGGCCTACTTGCCAATAGTCATCATTAGCTATGAGCCCCCAATATGACACCATTTCCCTCAGACAAATATGTCACCTGACAACAGGTTTATTAACTTGCATAGCAGGTTTGTTACCTCATAGACCTTCATATTAGAAATGACAGCATCCACATTTCCTTAGAATAGATATTTATTCTGGTTATAGACCTGCTTTTCCTGCCTATCTAATGCTCTATTCATAATCATATTGCCATTTATTTACTCTAAATTTATTTACTCTAAATCTCTGTCATATGACAACCTTCAAGCTGATAAAGAGCTGTAGGATATTTGAAGAAGAGAATCAGCAGGGTAAACACTTAGTGTGACTGGAAAGTGTCCTGTTGGATGTGTTTCATGCTCTGTACCAGTGATCAGTAGGATAGTGTTCTTTCTCTTAGTAGTTGTGTTCATATCACAGACTTTAATTTTCCATCAGCAAAAGTTTTGTATCCTATTGCTACAACTTTAGGCTCTGATGATTTGGAGTCATGGTTCTTAAAAGGGAAGGATATTTGAACCAATGGACTAAAGACTGATTCCATTAAACCAAAAGCTACACATTTTATGTTCCTTCTGTCACTGGAGCATTAGATAAAGAGAAAAAGTTTACTCTGTTTGCTGAGCTGATTTTTCTTAATTTGATTTCTATTATTCAATGGAGGCAGAGAGAAATAGGCCTGGAATTCAAGAGATTCTCTTATTATATCTGTTCTTTCTGGTTTAAAAAAAAAAAGTCATAAAAAAATAAAACTACTTCACAAAGGAAGACTGTTTAGGGCACACGTTCCTTTGGTAATTAATTTTGGAATGTGCCAGGCAAAGAACTATGAATGGCTATTGTGCTAGCTGAAGATGAAGGAATGTGGAAGGGGTAGTGAAAAGGGAAGTTATAGATGCCAACTAAGACAATGTGACTTTTTGCAAAAGTAAGGATTGTAGGGATTATGCAGATTTTCTTCTTTGTTTTTATATATATGTAAGTTTGTAAATATCAACAAATCCATTTTTCATCTTTCTCCCTGTGGCTCTCTTATTAACTAATGTAAATGGTGTTACCAAAAATTGAATTTATATTCAAATTTTCTTAAATTTCAAGATACCCAAGAGGAACAGTGACTGAGCTAGAAAAGAAATAAATATTATCCAGAGATTAATAAAATAGCATATGGGATTTTCTATTTCCCCTTTTGGGACGAAGAAAAGTTTACACCTTTGACTATACACGGATAGTTCTGACATGTTAAGGAAAGCATTATGCTTTTACTTTTGGTCAGAACTAAAAAAAAAATGCATAAAAGGGGTGATACAGATGCTAGGTCCACAAATATGTGCACAATACAGGACCATCTGGTATCTATTAGGCATCACTTCTACCTGGGAAATGCAAACTACATTTTCCAGAATCCTCTTCACTATATGGTTATTGGAAGGATTTCCTTATGAGAGGGATCAAGTGAA
Source organism: Lontra canadensis (assembly GCF_010015895.1). Lineage (NCBI taxonomy): Eukaryota > Metazoa > Chordata > Mammalia > Carnivora > Mustelidae > Lontra > Lontra canadensis. The sequence goes on along the minus strand of NW_022630998.1, from coordinate 15,833,784 downwards.
GGGGAAGGGCAAAGATGAAGTTCACCACAGCATTCTCACAAGTGCTTGAGAACCACCCTCTTCACCGTTAGACTGAACATTTTGTGGGAGTCTCTCCAAAAGTCCTCAAAGAATGCAGCATCTTCCAGGCAGTCATTTGAGGGACTCTGGTTTAGTTCTTCGGGGGAAAAAAAAAACCCCTCAATGTCAACTTTTTGCTAACTTCAGTGACAGCATCTTGAACAATTGACTAAAACTGTCCCTCGATTTTGTTCCTCAAGAAACTGCAAAGTCATTCTATCTTCAGTAAGAGTGGCTTGTGTTTTCCTGACTGAATCCAGACTGGTATTAGAGTATAGTTCTTGGAGGACTGCAAACAGAATATATGTTTTCTGTATCTATTTAGTGCTTAATGCAGAATAATTGTTCAACCAACTGTTTGGGTCAAATCTGTTCTTAACCTCACATGACAAAGAAGTTAAAAAAGGGGAAATGGGGGACGCCTGGGTGGCTCAGTGGGTTAAGCCGCTGCCTTCGGCTCAGGTCATGATCTCAGGATCCTGGGATCGAGTCCCGCATCAGGCTCTCTGCTCAGTGGGGAGCCTGCTTCCCTCTCTCTCTCTCTCTGCCTGCCTCTCTCTACTGTGATCTCTCTCTGTCAAATAAATAAATAAAATCTTTAAAAAAAAGGGGGGGAAATGGTAGGGAATTTCAGGAAGAGATAAGACTTTTGGTTCCCACATTTCCATTTTCCTATACTGAGCAACAGTCAGCCAACGATCTCCTGAGTATTCAGAGGTCTTGAGTTATTTACATAGGCCATGTAGCATTGACTATTTCCCTAATTTTACCAAATAGAATTTCCTTTGATAGCATAGATCCACTGGGATTTCTGTAGGTCACCTGCCTCAATAATCAAAGTACAAAAAAAAAAAAAAAAAGAAAGACTACAACAAAAAATTTTCACCACTACAATTTCACTACAATTAAAGTAGGAGAGGGTTATAACCCTGGGCATTATTCCAGTTTTGAAACTGAGATAAAATCTTATAAAGGATAGGTCTTGCATTAGAAATCCTGTTTTTAGTACATTTAATACCCTTTAAATACCTTTAAAAGTCAATCTTTGCTATTCTTTTTCCTGAAATGTACATACTTTGACAGCTTTAAATTGTATCTTCATTGAAGTTTGTGTACAAGCCATAATACAAAATGCAGAGTTTGACAGTCACATGCATGCATAGAATCCCTTTGATGGCATGGCCCCTAAATCATGTCTGCTTACATAGATTTCTTTATTTCATTTTTTCTCCTCTTAAGATGACTACAAGTTAATGGAAACATTCAAACTAGGAAAATCGAGATTCTGTGTTGAGGGTAGATAAACTAACATAATAGGAACTGTGAACAGAATCCAGGTTTTATAATTCAATATCAGCATAGCAACTGGAAAGCAGTAGTAAGAAATTATAAAATTTCACTGACAACATTTTGAGAATGATTCATTCCATTCACTTAAATGTTTTCCACAACTAGCCACTTACCTGCAAGACCTAGCAAGATACAATTTCCAATGACTATAATCCTTGCTATTGATTACAAAAGTCTGCTTCAGCTAAACTCAATTGACATTTATATTGTTAACTTAGCAGGTATGAAATTTTAAGGAGTTTATTGCTCGGCCCTGAAGGGGAGCAGCATCACATAACATAAAGGCTTTTTTCTGGTTTCTGAGGTAGAAGGAAAGAAAATATATATACGTGTAGCAGTTCTTTTTTTTATACAGCCATTTAGCTGCACAGTGGATTACACTGTTTTTATTGGAGTGACTGCACAGAAAAGTACATTTTAGTGAATGGATTTATAAATACACATCATCTCGCTGGGTTCAGCCATTAATAAGTGTAATGGAAAAGGGAAGTATCAAATTAAGCATGATTAAGTTGGGAAACAAGCCTTTTGTAACTCTAAACTTTTTCTTTAGTGTCTAGATGAGGAAAAAAATTTCCCTGATTTCACAATGTATTCAAGAGATCTGTGTCTAAAATAATAATAAAGGCAGAAACTAGTATGATTCGGGTATTACTGTCTACATAATGTTATTTATGTTATTAAATTTGAATGGCCCATTTCTGTTTCTATACTGTACTTATATTCCTGTCATAGTAGAAAATAAATTCAATTTCCTATTTAACACTGCTGCAGTACTATTTTAAGGTAAGGTACCCAATCTATGATCCTGCTCTTTTGATAGATTTTATAGTTTCTTTTCATTAATATTGACTAAATGAATATTACTGCCCTCCTCTTTACTCCTTTAAGTCCATTGACTTTCAGTGATTCAATTATTTAGTTAGAGCTTCAATCCTAGTCTTAAACAGGTTTCCATTTAAATTATCTCTTCTCTGTTTTTAGTTGGTCTGATGTTTCGTACTCATTCTATTAAGGTTCCCAATGTCCATTTCAATATTGTTAAATAATTTTATTTTTATAGATTATCATGAAAACAATTCCCTTTGAACAATTTTCTATATATCAGGTTGTAATAATGCTATTAGTACATAGTATTTGAATTAATAATTCAGGGATTATCTGCTAAAATCTACATTCTATTGAATAAACTGAGACTGTGACTTCTTTTAAACAAATATTTAATGTTTTCTCAGCTATTTATAAATTTTTGCAACAAATAACTGGGTTTGAGACTTCGTAAATATTATGAAATTCCTTTTTTTTTTTTTTTTACAATATTCACTGGCTCAGTCCAGAGAGCATATGACTCTTAATTTCAGTCCCCATGTTGGGTGCAGAGATTATACTTAGATAAATAGATAGTTAAAAAATAAAACAAAAATCATTCAGTTATCTTTAACTGAAAGAAATCTCATAATTTAAGGTGTATGGAGTAAGGTTTAATTTGTGTTACAAACTTATTTTTCTATGTACAGTAAAACAATCTTTGCAATATATCCTAAAAATTCTGCTTCATCAGAAAAATATATTTTTAAAATATCACCAGATTGAAGAGCATGACAGTGGTGAATATTTATTGTGTCTTTAAAATGCTGTATAAGTCAGCTAGAAAGAAGTGAATAACATTGGCTTTTGTGAAAGGTAAGAAAATATAACCAGAACACAAAGTGCATATAAAATAAACTTATTTTGCATGATTCAAGAAAATAATGGCATATGTATCTCACAGGGAGATTAAGAGATAAATCATGGGGTTGTTAATAAACTGGAAAATAAATTTTTACCACATAGAATCACAGCAAATTTTGTAAGTATCTATGCTATTAAAAATTTTTAAATATAAAATGATCAGGAGAAAAAAAAGGCCCCATTTCCCATGCAATCAACCAGCATTGTTGATTTTGAAAATATAAATAGGTATGTTTAAAATTCAAATGTATAAAATGAAAGGAAAAATTCCATACTCCCTTCCACATTTCCCTATCCTTCTTGTCATATGTACCTACTGTTAACATTTTTATTGCATTCTGCAACAATAAACAGCTAGCTAGGTAAACAAATTCATGTCAGCTCTTATCTTTTGATAGAAACATACAGATTTTTTAATACAATTTATTCTTTCAGTATACAGTACATTATACTATAAAAAGTCCACCTGCTGCCTTTTGTTATAGTATATTTTGGACATATTTTCATATCAGCATAATAAGGATCTAACTTTCTCTGTATATAACTATATTATATATACACACACACACACACACACACTCTCACCAGAATTTTTAAATAATTTCTGCTCATTAAAACTTACATTATTATACTTTTTTTTGCTATTATAGGCAATATTCCAAGACATATCCTCTTGTATATAAGCATAACTTTTAAGTATAATCCTATGACAAATTACTACACCTAGAATCTATTGTTCATAAAGTAACTGCCATTTTGATTTGTATAGACACTATCAACTTTGCCCTAAAGGTGTTAGGGAACTCCTAACTTATTATCTCTGTCTCTGTTGTTTTTTTGTTTTTTCCTTTCCCTCATTTTCTTTCAGTTACCAGGTATCTGATAGTTTAAAAAAAAAAAAAGTTACCTTGTTGGTATTTTTATTTTTTTTAATTACAAGTGAGGTTATATATCCTTCAGTGTACATACTAATATTTCTAATTGCTCTGTTATTTTGCTCTCAATTGGCAATTTATATCTTTTCATCATTTGCCTATTTTCTCTATCTTGGTTGAGCCTTTTGTACATTAATATAGTTGTTTGCAAAATACTATTTTTCTACTTCTTATTTCTCCCACGCAGATGCCCCTGTTAAGCTTTTTAAAGATTTATTTATTTATTTGTGAGAGAGTGAGAGAGAGAACACAAGCAGGAGGGAGAAGTAGAGGGACAAGCAGACTCCCTGCTGAGCAGGGAGCCCAATGTGGGTCGGGATTCCAGGACCCTAGGATCACGACCTGAGCCAAAGGCAGATGCTTAACCCACTGAGCCACCCAGGCATCCCTTTTTGATAAGCTTTTGATAAACTTCCCAGTTTATCAGTTGTACCACGGAAGAGGTGTTCAGTCTGCTCTTCAACACAGTAAAATATTTTTTTTATCAAAATTAAATGATTATTTGGTCTATAAAAATTGAAGGCAGAACATCACCCACTGTTTTAAATTCAGAACTGCATTTCATGTACGTTTCCTCTTTGGGCTCCTGGACATCCCTTGTGACTTGTAACCTACAGCGGCAATGCTAATGTCTCCCCAGTGAATCCACTGGACTCTGGCTTGCTTTTATTAGGGAGTAGAATACCTTTCTTCAATTTCTTCCATTTTTCAGTTTTAGTTCCATCAGTCCAAGTTCATATTTTTGGATAAAGTGATACAGGTGAAGAAAGAACTGAATTACCATTCTTTCTAACAGAACCACATCAGAGTAATTCTAACTATCTTCACATTCTACACAAGCATGAATTCCACAGGGTGGCAAGTGAGTGCTGCAGGAGAAACTCTAACACAAGAAACTGACTTTACACCTCTGTGGTACTGGTGCAGGGGAGATCCAGAATTGTTAATAATTGCTTTATTTGTATAACTTACTCTTCTTTTCTTGGTAAGACTCCTTTAACAAAGTGTCACATTCTAAAGGAGCATAAATTCAACGCCAAAAGGCTTGAAAATGATGTAATTTTGATGCAGCAGGCTTTAAAAGGAAGCCTGGAAACTGGAATTCCATCCTTATACACAGCACCAATGTTCTAAAACTCATCTTTAGACAGCTTTCCCTTAAAGTTTTTGTCATCTCAAGGATTGCTCCCTCAAATTTGGTATCTACCCCAATCTTCATTCTGTCTTTAATTAATTTCACCCTTTCACTGTGCAGATATTACCTGTTCTTTGATAAACAGATTTAGTTTCCTTTTAATATAAACCAAATTTGCTTTCCCTTCATTATCTTCATCTATCTACTTCATATCAAATGACAGTAGAACCAGAACTAAGTAGAAAGAAGAAAAAGTGGAATTATCTGAATGAGTACATATACCTTAATATTTTTCATGTTATACTTACGAATCTGTATTTGATATGGGTTTGTTTGTTTGTTTGTTTTTTAGCCTAAGCCTGTCACATAAAAAGTCTTCAAATTATTCTCCATACAAAAATTATATCCATCGGGGTTAAACCTCTGCTTTCGGATCAGGTTGTGATCTCAAGGTCCTGGGATCGAGCCCCACATTGGGCTCTCTGCTCAGCAGGGAGCCTGCTTCCCCTTCTCTTTCTCTGCCTGCCTCTCTGCCTCTTGTGATCTCTCTCTCTCTGTGTTAAATAAATAAATGAAATCTTTAAAAAAAATATATACATCTATATAGATTTGCATAGGTTTCATCTGCCTCTTAAAGCATCTTCTGAAGTTATCATTATTACAATATATTACATTAATACCATATTATTAGATTAAGATAAAATATTGTCTAAACCAAGCAGTCTTCTCCACAAAAATTAAATAACAGATTCTAACTCTTTTTTACTTTTTAGTAAAACTGTTTCTTCTAAATTTACAAAATGTCTAAAAATGAATTTTTTTTCCCAAAGTGAATGATACTTTATATAACACAATATATTTCTTGCGGGGGACAAGAACACTATTTGATGGTATGGAAGTTGTTCTTGTTTTTTTAATTTAAATTCTCAATAAATTCTTCACACTTATAGAATATATTCAAGGTCAACTATTTGTGTTTAGGATCCAAACTAGAAGAGAATCTAACATTTGTAAAGTTCTAGAAAAGAGAGTTTCCATCATCTACTTGTGCTTCTAATATTTCCTTTATAACCAAGAAAGGATGATTTGGAGGAAAATTTTCTCCCCCCATATCTAAAGTAACAAACACATTATTCTTGGGCATATATCCCCTCCAGAACCCGCACAAAAACAAGTTATGCAAAGCAAAATCACCATTTTAGAAAAGCCATTTCTAAAATGCAAAACTGTTCTGTTTAGTAATGGCATTTGGATTCATACTACGGGTAGTATGAACATATATGTATGTACTCAACACTTCATACAAAATCCCTCATCATGTATACATAAATATAAAATATGGCTAATTCCTTAGCAATATATTTATGGGTATGTCTCCAAAGGCAAGGGAAACAAAAGCAAAATGAACTACTGGGACAACACCAGTTAAAAAGTTTTTACACAGTGAAGGAAACCATAAAAAAAAAAAAGGCAATCTATTGAAGGGGAGAAGATATTTGCAAATTATATATCTCATAAGAAGTTAACATCCACAATATATAAAGAATTTATATAACTCAACACACACAAAAAAAATTTTGATTTAAAAATGGGCAGAGCACCTGAATGGACATTTAAGAAAATATATAGATGGGCAATAGACACATGAAAAGATGTTCAACATTGCTTATCATCAAGGACGTGCAAACCAAAACCACAGGAGATATTACTCCATAGCAATCCAACTGATTAGTATCAAAAGGATAAGAAATAACAAATAGAAAAAGAAAACCTTCCTGCATTATTGGTGGGAATGTAAACTGGTACTTCCACTGTTGAAATCGGTATAGAGGTTTCTCAATAAATTAAAAATATAAATACCATATCATCCAGTAATTCCCCTCCTGCGTTTTTACCCAAAAAAAAAAAAAAATGAAAACACTAATTCAAAAAGATAGATACATGCCTATGTTTACTGCAGCATTATTTATCATAGCCAAAATATAGAACCAACATAAGTGCCCATCAGATGAATGCACAAAGAATTGGTACATACACACACACACACATTACTCATCCATAACAAAGAATGAGATCTTGCCATATGCAACATGGATGGACCTAGAAGGTACTATGCTAAGTGAAATAAGTCAGCAAAGACATAGGATTGTACTTATATGTGGAATCTAAAAAACAGAACAAATGAACAAAAAAGCAAAAAATAAACTCTTAAATACAGAGAACTAACTGATGATTGCCAGAGGGGAGTTGGGTGGGGGAAATAGATAAAAGGGATTAAGAAGTACAAATTTCCAATTATAAAATAAATAAGGTACAGAGATAAAAAATATAAAATAAAAAAACTAAGGCTAATTTATGAAAAAACATTGCTTAAAAACCTTTCAGAATGCTAGTAGTAAATGACACAGGCAAAATGGCAAAGTCAAGAATTATAGGCTGAATTGAAAATTTAGGTATACTTAACTTTTGAGAAAAGTTTCTGAAAAAATATCAACAAGATACAGGACAATGGTAGTTCTAGAGATAGAAAATGTTCGCATGTCAGAAATGAATATTTCTAAACAGTGCATTTGCTACTATATGTTCCCAGAAAATTGAAATTATTGTTACATTTGAGCATTATGAAATTCTAAAATACAAATCTCAAAATACCATGGACTTCATATTATTCATGTCTCTAGAAGAGAAAGAGAAAGGTTTTTTTGTTTTGTTTTGTTGATGGTGGTGGTGTCGTCGTCGTCGCTGTTGGCTAGGGAGGCATCCCTGCCACATTTGTGAAGAAATTTGAGAATCTAGCCTGTCTTCATATCCCAGGCAGAATTTGAAAATACGAATATGTGAGATCCAGTCCATTTTAAATATGGTATTGCACAGCAAGGATAATGAAAAAATAATTAGTGGAGAAATGATGCCATATGACTATTTCTTTATGATGGCTACTGACAAGATCAAAAACAGACCCTTCCCTTTGCTTATACCTAATTACAAAGTCAGACACAGTTCCTTCCTCTTTTATCCCTAGTCAGTGTCATGTTTTTTGTCCCGTGAGTAGTTAGAACGGTTTGTCCCTCAGAAACTGGCTTGACATAGAGATAAACATTTCCCATTCAAATAAGTGACACATTCCCTATATACAAAATAACCTTGAGGGTAAAGCACCTAAGTTTCTCCCTCTCCTTACAAAAATTGCTAAGGCAAAAATACTCTATTGAGCACTCTGGTTTTCAGATATGGTCTATTCTCCCTATTGCAGCTGCCCAATAAAATCACCTCTTAATTGTCTGGTGAATTTTGTCTTTGACAGTACCATACATCTCCGTCAATAATTCTAAATAGATAAAAGAATAAGTCATAGCATTTAAATTGAGGCAAGCAACTTAAAGACTGAAAACAATATGGAGGAAACAGATGAATCTGAAACCCATATTTCATTGTCCATCAGTACTTGACAGATAATACAAAATTCTACATGAATGCTTTATGTGCATGAGAGTTTAAACTATTTCAGAAGATCACTTTCAATGAACTGTGCCTAGAACTATTTCTAGAAATAAAGGGAAAGTACTTTTGTGTGCAGAAATAAAGAAGTAAAAGACTTACCTTTTCCTAGACTGCTGCATAATCTTTGGTTTTCATCTCAAAATAAGTTTATTCTCTACCATCTGCTCTATTTTATTGCTATCATTTTTTAAATATATCTAATAAATAGAAGAGATATGAAATTTATCAAAACCTTCAATATGATGTGGAATCAAAGACAGAAAGAACAGTACTAATTTCAGAATGACAGAATTATAATGAAAAAATTCTAGTATTAAATTATTTATAATCTGGACTACATATATGTATTCTGTTTACCTCACTCACTTTGTCTTCTCTCTCTCTTTTTTATGGGGGGGGCAATTTCTGTTTCCTATCATGTCCCACTAATTGAACCCATATACAATTCTCACAGTTTATCTTTTGTTTGAAAGATTTTCTCATCCTATTGACATGCACAGCCAGACACCATCTACATCTTCTTCAGTATTGCTAGGCTTCCCTAATTCTTTCTTAGCTATTATTTATCTGACAAAATGGAGGGATAGATTATAATTCAAACTTCTATCTTTTCTAATACACGTGTAAAGAAAATAATGCTTAAATTTTTAAGCATTTCTCAAATTTGTCATGGTCATAAGAAAACAAAATAAGACTTAGATACAGTCCTAGACCGGGAGAGACAAAGCAGAGGGAGAATCAATAATTTAATACAATATGTTATTGAGGATGGAGCCTGGAGCAGACAAACAATACTGGTGGAAAAAATCTGTAGAAACCAGAATCAAGTCTGGAGTTTAGTTGATAGCAGTACACAAATGTTGGTCCTCAGTTTTAACAAATATGCCATCGTTATACACAATTTTAACACTGGCAAAAATCTAGATGAAGGGCATATGTGGGTTCTCTACAATATCTTCGCAATTTTTTCATAAATGGAAGATTACTACAAAATACAAAATTAAAACCAGAAAACAGCAATATACAAGTATACAAGTACCTACCTTATTCTCCAAGCCAACTTCCAGGAAGACACCTTCTCTTAAGAGACTGCCTGAAAATCCTGGTTATGCCCACTGGGAGGGTTTTCATTTGGATTCAGTGATGTCACTCAGTACTCCCAAACCTGGAGATCAAAGATATATGTGTTTATAAGAGACGCTTAACCTCACAAAACAAACTGAGCGTTGCCAAGGGGAGGGGGGTATGGAAAGGGTGGTTTGGTTATGGACATTGGGGAGGGTATGTGCTATGGTGAGTGCTGTGAAGTGTGTAAACCTGGCGATTCACAGACCTGTACCCCTGGGGCTAATAATACATTATATGTTTATAAAAAAATTTAAAAATTATAAAAAAAATAAGGGGAGGAATTCAGAATGGTTAATGTGTTACCATATTAGAGTTGAGAAAATCAGTATGAAGTCATGTTTAGCTTAACATAAATAAAAACGGATGGTCGCAAAAAAAAAAAAAGATATATGTGTTTATTCTCTCCACTCTGATCATCACTGTGGTTGAGGGTTTTGCCCTTGGGCCCACCGTCCCCACTCTTGGTAGCTTTCAGTCCCCCTCTCTCAGGAGCTGTGCTACATGAAGTTCTTGAGGAAAAAAAAAAAAAGTCTGGAGCCTTTCTTTAAGAACATATAATTCAAACTCTATTTTATTGCAATATTTGGGACCAAACGATCTTATCATTTATCTCGCTTTCTAACTTGCAACAACCCCACTAATTCACACATTCACTTCCTTCAGTTAAAATCAAGTGAAATCAAGATATGAATTGCTTTTCAAGCTCAGCAATTCATCAGAGTATCACAAGCATGTCTAATTCCCCTTAGGTAGAGACACACACACACACACACACACACACACACACACATTCTTCTCCATCATTACAATGAGTGAGTACAATTCTTTGAGAGATTGAAGAAAAATCTCTATTAAAAATAAAAGCAAGGGACACTCAGGTGGCTCAGTCAGTTGAGAATCTGACTTTTGGTTTCTGCATAGGTCATGATCTCATGGGTGTCAGGATCTAGCCCAATTTCCCTCCCCCTTCTCAGGCTCCCTGTTCAGAGAGGAGTCTACCTAGATATTCTCTCCCTTTGCCCTTCCCCACTTGCTCTAGCACTCTCTCTCTCTCTCTAAAATAATAAATAAATCTTTAAAAAATAAAAATAAATAAAAGCAAAAATAATTATTAAATAATGATGAAAATTGAGTATTAGCCATTCATTATTTGATAGAGTTGGTATTCATCAGTTTCTTTAACTAATCAAAAATCTGCTTTTACAACCCTCTCCCCTGAAATAACGCACTTCATGCTATAAAGGCTTGCTAATAAATAGCTAGTCTCCAGTGAAGACACTTCCCTGTAAAATAGATCGTTTGAATCTGAAGAATATACAGTTTTTGACCATATGAAGCCACCATTTTCTGCTTTCCATCATGTATTTAATCATCTCCAAAATCCTTTTTTTCTTTAAAAATAACATTTTTCTTTTTTTTTTTTTTAATGATTAACCCTTCAGCCTCAGGAAGATATGACATTTCTTCACAGGCCTTCATGTCATCTAAGAAGTTTGTTTGATATATATTCAGCCAATGGCTGTAGGAGGCAGATGTGACTAGGAGGCATTTATACCAGTTGAAAATCCATTCATAATGTTATCTGATTCATAAGCCATGAAAATTAATGTTATTTATGTTCTACATAGCTGCCTTTAGTGCTGGAAGTTAAAGGGTTTGAAGAGAGACAAGACATTTAAAGGGTTTATTTTTTTCAACTTGGAAGAAAAATGGCATGTAAAGGAGCATTAAAAATTCATAGATGTACAAAGTGCTTTTGGATTTGCTAATTGTTTTCAAAGATTTATACAGTATCTTGAGAAATATAAAGTTATGAGCTATAATAAATTTATGTAATTTAAAAAATTGATTTGGATCAGAAGCACTTATTCACCAGTATGGATGTTATTGACTTTATGCAAGAGCAATAAATATTTTGGATTTAAATTAAAATGGCACATTACTTTACTTGTATCTGCATTTACCCACAGCACTACTGATGTATAATTTTATGTCTCCAAGTAAAGAGAAGGGGTCATGCAACATCAGGAGCAGTGATTTTTGTTGCCCTATTTTAAAAAATTAAGTGTAATTTCAAAATATAACATGTCTAATCATCACTAAATTCAAAGAAAATTGTAAAAAAGATAATGAATGTTTTATTATTTATTTATTTAAGATTTTATTTATTTATTTGAGAAAGAGGGAAAGAGAGCCAGCACAGAGGAAGAAGTAGCCTCCCCACTGAGCAGAGCGCCCAATGCAAGGCTTGATCTCAGGACCCTGAGATCATGACCTGGACTGAAGGCAGATGTATTACTGAGCCACCCAGAAATCCCTTAAAAATTTATTAGAAACAAGAAAATATCTTTTAATTTCATATACCTAATTCTCTTTGGTTCAGGTAGCTACCATACTGTTTTCATCTGTTTTAGTGAACCACATCCCTCCTAAAAAAAGATGCATACACATGCTATATATTATGTGTATATATATCTGTATATATATATATATGTTTTCTTCATATGTTCCAATATACAAAGACTGTATAACTACTTCACATTAAAAAAGTGTTTTTATTAAGTTTTAATTTTAATTCCAGTATAGTTAACACAATATTATATAAAATTAATTGTTCTTTCACTGATTATTTTGTAAAGGATAATCATCACTAAGGAGACTGAACAATATTATGCCTAATTGTTTACATTGGAGAAGACTGATAATTGGAAGGATGACAGAAATGCTCACAGAGTGCAGGCATGCTCTGACAAGGGGGATAAAATTAGTCTTTGATAGACTGATAGGTCCTTTTCATCTTTGGGAAAATCCATTACAATATTTTTCATATACCTAACCAAGAGCTGATTGTCATGTTTCATCCTTTGTCTTTGTAGCTCTGTGGAGCATCACAAAGTAAGACAAATGTTCTAATCAGCTTGTCTGAGAGTAGGTTTCATATTCCCCTATTTGATTTAAGAAACTTCCAAACATAGTATTTTTTAGAAGTTTCCTATCCTGTTTGCTTTCCTTACAAGTATTTTGACTCTTGCCCCTTGAAAAAAAACCCTGGATTTCTGAACTAAGTGCAACATAGGGCCTTACCAAGTCTATAAGATGGGTCCATCCTTTATTCTGGATTCTGATAATGCAGATTAAATCTTAGTAGTTTTTCTGTGTTCGCATGTCCCTGCATTTTAAATACCTGAGAGTAAAATCTAAAGATCATTTCATCAATTTTCCCCTATCTGGTCCTGTAATTATTTCCTAACTTCCTCTTCCTAACCTAAATTCAAATTGACTAGTCCCATGTTTTTCTAGCATAAGGAAATTGTTAGAAGATTACTATGCATCTGGTGAAGGTTGGCATTTGTGTTTCTAAAGCACATTTATCAAGCAAATATTCTATGTAAATGGAACTGGTTAATTTCCACATCATTGCCTACTATGTGCCATACATGGAGCTAGGCATTGTGGATACAATGATGAATAAAACTATACATGATTCTTGCCTTAATAAATCTTACAAATGGCAGGGAGTAACTTCAGTTACAAATCTCACAACTGTTAGAAGTATATGGAGAGAGTGGTAAGTATTGGTAGATGGGCTCCATTTTAATTATGGAAAATTTCATAAAACTCTACTTATACAGCAATGTAATTTCAAGTGTTTTGGAATAAATCTAACAAAATATAGTTAAGATTTAGACATAAATAATTAAAATATCTTCAGAAAAAGTAAGGTCCTAAATTAGTGGAGTCATATGGCATGTTCATAGTTTGGATACTTGTCTTTTCTTCCCAAATTGATCTATAGATTTAATATCGTCCCACCACATCTCTACTTATTTTAGTAGGTTTGACAAACCCAAAGTGGAACTACATAGGAGAAGAAAAAAAAAAGGTCTTTTCCATCAAGTGTTCCAGTATAACTGGATAGCCATTTGGAAAAGAAAAACATCAAAACTGACAAATCAAATTTCACAGTACAAATGAAATTCTAATCCAAGCATATATATATTTAAAAGTGAAAGGCCTAAGAAAAAAGCTTCTAAAAAATAGTGAATACCTTCTTGACTAAAAAGAGGTTTTTAATTTTTACTTTATTTTTCTTTCTATGTAAGTTTTGCCAAATTTAGCAAACAAAGCTACATGGCCCCTAGGTAAATGTAAATTTCATATAAGCACTGGATAATCTTTTTTCATGTAAATACATACGTGCATTATTTGGTAAATACATATACTAAAATATTTTGTGTGGCTTACCTAATATTTACATTTAACTGGGTATCTGGTATTTTATTTGACAGTTATGTTTCCTGATAAATATATAACCAAAAGAAAAAAAAAAAACCTGCATGTGGGCACCAAAAGAAAAGTATAGTGATATTCATAGCAGTATTATTTGGGAGAGTTCCACACTTGACACAATTTAAGTGTCTATCATAGGTAGAATGATAAAGAAATTGTAATAAAATTAGAATGAAATACCATAAACTACTTGAACAAACTACAACTAAAGAAAAAAATCCTAACACAAAAGAGTACATATTATATGATTCTATTTATAGAGTTCAAAAACAGGCAAAACTGAATTTTGGTATTCTGAGATGCTGGCAATGTTGGATTTCTTAGTCTGGTAGCTATGTGTACTTTGAACTAATTCAGTGAGATCTACATTTATAACTTTCTGTAAGAATTATAATTCAACATAAAATACTAAAATTCACAGTGACACTTATGTAGGCATAATTGATTTTAAAGCAAAAAACATTACTAGAAATAAAAAAAGGTCACAATACCATAATAAAAAGTTCAGTCAACCTGTAAGCTGTGAAAATTCTGATCTTGTGTTTAGGGTAGTAATTAGTTTTAAAATACCTAAATTCCTTTTTAAAACAGCTTATTTGGGGTATACTAAATATATAATAAACTACATTTTTAATTGGAAAAAAATAAAATACTGAAAGTAAAATTAACCTAATTTTAAAAATTAATTGATTATACTATCAAATAATTTGAGACTTTAACATATCTTTCTCCAAAAGAAGTTATAATATAGATTAAATAACACAAAATTAAATTTGATCTAATGAATATAAGAATATTGAACTAAAAAAATTAGAAAATATAATAAATTGGAGAATTTACTAAACTCACCACTTATAAAACCATAAAGTCATGTTTCAATGAGTTTTAAAGAATAGATGACTTCCAGACTATTTTTTCTGCCTGTGGAGATTTTAATTTAAAAAATTTTAAAAATAACCAACCGTCCTATATTTAGAAACTGAAAATAAACTTCTGAGTCAAAAGATCAAATTAACAAAAGCTCTATTTAGAATTGAAAAAAATTTACATACCCAAGTACTTGGATTAAATTTAAGTGGTATATAGAAGGATTTTTGTAGCAGAAAAATCAATGTGAGAAAGAAGAAAGGGTATAATTTATCGATGTATATTTTAAAAAATACAAACAAGGGAGAAATTCCTTATATATAAATTATGTTATATTTCTACAACAGAATATAGTTGCAATGTACCAAAATAGAACTAAGCCACATGACTCTCATTAATACAGTGGTAGTGAATACTGCAGTCACAGAATACATACATAATGACTTACTGAATATAACGTACCACACATGTAAAATTCTTGCTTAGGATTACTTATGTATGTGTAATATTATTTTTAAGAAGAGAACAAGAGAATGATAAATACAAAATTATTTATTTAGTTACCTCTGGGTGAGAGGAACAAGGAGATTATGATGGAAGAGAGTACACAGGTAAAATACTTTTAATGCTTCATTTTTGTTTAAAAAGTTATACAAACATCATGAATGCATCAGCTTTGTAAAATGATTCAAGCACTGCATCGAAATATAGGGTAAAAAAGTATAAGTCTCTTAACTTCCCTCTTATAACTACATTTAGCTTCTCTGTGACCATGCTTTTTAAATAACCATTAACATTTTTCTATTCACTAAAAATGAATTTGAACTATTATCTATATGCATATAAGCATAGTTGTTTTATTACATAAATTATGTGGAAGCTTATATACTGTCCTATTAGCTATATGTCTTAAAGATCTTTTACTATCAGCACATGAAAGTCTGGTTCTCATTTTTTTTAAATAGTTGCATAGCATTCCAATCTATGGATAAGACGAATATTTTGAAATACTTCCTTCTCAAAAGGTAGTTTACCAAGTTTTCATTTTTACAAATAATATATCAAAGTGTATTGCTTTATATGTGTGTGTGTGTGTGTGTGTGTGTATGCACAAGTATTTTTTTAGAGTAGATTCTCGGAATTTAGATTACAATTTATTGCATAATCATATAATAACATGTCAGTGTCTTTCTCAAGGGCACCTGCTTCTCCTTCCATCCTTGAGCTCCAAATCTGATGGTGCAGACCTGGAAACTATGTGAGGGAGCATGGTTTTCTGTTTTTGAGCTGATGTCCACTCTCTTCTCACCAGTTCCTGTGATCCTCTAAGAACATCATATCTCTGAGCCATTACCACAGACCATGAGTCAATGTCACATACCTTATGGTATTGCAGTCCATTCTGATAGCTAAATCTACCTTTCCTTTGTCTTATTAGTACTGACACTCATCTTCTACTATTCTGGAATTCTATCATTCCCATGAACTCTAAGACCTAGATCCCAGGTACAGGTAGATCCCTCTAAGACCTAGATCCCAGGTACATGACAGCATCTCTACTGCCAACCCTGATCCACAGCACAGGTGCACAACTGAGCTAAAAAGTAATGGTGGCACCTCCAGTAGAGTATTCCTTATTGCTTTAGTGAAAGAAATATTCTTAAGCACTTATTGAGGACTATTTTTCAGGCGGTGGGTTCTCTCTCATATAATAAATAAAATAAATCATATAATAAAGTCATTCTAAAATTTCCTAATCCCCGAGCTATTCCTTAAGATTCTGCCAAAGCTTTTCTAGCAAACTAGCAAATTGGAAACCTTTAATTGATTAGTTTGTTTTGTCACTCTTATAATTGAAGCTTGATCCTGAGTTTTACTAATGTTTGCCCCATGACTGCCATAAAGGATATTCACTTTAAACATGGCCATGACTTTTACAGTGTGTTTTAAGTGATGTTTGTTGACCCAAACTTTTCATTCTTTCTTCATGGCTTCTAAGGCAGCTAACTGAAAGCAGACAACTTCACATTTCTCACCACTACAATTGAGCTTATACTATTTTAATGCTAGACTTAATGCATTCCCCAATGTCACTTTTTCTAGCTCACCGTGCCCAGTCTACCACACATGATAGTTCTACAAATACTAATGTTATTGTGCTCCAGAATCTCCTACTGGAAGTCTGTTTTCTAGGGCAGAGATATCATCATGTGCTTCACATCAAGCAGAGCATGAGGTTAGACTGGGATAGAAGTAGGTTATTGTGAGGCGGTACCAAGAAGCATAAATGAAGGAGTGGAAAGAGGAAGAGACAGGGAAGATGGAAAATCAATATAAGAGTCATTATTAATACCACAGGGAAGACTTAGCTGTGACCCCTAAGAAGTTAGCTGTGACCTCCAAGAACTGAAGGAGTCCTCCAGTGATGTCGACCTGAATGAAAAGAAACCAGCGCATTTATCCAGTGACTCCCTCACCCCTCATTGGTCGGAGAGGTGTTCTTACAGGCATCAACAATCTCACAGTTTATGTTGTACATGAACGTCATCAAATTAGACTGTTGCAGCACCAAAAAGATCCTGAGGCAGAATGGAAAACTGAGTGGCACACATTTGAGATGGAATAAAGCTAATGCAGAATGAGTCTTTCCACAGCTGACTACTGAAATTGTATACAGACAGAAGAAATATGATGTGAGAACTAAAATGTCTGCCATAGGCAATATAAATGATATCTCTTGGCAAGGGCTTCTGGAAACCAAAAGTTATTTTGATCATATTTATGATGTAATGTCAATCAAAAGTTATTAGAAAGTAATTCACATTCATTACTTAAAGATAAATGTAGAAAATGCTAAAGAAATTTTTAATTTTTACCTGGGAAAGCAGGTATACTATTTATACAATTTTAATTATACTGTATATTTAGGAATAATAGAATGATTTTTAAGATGACATGTATTTCTTTTAGTCTGTGATACAGGAACTTTGTAATTTTTCCCATATGTGTGATGATGAAACTTGAAGAGGACAGTATTTTATATTATGTACGAAAAGAACTTGAAGCAAAAGTACTTGGCACTGGGTTCTTTCTATTCAATTGTCATATAGATTTTAAAAAATCTGTAACTGTAAAACCCAGGTAAATAATCTTATACTATTAACTCATGAGGGAAATAAGTAACATTATTTTGAAATAGCTACAAATGCTAAGTTTTATGAAAAAAATGATATCATTCTCAAGGTCAAAATATTAAATATCAACTAGATCCTACTATACTACATGAATATTTACAAATTATAATACCTTTGGGTTTTATAGCTTAATCAGGTCATGGCCACACTGCAGAAATTTCCTAAATTGAAAATGGTTTAAAAGCAAAAAAAAAAAAAAGATAATTTTTGTTTGCATTTTTTTTTTAATGAGGCATCCACCAGAGACATATTTTACTTTAAGTACTTTAAGGAGAAAATATTATATTTTATATAATAAGGAGGAATCCATGAAATAGAGATGCTTTCCAATGATTTTCTCTCCTTCAATTAAGATCTTTTTCTATTTATTCAAAAAACTATTTCTCCTTTGATGAGCAGAGTACGACGGAGAATTTTGCTGGGAATACTTCTTACTACCTAAATAGTGTGAAAACAAAGACTTTTTCTAATGTAACAGTCAATAGACTATCTAATATTTTTCTAATATACTCCTTCTCCGTTTGAAATAACACAGTTTTTGTAGTTTGCATACAACAGCTGTTATTCCGAAAACATATTTCTGGCAAGCTCTATTTCTGAATTTAGGGGAACTTCTTTTGGCATACTTTGAGCTTAAAATATGTGATTTAATACTGTTAATTAAACTATAGTATTATGCTTCTTACCACTTAAAATTTTTAACTTATTCAAAGAGTTATTTTGGTCTTAAATTAGTCACAGATTCTTATCATATATAAATCTTAGCCATATGTAATAGGGAAAGTATAAGTGAAATAAATTGGTTAAGTTGTTCCTAAACATTTCTACACTTAAAAATATATAATTGTGATTTAACACTGCTGCTCAAAACTTTCACCTTCTGTTTTTTTTTAAGTAATTGTTTCTGAGACATAAGTCAATTTGATTGTACATTCATATCTTTTTAAAGTTAAGAATTATTTTATCTATTGCATCACTGAATTGTGTTCCTATTGAATTTTTCCTTTATCTTTCATGAAAACTCATTCCTTGGGTTTTAAATGTGAATTCTTTCATCACTTGTTTTCATCTCTTATTCTCCCTGCCATGCATTCTTAAAGAGATGATGGATTTGTCCTCTAATTCTAATCTTTTCTTATACTGTTTGGTTTTTTTTTTTTTTTACAACAATAACAAAGATTTTTATTCTACCATGAATTTTTGGTTCCTTTCTTTTGTTCCCTGTATCATAATACTTCCTTTTAATCAATCTGTATAATTCTGTCATGTCTTCTCAACAAATCTTTTCCTTAAAATTTTTTAAGACTACAAATCAAATATATTCTAAAATATTTATCATAACACTTATTTTTCAAGCAAATATACATTTTTTCCCAATATTTTAAAATCATGCTCTGATTTCTGTTTCAGATAATTTTCCAGGACTGGATCTGGCATTTTGCTTTTATTTATTCACTCTTCAACAAAAGGTGCTTTTGGGGTGCTCTCATTTTCTTTTGAGTTATTGGAAAAAGAAAACATCATGGATCAAGAACCTAGTGTCATTGATGAGCATCTGACTCACTGAAATTAAAGTTCCTAAGGCTGATCCTAACTTCTACTGGAATTTTTCTGCTTGGCAGTTGGGTTCACTCTCTGTACATTTTATAAATATAAAACAGTTGCTTACACACAAATTATAACATAAAAATTGACTCCTGTCTTAACAGGCTTTGATCCTAAAGCACTTGGTGTTTTTCAGAACTACATGGCATTTGTTATCTAATATATCTGTATCCAAAAAAGTAATGATCTCCCTAACCTGTCCCTCTTTAGCCATACTCATATTGTATCCTAGGAGTTGAGTGGGAATGGAAGGAGAGATTCTGTTTGAAGTGGTGACAAAGAGAATTTCTGTAGTTTAACACTTGTATCAAATCGGCCTGAAAAATCCATATATTACAGAATATGTGGCAGACAAAACCTTTTTACTACATTCCAAAAGTCACCAACATTGTTTTAAGCGAGGGAAATTTGCAATGCAGATAAGTTATTGTCATTTCATTTCCATTGCCTTGAATCTAAGATAAGACTGATGTCAGTGTGGTAGTTTTAAGCATCATCATGCATGCCTATTTACAAATTGAGAACTAGCGAAGCATGAACTACTAGTCTGCTACTAAGACAGGAAAATTCTGCTTATTAGGATTTAATCAACATTGGATCTTAAATTCTGGATTTGCATTTAAACACACTGGAAACTAATTTCTGGCTTGAAAAAATACCAATGAATCTGTTGTAGTCTTAAATTTCTTAGTTGCCTTCTATCTGAGATTTCTCATTATAAACTCTTTAATTTTAATTACAGTTATCAGGTTATCCACCTTTGGTCAGTGAGAGTAAAACAAAAAATACCTCGAACTCTTCGCAGTTCTTTTAGTAAGTTTTATGGGTAAAACCACAGCCTGACCATTATGCAGTAATGGTTTTATTTAAGCTTTTTTAAACAGCCAGGATTTTATCTGTAATTATACATATCAGCTTGAACAAGGAGTATAATATTTTTATAATAAGATTAGCCATTCCATCTGACAAATGGAAATTACTGAATAAACCATTCGATATGTATTGGTTATCAGTATTAGAATACTTGTGAATTATGGCAAGGCCTACTCAAGTGTTGCAATTTCAATTCTTCTTCATTGTCATTCTTAAAAATCCATTTGAAAAATAATAGCTCTTAAAAATTGCATCAGGGATAAAACTTGCTAAATGAATGACTCTCCTTGGAAATGAATAAACAGCTCAAGAGCTTAGCAATCAATCACTGCTATGATACTATATAAATATAATTTTCTATTCCATTAGCATTCTAATTATTTGTATATTTTTCTTTGTCATTTAATATATTGGTTTGTTCAAATTTTTATGAAAGTAATTTTAAACTTTTACTTATTTCTCTTTAATATTTAGCTTTACAATTTCAGTGACCTTCTTTTGTTTATATGTAAATGCTCTTTCTAGGAGATCTTGCCAACTACCAGCTATCAATTACTTAATAAAGAAACGTAATGATCAATTCACTACAATGGATTTGTTTCTTACAGGATTACTGGCTAAAACTCTATCAAGATTTCTTAGCAGACATCTATGTCTTCTGCACCTGGACATAAATGAAATCTTATGCTATTGTATTAGCTTAAGTTTAGTTACCAAAAGGCTTATAAATGACATTCTTTAATCTTTTAGAGTTTATATTCAATTGATTTGATGTTCTGAAAAACTACATGCCAACAAGTCAGACAACTTATGAGAAATGGATAGATTCCTAGAAACAGATAACCTACTAAAACTGAAGCAGGAAGAAACAAAATTTAAACAGACTGATTACCAGCGAGGAGACTGAATCAGAAATCAAAATCCCCCAACAAGCAGAAGTCCAGAAGCAGACGGCTTTATAGGCAAATTCTACCAAACATTTAAAGGAGAGTTAATACCTATTCTTCTCAAACTATCCCCCTCAAACAAAGAAGGGAAACTTCCAAGTTCATTCTGTGAGGCCAGTATAACCCTGACACCAAAACCAGATAAAGACGCCTAAAAAAAAAAAAAAAAAAAAAAAAGGAACTATATGCCAGTGTCCCTGATGAACACAAGATGTGGAATCTTTAACAAAACATTAACAAACCAAATCCAAAAATACTTTTGAAAAATTCACCACAATCAAGTGGGATTTATTCCTGGGATACAAGGGTGATTCAATATTTGCAAATCAACATGGTATATCACATCAGTAAAAGAAAGGCTGAAATCCATATGGTCATTTTAACAGATACAGAAAACATATTTGACAAAGTGCATCCATTCAGTATAACGGCCTCAACAAAGTAGGTTTAGAGGGAACATACCTCAACATAATAAAGTCCATATTTGAAAAACCCATAGCAAACACCATACTCAATGGGGAAAATTGAGAGCTTATCCCTTAAGGTCAGGAACAAGACAGGGATGTCTACTCACCACTTTCATTCAACACTGTACTGGAAGACCTAGCCACAGCAATCGAAAGAGAAAATAAAATAAAATAAAAAAGCATCCAAATTGGTAAGGAAGAATAAGATTTTTCACTATTTGCAGATAACACGATATTCTATATAGAAAACCCAAAGACTCCTCTAAAAAAAAACTACCAGAACTGATAAATAAATTCAGTAAAGTCATAGGATATTAAAAAACAAAACAAAACAAAATAATGTGCAGAAATATGTTGCATTCCTTTCTTTTAAGATTTTATTTTTGGGGTACCTGGCTGGCTCAGAGGACCATGCAACTCTTAATCTTGGGGTTGTGAGTTCAAACCCCATGTTGGGTATAGAGGTTAGTTAAAAAAAAAAAAAAAGTCTGAGCCAGCAAGTCACCCCAATGTGTTGATTTCTATACACTAATAATGAAAAAGCAGAAAAAGAAATTAAGAAGTCTATCCCATTTATAATTGCACCAAAAATAGTAAGAAACCTAGGAATGAACCTAACCAAAGAAGTGAAAGACATGTACTCTGAAAACCATAAAACATTAATGAAAGAAACTAAAGATGATACAAAGAAATGGAAAGATAATCCATGCTCATCCTAGAAGACAAATATTGTTGAAATGTCTGTGCTACACAAAGCAATCTAACATTAAAAGTAATCCCTATCAAAATACAAATAGCATTTTTCACAGAACTGGAACAAACAATCCTAAAACGTATATGGAAGCACAAAAGGCCCCAAGTAGCCAAAATCATTTTAAAACAGAAAGTAAAGCTAGAGGTGTTACAATTCTGGACTTCAAATTATATCACAAAAGTGCAGTAATCAAAACATTAAAGTACCGGCACAAAAATAAACACATAGATCAATGGAACGGAATAGAAAACCCAGAAATAAACCTATATCTATATGGTCAATTAATCCTCCACAAAGCAGGAAAGAATATCCAATCGGAAAAAAGTAGTCTCTTCAATAAACAGTGTTGAAAAAACTAGTGAGGTACACACAAAAGAAGGAAACTGCACCACTTTCTTTCACCATACACAAAAATAAATTCAAAATGGATTAAAGACCTCCATATGAGACCTAAAATCATAAAATTCTAGAGGAGAACACAGGGATTAATGTGTCTGACACAGGGCATATCAACATTTTTCTACATATGTCTCCTGAGGCAAGGAAAATAGCAAAAAATAAACTACTAGGAGTACATCAAAATAAAAAGCTTCTGCAAAGCAAAGGAAACAGTCAACAAAACTAAAAGTCAACCTACTGAATGGGAGAAAATTTTTGCAAATGACTTATCTGATAAAGGGTTAGTATCCAAAATCTATGAAGAACTTGTAAAACTCAAAGCCCCCAAAACAAATAATCTAATTTAAAAATGGGCCAAAGACATGAGCAGACATTTCTGTAAAGACAACATCCAGTTGGCCAACAGGCAAATGAAAAGATGCTCAAGATCTCTCATCATCAGAGAAATGCAAATCAAAACTACAGTGAGATATCACCTCACACCTGTCAGAATAGCTAAAATCAAAAAAGCACAAGGAAAAACAATGTTGGTGAGGATGTGGAGAAAAAGGAACCTCGTGCACTGTTCAGGGAAATGCAAACTGGTGCAGCCACTGTGGAAAACAATATGGAGTTTCCTCAAAAAATTAAAAATAAAACTACCCTATAATCCAGTAATTGCACTACTGGATATTCATCCAAAACATACAAAACCACTAATTCAAAGGGATACATGCACCCTTATATTTATAGCAGATCTCAGGAGCCAAATTAGGGAAGCAGCCCAAGTGTTGATCAGTAGATGAATGGATAAAGAAGATGTGGTATGTGTGTGTACATGCACATAGACATATGTGTATAATTTATGTACATATGTATGTATGTACGTACACATATAGAATGAAATATTATTTAATCATAAAAGAGGATAAAATCTTGTCATTTGCAAAAACATGAATGGAATTAGACAGTATAATGCTAAGCGAAGTCAGTCAGAGAAAGACAAATGTGGTAAGTTCCGCATAAAGTGAAATCTTACAAACAGAAACAAAACAAAAAAGCAAAGGAAAAAGAGAGAAATGAAGAAACAGACTCTTAACTATAGAGAGCAAACTTATGATGACTAGAGGGGAAAGGGATGGAAGGATGGGTTCAGTAGGAGATGGGGATTAAAGAGGGCACTTGTGATGAGCAGAGGGTAATACATGGAAGTGTTGAATCACTATATTGTACATCTAAAACTAATAAAACACTGTATGTTAACTATACTGGAAGTAATATAAAATATAAAAATGATTTTTGTTATGCTGAGAGTTATTTTAA
This sequence comes from Lontra canadensis, assembly GCF_010015895.1. Lineage (NCBI taxonomy): Eukaryota > Metazoa > Chordata > Mammalia > Carnivora > Mustelidae > Lontra > Lontra canadensis. The sequence goes on along the minus strand of NW_022630998.1, from coordinate 15,809,246 downwards.
AATACTTTTTGTTTAGATTATTTAATATCCTGAGCACCTAGAAGTATTTTGGTCTACTTGAGATTTAAAAAAAAAAAAAAAAAGTTTTTTTATACAGTCATATGCTTTTAACTGTTAAAATAGGTTCTCCAGAGAGAAAAGGAACCGATTTGTAGCATTTGAAAATTTGTCTGTTATAAACTGTCTCACCAAGACTAATTTTAAGCTACTGAAGGGAGGTTACGTATGAGGAGTTGGGAAGGTAAATACCATCAGTTTCATGAGCATATAAAAGCTGAGAATGATAGCCAGCACACTACTGAACATGACAAAAAGTCTTTTACTTAAAGTTTATAATTAGGTAAATATATTAAAATCTCCTAAATGTGTTTAAACTGCATAATGTTATATGTATAATATGTACACATATGTACAATAGGTACAATATAACAGTGCTATATGTATAAAAGCTGTATTGTACAAAAGGTAGCCTTAAAAGAAAGCTTTCATTATGCCCTTTGTCCAATCTTAACCTAATCTTTCAAATTTCCCCACACTTCTGTACCTAAAGGTTCTTTCAAGGATCACCTTTTTACCTATTTATTTCATTCATTCATAATTATTAATTTCATCATACCCTTTTAAATTTTAATAGGCTTCAGTGCCTACATCTTCCCTGTAATGTTCGTGCTTTTTGCAACCTAAGAAATTTTGTCTAACCCAAGGATACAAAGCTTTCTTTCATTTTCTTCCAATATTTTTTTTAATTTTATTTTTTACATTAAAGTCTGTGATCCATTTTGAGTTAATTTTTTGTAATTAAAGTAACAGTGAAAGTTTATTTACTTACCAAATTCCCAAATATTCCAACACTACTTACAGAAAAAAAAATTTTTTTTTGCAGTGTTTAATTTACATATTTCTTGAAAATTAACTGACCACACATGTGAGGGTTTAATTTTAGGTTTTGTATTTTGATGTTTTGATCTATGCCTATCCATACAAAACCACATTATCATGATTATTGTAGCTTTAGAATAAAATTTGAAGTCAGGTAGTACAAAATTCTCCCACCATATTTTTCATTAAGAAATATAAATTAAAATCACAACATCTACTCAAATATCTGGTATTTTTTAATTGTTAATTTTAAATACTGGTGAGAATCTGTAGTAAACAGATTTCTTCTAATTTGTTGGTAGCATTTTAAATTTGTCCAGTATTTTGGAAAATTCTATGGAAAAAAACTCTAGGAATAAATATGCATATGTTCTATGGCCTAGCGATTCTACTCCTATGTAATAGGGATAACTTTCAACTTGATATAAAAGAAAATTCCAAGAACTGTAGATCAAAAATGGCAATGTAAATGGCAATGTACATTCTTACTGATATACTTAAAATGGGTTTTACTGATCCATGCAACTAAGTCAATTCACAGCTTGAAGAAATTGCATAAACATAATTTTGAGGGAAAAAAGCAAGATTCAGAGGATAATCCATAAAGTACAAAAACCTGTCTATGGTTTTAGAAGTCAGAGTAGGACCTACTTTGGACAGGAAGTGGAAATAGTGACTAGAAAGAGAGTAGGGGATCTCTGAGTGTTTTATTTGTAGGTTTGGATGATAGTTACATCAGTGTATTCACTTTGTAAAAATTCATTTAGTTTTATAATCATGTATTGTACTCTTCTGTATGTATATTCATTAATTAGGTTTATTAGAAAAAAGTCTCACACTTCATTTTAAAGAAGACATCAATATAGAACCCTCGTAAGGTATTCAGTGAAGTACCCTGGAGCAGAGAAACTAAGAATAGCCTTTTACATTCCAAAAAACTTAAATTCAGAAATCATATTTTTCCATATGAAATAAAGAATATTCATAAAAGGTTTTTCTTAAGGCCTATGGATAGAAGCAAAGCTATCATTTCATGTGTTTTAAAGGGATTGTAGGATTAAAAATAAGGGTGCATTTATTGTGAAGTTTTTTGTGAAAACCTACTGCCCTAATTTGGATACTATTTTATAATCGTCTGTATACTTTAAGTCAGAGTTCAGCAAATTTCTTCTGTAAATGGCTTGAGAGTAAATATTTCAGACTTTCCAGTCCATCTGGTCTTTGTCACAGCTATTTAACCCTGTTGCTGCAGAGCAACAGCAACTAGAAATAACATGTCAACAGATGAGCTGGGCTGTGTTTTAATAAAACTTTCGACACTGAAATTTGAATTTCATGTAATTTCACATATAATGAAATTTTTAAAAAGTCCTTCAAACATTTAAATACGTAAAAAACGGGGTACCTGGGTGGCTCAGTGGGTTAAAGCCTCTGCCTTTGGCTCAGGTCATGATCCCAGAGTCCTGGGATCTAGCCCCACATCGGGCTCTCTGCTCAGCAGGGAGCCTGCTTCCCCGTCCCTCTCTGCCTGCCACTCTGCCTACTTGTGATCTCTGTCAAAATAAATAAATAAAATATAAAAAAATAAATAAATATGTAAAAAACATTCTTAACTTGTGGAACATACAGAAGTAGGTAGTAGACTGTATGTGGCCCATGGGCTTTAGTTTGCTTACCAGAAACTGAGCTTTTTTGGACATCTTTCTATTTTATCTATAGTATTCTAGTCCTAGCGTATAACATCCAACAATCTGCTTGGTGTGTTTTTTTTTTTTTCCTCCCCTGACACCTAACAGAAGCTAAAGAGAAAAATATACCCCTCCATTACTCATGCTATGTCACTCCTATACGATGGTCTTCTTCCAGTCAAGAAGCTGCACGTGCACTATTCACTGGTCACTTAGTCATCACGCTAGCCTATTCTGCTGTAGGGTATGTGAATGTGGTTCCAGAAATAGCAAGGACCTGTTTAAATATATCTCCTCTAGAACAGATTTTAAACTGACCAAAGGGGCCTGTCAACGCCCTGATATTGTTTGCATATTTTATACAGGAATGTGCATTATATATGGAGGGCTGGATTTATCATTTTCATCTGATTTAGAAGAAGTCCATGGCTCAGAAGATTTTAGGGAGCACAGTTAAGAGCCCAACAATGTAACAGCCTTATGGTCAATTAGTCTTTGACGGACAGGAAAGAATATTCAATGGGAAAAAGAGTGTCTCTTTAACAAATGGTGTTGGACAGCAACATGGAAAAGAATGAAACTGGACCACTGTCTTACACCATACACAAAAATAAATTGATAATGATGAAAGACCTAAACATGAGACATGAAGCCATAAAAATCTTAGTGAAGAACACAGCCAGAAACCTCTTTGACATCCACCAGAGCAACTTCTTTCTAGATATTTTTCCTGAGGCAAAGGAAACAAAAGCAAAAATAAACTACTAGGACTACTCAAAAAAAAAAAAAAAAGTCTTTTGCACAGAGAAGGAACGAATCAATAAAACTAAAAGGCAACCTGCAGAATGGGAGAAGATATTAGTAAATGGCTTATCCAATGTAGGGTTAGTATATAAAATATAAAAAAAAATATAAACACCCCAAAAATCAATCAATCAAAAAATGGGCAGAAGACACAAATGGGTATTTTTCCAAGGAAAACACATCCAGATGGCCAAACAGGCAAATGAAAGATGCTCAGTATCACTCATCATCAGGGAAATGCAAATCAAAACCACAATATCATCTCGCACCCATCAGAATGGCTAAAATCAACAACACAAGAAACGAAAGGTGTTGATAATGCTGTGGAGAAAGGGGAAACCTCTTTCACTGTTAGTGGGAATGCAAACTGGTGCAGCCACTCTGAAAAACAGTACGGAAGTTCCTCAAACAGTTAAAAACAGAACTACCTCATGATCCAGCACTGCACCACTAGGTATCTATCCAAATAAGACAAAAATACTAATTCCAAGGGGTACACGCGCCTTCAATGTTTATAGAAGCATTGTGTACAATAGCCAAATTGTGAGCCAGCCCAAGTGTCCGTGGACTGATGAATGGATACAGAAGAGTGATACATACATACACACACACACACACACACACACACAGAATGGAACATTATTCATACATAAAAATGAATGAAATCTTGCCATTTGCAATGACATGGATGGAGCTAGAGCATTATGCTAAGGGAAATAAGTCAGAGAAAGATAAATACTATGATTTCACTCACACATGGAATTTAATAAACATATGAACAAAAGGGAGGAAAAAAGAGGGAAGCAAACCAATAAGCAGACTCCTTTTTTTCTTTTTAATTTCTTTTCAGCATAACAGAATTCATTGTTTTTGCACCATACCCAGTGCTCCATGCAATACGTGCCCTCCATAATACCCACCACCAGGCTCCCCTAACCTCTCACCCCTAGGCTCCCCCAACCTCCCACCCCCCACCCCTTCAAAACCCTCAGGTTGTTTTTCAGAATCCATAGTCTCTCATGGTTCATCTCCCCCTCCAATTTCCCTCAACTCCCTTCTCCTCTCCATCTCCCCATGTCCTCTGTGTTATTTATTATGCTCTGCAAATAAGTGAAATCATATGATAATTGACTCTCTCTGCTTGACTTATTTCACTCAGCATAATCTCTTCCAGTCCGGTCCATGTTGATACAAAAGTTGGGTATTCATCCTTTCCAATGGAGGCATAATACTCCATAGTGTATATGGACCACATCTTTCTTATCCATTTGTCCGTTGAAGAGCATCTTGGTTCTTTCCACAGTTTGGCGACCGTAGCCATTGCTGCTATAAACATTGGGGTACAGATGGCCCTTCTTTTCACTACATCTGTATCTTTGGGGTAAACACCCAGTAGTACAATTGCAGGGTCATAGGGAAACTCTATTTTTAATTTCTTAAGGAATCTCCACACTGTTCTCCAAAGTGGCTGCACCAACTTGTGTTCCCACCAACAGTGTAAAAGGGTTCCCCTTTCTCCACATCCTCTCCAACACACGTTGTTTCCTGTCTTGATAATTATGGCCATTCTCACTAGTGTAAGGTGGTATCTCAATGTGGTTTTAATTTGAATCTCCCTGATGGCTAGTGATGATGAATATTTTTTCATGTGTCTGACTCTTAACTACAGAAAACAAACTTATGGTTGCTAGAAGGGAGGGAGCGGGGGGTGGTGGGGGAGGAGGGTGAGTTAAACAGGTGATGGGGATTAAAGAGCACACTTGTCCATGATGAGCACTGGGTGATGTTTGAAGTGTTGAATCACTATATTGTACACCTGAAACTAATATTACACTGTATATTAACTGGAATTTAAATTTAAAAGTTAAAAAAAAAAGAGCCCAACAATATATCTATATTCTTAGTATCTGTAATGTAGGAACTGGCCACAATGAGGGCTAACAATATTTTGAAACAGGGACACTAGAAAAGCTAAAATTAGCGAAAAAGAGATATTCCACAATGTTCACATTAATAAAATCTGTTTGAGAATATTATAGGTAATGTATGCTTACTAATTTAAAAAATGTTTACATTAAAACAATTCACATTTTAGAGTTACTGTAGAAATATGTTTTTTCTTTTACCAGAGTCTCTGTATTTCTATCTTGATATTCTGTCTTTGTAGTAAGATAAAGGTCTTTATTAGACCCTCCATTCTGAAGCCAGAATCTTTGTTCATGGACCTGCCTATGGCACCTGGGAGCTGGCAATGCAGAGGACTTAGGCAGAGCTACTGGGCATGTATGCCCTTTGTTTGACCCACCACATTTCAGTTCTGATGATACTGGTTTTGCACACTGGAATACAACTATTGCCCTGTTTTGGTATGTCATCAGGCTTAAATCATTTTTATTCTCACACTAGGAGAAGTAGCCCTGGGCTGTATAGTCCATCTGGTTTCTAAGACTGTCTTCTTATCCAATCTGTGAAATCTCCCATGTATCATCTTGATGTCAGATCTGTGGCTTCTTTTGTTTTCCATTGCCTACCAGCAGTGTTTGTTCTTGTAACATTTACCCTTTGTTTTTGCTTCAACGACTCATATCTAGAAAGCCACGAACAAGGCAAAGGATGCTATCTTTTGATACTCTAACACTAATTGTTTCTTAGAGGACTGTACTTTCGATGAGACATCTTCCTTTAAATATAACTGCTTTTTATAAATGCAACTATCAAAGCAGTAAGTTTTTAAATGGAACCTGAAAAGGACTTGTTCATAATGAGAAAGTCATTCTCATGATTAAAGATAATGTTCTAAACCAAAGATGTTTTCCTTGCTGTATTCATCTTATCAATATGACTAGTATCCTCCTTCTTTTTCTCTTCTACCTAATGTAATACACAAGAAAAGTTGCTTTTGGAATGAAATGTTTTTGATTATTTTCTTCCCATTTGTAGTCTCAAATTCCACACACATTGATTTATATATAATTAAATTCATAGAGTTACTGTTCTTTAACTTACCTGTCCTCATTCAAAAGCACACTGTAGATGCCTCTCTCCTCAATCACTTAGATTTGTATTATACCATACTCCACTGCATGTATTTGTCGTAACTTACTTTACTAAGGAGTATTTAGATCAGGATTTTTAAAAAATATTATGACCGGGCAGTCTATTGACAGAAATTCTTTTAAACTAAATGTCTAAATATTTGATGTTTTGTAGGTTTATTATTATTTCAGTTGGTTTTCCTTGATTCAGAGAAATGTTCGTGTTGGGGGGAGTAAGTGATTTCTTCCATTTTCTCTATTTGGTATATTAATTGCTGGAGTGTTAGGTTTTCTGATTCTAAAGTTGATATATCTTATTGTAAAGTTAGTATCTTTTATACTTTATAATTTATCACTCATACTTCTTTGATTCTTATGAGGGATATGTTCTATTTGTTTATTAACTCCTTTAAACCAAAGAAACTCATTTAAAGAAAAAAGCATCCTTATGAAGTAGGTAGAATGATTATCTCTGTTTTACAGATAAGAAAATAGGGGCATCTAGAAGTTAAGTAACTCAGCCAAGTTTATACAATTAGAAAATGGTAGAGGTTATACTCTTAACCACTAAGGTAAAATTTTTCTGGTATAGTTTTATTTTGGCTTCTGGAAAAAGTCTTGAAATCAGTCTATTTCATTATTTTATTGTATCAGCAAGATTTTTTGCTATTAACACTTCTGAGTTTTATTTCCAAGTTTTTTTTTTCTTTGCAGTTATCATTTTTTTTTTTAAGATTTGATTTATCCTTTGACAGAGAGAGAGAGCACAAGTAGGTAGAATGGCAGGCAGAGGGAGAGGGGGAAGCAGGCTGCCTGCTGAGCAGAGAGCCCCACATGGGGCTTGATCCCAGGACTCTGGGATCATAACTTGAGCCAAAGGCAGATGCTTAACCAACTAAGCCACCCAGGTGCCCCGATTACCATAATTTCTTGACTAAAATTGCCAATACCTACATTTTGACTCAAGCTGATAGTTTTCCTATTCTGTTTCTGGATAGTAGGGCTCCATTTCAGGACCCTGAGATCATGACCTGAGTCGAAGGCAGAGGCTTAACCCATTGAGCCACCCAGGCGCCCCGTTCCTGTGTTTTTAAAGAACGACAATCCTTATTTTATAACCGTATTTGTTAGTATGTATTTTCTTCATTTAACTTATCTTACCAGTTTATGTGTTCAACTTTTTACAGAAAAAATATAATATTCATATGCATATAGTTGTATGTTCATCTAGAAAGCTGATATACGGGTGCCTGGGTGGCTCAGTCATTTAAACATCTGCCTTCAGCTCCAGTCATGATGTCAGGATCATGAGACTGAGCTCTTGCCAGGCTCCCTGCTCAGCAGGGTGTCTGCTTCTCCCCCTCCTTCTGCCCCCCTCCCTGCTCAAGCTCCCCTCCTCTCTCTCATGCTTTCTCTCAAATAAATAAATAAAATCTTAAAAAAAAAGAAAGCTGATAAACAAAAACTTGATACTGGTAAGTATGGAATTTATAAGTTAAAAATTCTACATGTTCACCACCTTCATATTTACCACCTTCATATATTTGAATTTGTGAAATCAAACTAGGAGACCAGGTTGAGTTATTTTCTGTTTACTATTATTTTTGTAGGAATCTTTGATTATATACATATTGGTTTATTTTGCTGATTAAATTTAAATTTGAAGTACATATTATGGGATTTGGTTGCATGGAGACTTCTCAGTATTTTATTTCTTTCTGAGTACTATTATTCAAAAATATTTTTGTTCACCAGGTTGTCCCTTCATTAAGAATGCCAATCATCCATGCTGTGGATTTCTTTTTCCATCCTTAGAAATGTATCTACTTCTTTTCTTTTCCTCTTTTGGTAGAGTTATGATAGGCTTGTTTTATTGGTTGATTTAAACATGATGTAATCTCATTTCTTTGAGATGCAACTTATCTTTTTGTAGATCCCAAGCTTCACAAAAGCTATTAATATTCTTACAAATTACAGCCTAGTATTTACCATATAAAATTATGTTTAAACATCTCCAGTGGCAATGTGAATAACTTAATGACTGAATTAACTCCTCCAGATTGCTTTTATTCTTCTACCTAAATTCATTAGAAGAAATTCTTGAAAGTACAAATGTGTTGTAGGGTAATATATCTCAAACTTCTTCTGCTTCCAGCAATAAATATTCATCAACTATGTGCATATAACTTAGTGTATTTTTTATACTGGGTAATTTTGCTATAGATAGCTATGCTTAGGTGCTATTTAGCTGAGGTTTTAATTTTACTTTTTCTAACATTTTTAATTCTCTAAGCCCTTGAGCTAGAGATTCCCGTTGTCACTTAGGTTTCATGTTACCGTGCTGTGAAAACTCTTAATTCCTGTCATATATACAGGATATCAATCCACCTGCTGAATTTAGAGATCTCTTACTCCACTGCTCAGCAAATATTTTTAGCTGTTATATGTGGTTCTGTGTGCCAGATTGTATTTTATTTTTATGAGTATGACCTTTGTTTACATAATAACAATTGATAAAATTATTAAAATTTTCAAAATTCCTTTTTATTTCCTAAATGTTTTAAAACAGCGTGATGAAAATAGTTTTGTACAGATGCCTCATGCATTCAGTGTAATTGAAAAAAGATTGGAAATAAGGAGACCTGCTAATGGTAGCAAATAATTAAATACACATTGGATCCATGTCTGTTAGAAGAGCATACAATTATAAACAAAAACAACAAAATAAATTATATTAAGAAACCTAGAAATACATCATCGATTATCATGTCCATCAGGGAAAATAAAATCTAAAAATTTTATATTTTTAGGATTTCTTGGTAATATAACTGGCATATACCCATTAGTTGACGTCTGCATATTAAGTATCATAGATTTCCAAGATTACATTATTCACAAAATGGTGAAAAAAAAAAAGCTAGAACCATGAACAAGTTCTGCTAAAGATATTTCCTTTGTCTTTTTTTCTTTGTTGAAACATTAGTGTCAGTGCCTCATGACATTTTTCCACATACCTGGCCTCTGTTCCATATATCTATAGGGTTCCAGCTGTTCCCTTCCTTTAACTTTCCCTTACCAACTTCAAGACTCTAGACTTAGACTTCAAAAAAAAAAAAAAAAAAAAAAGCAGATAGTGAAAATGGTGTACCTTTGTAGCTATTGTTATTCAAAGGGACATTGCAAGGCGAGAATAAGAAGTAATTTATATTTTTATAGTGGTGGAAATTGTATTCTGAAATGGCATTAACTTGATTCTAACTTTCTAAATTAAATGCTTTGGACATGAAGTACCCATAATTGGGAACCTGTATCTCCAAATCTAAGAGATCACTTTTCTCTTTCTTCTTTCTAATTTTATTATTCTAAAGTATAGTTTGGCTGATTGACCACTGGTCAGATTGAGTGCTCGTGCATCCTCCGTGACAAGTTACTCTTTTCTGAAAGAGTAAAAATGACTTTTACTCTAGTACGAAACACCCTTTGCTTTATTTTAAGAATCTTTCCTTGGTAATTGAATTCTATCCAATCTTGTTGTTGCTGGCAATTTTTATCCAGCCCTTCTCCATAACTCAACTGATCTGAACTTTCATCACCAGGCTTGAGGCAGACAATGATGCAGCATAATCAGGTAAATACATTCAAATGAAAAAAGTCTCAGGTAGGGAAAATGCTCCTTATCAGAATTATCTATCCATGGGAGGTACTCTAACATTCATATTTTACAGCTACAGACTTGTCCTGAGGGATAAATGCATTGAAATTTCCCACTGAAGACTAAATACCAATCTCCCAAGAGCACAACATCTATTCTGCTATTTACAACAAGGTTGTAAGTCAACACCAAGCAGCTGTTCAGTTTATTTCCTCATATAAGGATTCGTAGCTTCATAGCCTAATGAATCAACCCGAGTTTGATTTAGCCCTGTAATCATGCCAAGAGTTATACAGTTTATTTGTGACTCAATAACTTAAGAGGATCCTTGCCATTTTCTCGTAATATGATTAGTAAATCAATCCTAAATTCATGACAGATGTAGACTCAACAAATTAGAGAGTAACCTTAGGAAAACATAGCATTACTTTTGTTTTTAAAGTGGTATGAATCATTTTATAAGTCATTTCTGGATGAAAGCAAAAGAAAACAATCACGGCCTCTTCTAGCATGTTTAAAAGGTGAATTAACCACAGGGAAGCAGACTTGGGTCAGGTAATGAGTATGTTCAGAAAAATGGTCACAAGCATCATGAAGCACAAGAAAACAGAAGATTGCACTGGCAGAGAACAACATGAAAAGCAAATGGGTTTGAATAAACTTGGTAGGAATACTTCTCTGACCATGTAACATCAAGTGACTGTGTGGCCATAACTGCCCATCAAAAACCAGGTAGTGTCAGAGCCACCAGATCCCAAGTTTGGGTAAACCCAATAGCAATCCATTGTAAAATGGGATATACATCTGGGATTAGGAACAAACCAAAAAGTAAATGGAAGCTGCATGTGCCCAGACTCCCATGTCATCCACAAGTGTTTTATCATAACCTCTTCTTCAGCTCGTAAGTATGATCCCCAGAGTTCCATATGAATAGATTATAAAGCAGCTAAAAGTTTAAGCTTGGTTCAATGTAGGGTCAAGTTAGTATGCAAGTGCAAGCTGAAAATGATTAATGGCTTTGCCATGGCACCATTTAAGAGTACCCTAAAAGAGAATGGTGAAGAAATGTCTTAATAGGTAGACTTTTGCATTTTACACCTGGTCATTCACTTTGTGTAGAAAGAAAAGTGGCCTATGGTTAAAATATATATGAATTCATGGAAAATGACATTATGGGCTAAATTTATGTCTCCCCACAAAAATGCATCTGTTGAAATTCCAACCCCCAGCACCTCCATACTAGGATATAAGTTCTTTGAAAATGTCATTAAGTTAAACTGAGGCCCTAAGTGTGGGGCCCTTGTCCAGTATTATTTGTGTCCTTATAAGAAGAGAAATAGCACAGATAGGCAGAGAGGAAAATAGGTCATTTAAGAACATAGTAAGAAGGTGAACATCTTCAGACCAAGAAAAGTAGCCTCAGGAGAAACTAAACCTACCAAAACCTTCATCTTGGACTATAAGAACAGTAATAAAATAAATTTATATTGTTTAAGCTGCTCAGTCTGTGGTATTTTGCTGTAGCAGCTCTAAACACTAATACGAATGGCAAATAACTTGGCTAGTTGCAAAAAAAAAAAAAAAAAGCTCTCTAAGGGAATAGAAGATTGGAGACATGGAGATCTGAAAATAAGGTATGTCCAAAGACCTGGAAATGGGAACTCAGAGAAACAGTACTAAACAATGAAATACATGGAATAACCCAAACAGTTGCTATCAACAGTCACTTTCATGGCCGCTCCAGTAATGGCACAACAGTTGCTACTGTGGTAAGGACAGAGTCTATGTAGCTCACCAGAGGTGATCTAACAGCTGCTTCTGTCTATTGCCCAATCTTACACCAACAGAGACCAACCTAGAGCCCCTAACACATCACCATTTATTGAAGAAACTAATAATGGATTTGGTGGCAAACTAATTACAATGAACTTTTTCTCATCCTGACAAGGGAAGCAAATTATCATTACTGGGATAGACCCATATTCTTGTTATGGGGTTGCCTTTCCTGCTTGTAATGTTTTAGATAGCAACAGTATCTAAGAAATTACAGATTATTTGATCCACTGATAATTGCACTAGACCACGGGACAAACATAAGATCAAAGGATATATGGCTGTGGTGGGCCCTTGATTTTAGGATCTACTAGTCCTGTGGCATAATTTGCCATCTTGAAGCTACAAACTTGACAGAATAATGGAATGGTCTATTGAAGACATACTTGAAGCATCATCCTGAAAATTATTGCCCAAGATGGTGGGAGTAATTCTCTCAAGACAACATAAACCAATACCATTATATTGTGAGTTGTCTCCAAGTGGTAAATCACATTAGTCTGAGAATCAAGGAGTGAAATTAGCATTGTCTCTGTTTACCCTGCCTCCTAGTAACCTACTTAGGAAATATGTGCTTTCCACCTCTGTAACTCTGGGCTCCTCCGTTATAGTGGTCCATGCCTTATAGGAAAAATATTTCTACCAGGTAATAGAGCAGTATTCCCACTAAACCTCCACAGTAACCTCCCAATCACAGGGTCTTTCTCATGACTAGAGACCAACAGGCTAGCACAACTGTCAGTCCTGACAAGGATAAATTGGCCCTGATCATCAGGAGGCGGCTAGGCTTTTGCTGCGTAATGGGGAGGGTAGAGAAGAGTAAGTTGGAATACCAGGCGATTCACTTTATTGTCCTTTGGCATTCCCTGGACTAATTTTGACTGTGACTAGAAAAACACAATAACCCCACCCAAGAAGGATAAAATTCCCTGCTAGTTAAATATATAGTGAATCTAGAAAGTATGGGAGAGGAGATGGTGATGATATATAGTTATACCAGCAAGAGGAGCTACAGAGTCAGGGGTTAGTGTTGACCAAACTAGCCTTCCTCTTACAACTTTATCCTAAGAAATGGGGTCCAACAGAATCTGAAGAAGCAATCTTCATAACATATGTTATGTTTAACATAACATGTTTAACATATGTTTAACATAACATTATGTTAAATTGAGTACCTCTGAATGCCCTAAGAGATGGGCTATAGTAGATTTCATGGTGAGTGACCCAGATAACCATTTCAGCACAGAAGCAATTGTGACCTTGGTTGCTGGGAATTTTGGTGGTTTATGGCTCTTAGCTAAAGCCTTTCCTGATACTTACCTTATCTGTAAAAAGCTGCTTCACCAAAGTTCATTCCTCCTTCTTGAGGGGGAACTTGTATCTCTTATTTAGTCAGTGTTGGGTATAAAAGCCTACCTCCCTGCCCAAATGAGGAATAATTTTGAATGGTCCATCTTAACTCTAAAGCTCTTGCTGGAAGAGATACTTTTGAGTGATTAAAGTTCAGTCTTGCAGTTTCTCTTCTAACCCCATTTTCTCATCAATTTCTTCCCTCTACAAAATTACATATAACATTTCTACTCTGATAGCTCAGGACTCTATATCCAGACTAAAAGTATCTCTTGTATTTTTATATCTATATTTATCTATTTTTCATCACCACCTAGAGATCAAGTAGATATCTCAAACATAATAGGTCTATAAATGAATTATTGATTTCTTCCTATAAATCAGTCCCCTTTCCAGCATTTCTTATCTCATGATAGCTCTATTCCACTTGTTGCATAGAGTTCCTATAGATTTCTCTATTGTATCATAGTCTAAATGTAATCCATTAGTATGTCTTATCATCTGTACCTTGGAAAGATCCAACATCTCATTACTTCTCACTACTTAAGCTACTTTTACCCAAGTCCAAGACACCATCACATCTAATCTGAATGACTACAGTCACACACACTTGTTTTCTTCCTTCCACTCTTTTCTCTCTTCAGTCTTTTCCTTACAGAGCAGCCAGTGTGACCTTTTTAAAATAATGGATGCATTCTGTTTTTTCTTTTCAAACTTACAGTAGCATTCTGCTTCCAATATGATAATATTTAAATTTTTCTACAGATTTTATCTACAAGATCAAGACATCTAGTACCTCTTCTCTGACCTCATCTATCTTGTTTAAATATATAAAAATGATCTGCCCAACTTAACATGTGAAGGTTCATAAACTAGGTGATTCCTAAAGACATTTCTAGTCCTTATATTTTAATCAAAAAAAAAAAAGAAAGAAAGTAAAGAAAAGAAAAGAAAAGAAAGGAAAAGGAAAGAAAAAGAGGGAGAGAGAGAAATTGGGAGTAATTTAAGAAGTATATCCAAGGCTCAAAATATTCACTACTACTCATAAAGGCAGTTCCCATGCCTGAAAAAAACAGGTAGTCAATTGTGGGCAGTCACAGAGGAAATGGACAACCTGGAGGCAAGTGTTCTATCAGTCCCTTCCTACTGATGAGCAGTGCCTGTAACAATAGTCATCCCAGTTGAAAAGAAAAATATTTTGACAAATGCATTTCTCTAAATATCATATGTTAAGTTTGAGATATGTTTAAAATGTTACCTATATAGGTAATCATAGTACTGATAGTATTTGTTAATACTGCTTTTCTTACTCTTCTGACTTTTTTAATCTTAAGAAATTATTAATTAACTTTCACTCTTCTCATTATTACAACAACATGGAGAACTGGGTGTTATATACAAACAATGAATCATGGAACACTACATCAAAAACTAATGATGTACTACTGTATGGTGACTAGCATAACACAATAAAAAATTTTTTAAAAGATGCCCTGATGGTACATTAACAATAAAAATCACAAATTATTGTAACAGAAATGAAATAAAATTATGAAGGGGGTAATATCCATAATGTAGAGAAACGATTAACATTTTATGTGTATCAGTTATTTTTATATTTTATATTGGACTATCAGACATGTGCATATTTGAAATGTATCATATTGCATCCTAAAAAGTATTTTGTGTCTTTACTTTAGCAATATGGTAATAGCTTACAGTAGGAAAAAAATTCACTTGTCTTTTACTTTACATAATGTGTGAAAATGGATAAAGTCAAGCTCTTTTATTTTCCACTATCTAGTCTTACGGGAAACTTTTCTTTCCAGTTTTAATATTAACATAATTACTATGAATTGCTATTTTCCATTAAACACTGGTAAGAATTCCTTCTTCTACTTTCCTCTCTAGGTGGGTATGAGCCTTTTGTTAAATTGCAACATCTGCCTAGAATGCTGCTACTCTCAGCCACTTCACTCCTGGTGCTAGAAGAGCAAAGCTTTCCATTTTCCTACTACATACTTTTGATGGTAAAACTGACTAATCAGATGTGTACTGCAATATACATACTTTTTTTTAAAGATTTTATTTATTCGTCTGACAGACAGAGATCACAAGTAGGCAGAGAGGCAGGCAGAGAGAGAGAGGGGAAGCAGGCTCCCCGCTGAGCAGAGAGCCTGATGCGGGGCTTGATCCCAGGACCCTGGGATCATGACCTGAGCTGAAGGCAGAGGCTTTAACCCACTGAGCCACCCAGGCGCCCCAATATACATACATTTTATCTTCCAGGACTGCACCAGAATCTGCAGTTTCAAAACCATTCTCAAATACAAAATCTTGGATTTAAATATATTTATTTAAGAGCTAGTTAAAAAATTTCCAAAGGCATCTGTGGATTCAACAAAATTTCTATCACACTTCCAATGGTATTCATCACAGAAACAGAAAAAACCTCCTGAAATCTGTATGGAACTACAAAAGACCCACATAACCTAAGAAATCCTGATGAAGAAAAAGCCAGAGGCATCATACTTCCTGATTTCAAACTATATTACAAGTCTATAGTAATAAAAAGAATATCATACTAACATAATAATAGATCCACAGGGCAATGGAAGAGAATATAGAGCCCAGAATTAAAACTCTCACTTATATAATCAACTAATATTTGACAAGAGAGCCAAGAACACCCAGTGAGGGGAAGATAGTGTCATCAACAAAATGGTGCTGAGGAAACTGGACAAACATAAGCAGAACAAAGAAACTGGACCTCTATATTACACTGCTTACAAGAATTAACTTGAAAGAGATTAAGGAATTAAACATAAGACTAGATGCCATAAAACTCCTAGAAGAAAATGTAGAGAAAATTCTTGATATTACTTTTGGAAATAAATTTTTGGTTAAGAGGCTAGAAGCACAAAGAAAAACAAAAATCAGCAAATGAGATTCCATCAAACTTAAAATCTTCTGCACAGCAAAATAAATAACAAAGTAAAACTGCAGTATGAAAAAATGGGATGACATTTTTATAAACTGTGTATCAGATAAAGAGCTAATATCCAAAATATATAAAGAACTAACTCAATAAAGAGGAATAAACAATCTGATTAAAACATGAGCAGAAGAACTGAATACACTTTCTTTTTCCCCCAAAGAAAACATGCAAATGGACAATAGGTACATCAAAAGATGCTCAGTATCACTGATCATTAGGGAAATGCAAATCAAAACCACAAGGAGATATGACCTCATATCTGTCAGAATGACTATCATCAAGATTAGAGATAACAAGTTGGTGACGATGTGGGGAAAAAGAAACTTTATACACTATTGGTGAGACCGTGAATTGGTTCAGCCACTATGGAAAATAATAGGGAGAGTCCTCAAAGAATTAAAAATAGAACTGCCATATGATCCAGCAGTTCCATATCTAGGTATATACCCAAAGGAAATGAAAACACGACATCAAAGAGGTATATCCACTGTCATGTTTATTGTAGCATTAATACAGAAACTCAAATGTCCATCAGGGGATGAATGGATAAGATGATGTGGAATATTGTTCAGACATCAGAAAGACATCTTGCCATTTATCACAACATGGATGGACTTTCAACACATTATATGGTGAGCGAGATATGACAGATTAAGATGATTATTAAATGGTTTTGGTTCTATGTGGAATTTTAAAAAGACAAAAAAAAAGAATAAAATAGTGGTTACAAGGAGAGGGAAGAGGTGGTGGATGGTCCTGATGTTGTTTAAGGGTACAGATTTTCTAAGAGTAGTAAATAAGCCTTAGAAATCTAACGCACAGTATAATCAATATAGATAATGCTGTGTCATAATCCTCAAACTTGCTATGCGACTGGAACTTAATTAGACCATCCACTAAAAAGAGATGATAATTATATAAGGCAATAGAGGTGCTAATTATTGCTACAATAGCAATCATATTACAATAAATAACTATCAAATTAACATGTTGTACACCTTGAATTTATAGTGTTGTATGTCAAATATATTTCAATAAAAAAATTTCCTCCTTCTTTTGTGAACTGACTTGGAGCCACACTTTTTTTATGCAATACCTTTGTTTTTCTGGTGGTGGTGTTTTTTTTTTTGTTTGTTTGTTTTATAAAGTGAGAGGGAGAGAGAAGTATGGAGGAGAGGGGCAGCGGGAGAGGTAGACAGAGAACCCCAGTCAGACTCCACTTCCAGTGCCCGCCTCAAGGCTCCAGCAATCAGATATTTAACTGACTGACCCACCCGGGGCCCCCTGTGAAATACTTTTCTTAAGTTATGCCATAGAGGGGTGCCTGGGTGGCTCTGAGGGTTAGTCCCCTTGGATCAGGTCATGATCTCAGGGTCCTGGGATCAAGCCCTGCATTGGGCTCTCTGCTCACCAGGGAGCCTGTTTCCCCACCCCTCTCTGCCTGCCTCTGGGTCTACTTGTGATCTCTCTGTCAAATAAATAAATAAATAAATAATCTTTAAGTTATGCCATAGAGCCTCTATCTATGACCACAGGTCTTGTCTCATTTTCTATAATATTTGACACAGATGGGTTCATCTGACTGACAACTGACAATAATTTTTTTTTTCTTTTCTTGATTCTATACTTTCAATTCTACTTATTTAGCAAGGATTGACTTCATTTTATTACTTTTTAATCTATGAATTTCTACTTCTACTTTTTAATCTATGAATCTTCTACTTTTTAAATCCTTATATATATATATTTATTCCTATCGATTAGGAAGTTTAAAATTTTCTTCGAACCAGAAGATACATTTTGCTGCTGAATATATTCCTTTTCTCTTTGTCTTTTCCTGGGATGTTATGCTAGAACTATTTATTTGATCCTTTTGTAGAGTATTTTCTATATATAGTAGTTTTCATTGGTTGAATAAGATGAGACTTTTTTTATAGGATGTGAGATATCTAGGAAAAAGAGGATTAATCTTTATTATTTACATATGGTTTTGTTTATATTGCTGTCAAAGACAGAAGCATGCATAAGTTCAGAACTATAGTTTGAGGTTTCTTTTCCTTTTTAACTTTCTTTTTTGGTGTTCGGTACAAAGTGATTTTTTTATACTTCTTTCTTTGAAAGACGGTGGCTCTCATTGATTTTAGCTCGATTCAATCAAAATTAGTTAAGCTAAGCTTTATTTTATGAGAAAAAAATGGATTGTTACATTATATTAATGAAATAAGATTTCAGTATCAAAAATAGTAACATTTCAGTATCAGATCTATAATTAATTAGCAGACTTGCAATTGTAGACTAATTCAGACCCTACGGCCCAGACACTGAAAAGGCAAGTAATTTAACTGCTCCATATTTCAAATTACTTTTCTGTAAAATAGAAATAATGTAAATTATTCACCCAGTTGTTAAATTACTGTAATTATTCTGTAGATCTAGGGAAAACTCACACACACACCAAAAATTTGTTTGGGATGTTGAGACTCAACATACACACACCAAGAGGGTATGAAAAAGTTTATCACTCATATAATGATATTTCCTGTGGAAAACCAACCAGATGCCAAGCAAGTTTAAAATGGGTGTGAGAGAATAAAGGAAAGAGTATGGCTTGACGTTTTCATTTGGAATGGGTCTGGGTTGAAGGTTCCTACACATGGTTTGAACTTCCTGCCAGTGACAAAGGAAGGAGCACCCTGGCTTTCTTACCAAGTTGTCCAAATGTGGGATATTTTAGATAGAGATTGTATGAGCCTGGGGTTGTGGGGGGTGTGGGAAGAGCAGATGCGAAGGGAGAGAGAATCTCAAGTAGACTCCTTACTAAGCATGAGTCTGACATGGGGCTCCAGCTCACAACCCTGAGATCACAACCCAAGCCAAACCAAGAGTGGGTTGCTTAACCAACTGTGCCACCCACGCACCCCCCAATTTTCCTTTCTACCTACCATACTGGTTTGAATTAATGAGGAAGGTAAGTGAACTACATACTTCATAGTTTTAATAATTAATTATATAAGTGTTCCATTTTTCTATCCCTGTTTTCTAGAGACATGTAGCAATCTAGGGTTAGCAGTAGTTCTAAAATTGATTATTGTTTGCCTTTCATATCTCAGAGATTCCGTTGTCCAATGATTAAATCTGATATATTTTTCATTTCATTTCTCAGGGGAGATCCAAGATGATTACTACAACATAACAGGTGTATTTTCAATAACTGATTTTTAATCTCCCATCCTCACCTCAGACTAATCCAATCAGATTTATTCCCTTCTATGCCCTGATAGTGCTCTGGTCTGACACTCTCACTTTCCATATTGCTAAATGTACAATGGTCCCTTGACCATCCTCATAATACTCTACCAGTTAGCATTATGAAAAATACTGACAATCCCATTACTGGGTGGGGGTGGAGGGTACATATTTTTTTCTCCAGCCTAATTTTCTGCTACCATTCAGTCTCCTTATGTCATTATCTATCCCACCAATAAATGAAAACTGCCTGTATCATCTGTCCTAGACCTTCTTTGCCCCTCTACTTGTTCTTTGAAGCAATTTCATTCATCCCATTATTTAAATGTCATCTATCTGCCAAGGTCTTTCAAATATCAAAATTCAGGTCATCAATTTACAGTGATAAAAATACTATTACATAAATATTCTCTTAGATTCATATTTATTTGTGAATATTTAGTTGTGAATGCTGAATTTTAAATGATTAGGTTAGTATGATTATGACTGTTGACAGATTAGTTTTAATTATAAAGTAAGTTTTTCTTTAACCTACATACTATGAGAATAATTCATTTCCATAATTTTAGCATATCTTTGGTTTTGGAGAGGTGTCCAGTAACAAATCCTTTTACAGCTGTTTACAGCAATCCTGAATTTATTTATTTATTTAAAAATTGTATTTATTGTGGCACCTGGGTGGCTCAGTGGGTTAAAGCCTCTGCCTTTGGTTCAGGTCATGATCTCAGGGTCCTGGGATCAAGCCCCACATCGGGCTCTCTGCTCAGCAGGGAGCCTGCTTCCTCCTCCTCCTCTCTCTCTCTCCTTCTCTCTCTCTCTCTGCCTGCCTCTGCCTACTTGTGATCTGTCTGTCAAATAAATAAATAAATAAATAAATTTTTAAAATATTTTATTTATTTATTTGACAGACACACAGTGAGAGAGGGAACATAAGCAGCAGTGTGAGAGAGGGAGAAGCAGACTTCCTGCTGAACAAGGAGACTGATGTAGGGGTTGATCCCAAGACCCTGGGATGATGACCTGAGCCGAAGGCAGACACTCAATGCCTGATCCACCCAGGCACCCCAGCAATCCTGAATTAAAAGGATAAATATTTCATGATATAATCAGCAGAAAATAGTATTTTCACCCATTAATATAGGATTTAAATATTTTTAAAAAATCTCTTGTCTTTATTTTTTATTTTTATTTTTATTTATTTATTTTTTTTCTTTTTAGCACTACTTGAAATTCTCAGGCAATCTTCAAAGGCTTTAGGAGTGCTTTGGCACCGTGAAATTTATGCCATATTAAAGTGTAGCTTGATTAGTACAATTGAATAAAATGGGATTATTAATTACAGATGGAATTTTGTCTTACAAATTTCATTAAAAAAAATCAAGCAGTATCTTCCTGTTATTATTACTGTGCTTGCTTATCACATGTCATTAGGTCTTTAGGTAGGAATTTTGATTTTGTTACTAATGATCTAACGAGTTCTCTCATGCAAATTAGAATATGTGGTTTTCATTCCTTTATCTTTCACCAACATCCAGAAGAGTTTTTATAACATTTGACATTTCAATGAACTTTAGCAAGTTAAGAGATATTTAGAATTACTGAAACCAGTATTTTCTTTATCATAGGGAATCAGAAATACTTTTTATTTTTATTCTAGTTAAAATTAATATTTTTGGAGGAGGGGCATGATGGCAGAAAAGTAGGAGACCCTATTTCAAGTGGTCCCTTGAATTGAACTAAATATCTACCAGAACACTCAACACCCATGAAATCAGCCTGAGATGTAAGATCATACACTTTTGGACCTCTACAGGGACAGAAGATGATCAGCGGAGAGGTCAGCAGAGTGAAAGTGCTCAAACTGATATCGGAGGATAAATAGAAGGGGAAGGAAGCCACCAGAAGTGACACACTGGAAACTCATACAGGAATATGAAAGTGCCCTATGCTTGGGGACCATCATTAACTTGGAGTCTGGTTAAAACACTCAAAAAAAGCAAAAGATCTTAAAGGACAATTGGTGGAATTGGGGGGGGCACGGGCACAGACCTAAGCCCATGGTCCCAGGGTGGTCCCAGCTGGGGGCAGGGTAACATTTCAAGACTGAAAAACAATGTGGCAGGTCCCTCTCCCAGAAGACAAGCCAAAAGAACAAGAGGATAATAAACACAGGGTCCCCATAAAACTATAAAGCCCCAACATCAGGGGAAAACAATATATTAAGCTCCCAGTATTGTCCCAAAATCTGTATATGTCATAGAAGAAACTTTCCTTTTTTTTTTTTTTTTTAATTCATTCTCAGGATTCTTCTTCTTTTATTTTTTTTTAACCTACTTACAATTACAACTAGATGTTTAATACAACATATTAATACAACATATTAAATAACAACTTTTTAACTTGAAATTTTTCATACATACACCTGTGTTGTGTGTGTATATATATATATATATTTATTTCTTTCAAGGTAATCCTTTTCCGTATTCAATACTACCCCTCTATATAAACCAGTTTTAATTACTCTCTATCTCTGGAAAGTTGAGTCCTTTAACAAAGATAACAAGATACAACCAGGAAGAAATAAAATAACCTTCTTCACCCACAGTGAAGTAAACCACCGTCCCATCTTATTCTTCTATCAGTGATTCTGTGTATTTGTTTTGTTTTTGTTCTATATAAATCTTATTCTTAGGGTTCATTTTGGCTACATTATTCTTTTTTTTTTCTTTTGCTTTTATCAGTATTTTTGTTTGTTTTTGTTTATGTACTTTATAAATCTTACTTTGGGGGCTCATTTTTGCCTGGCTTTTTTGTTTTTTTTCTTTTTTCTCTTTTTCTCTTTTTTCTTTTTCCTTTCTCCTTTCTTTTTGGTGGTGACTTCCAATTGCTCTGAAACGTTTCAAGGTGCACCTTGACTGGATCGTGCTTGATATATTCAGCTATACATCCCCTCAACCACCTCTCACCAGAATGACTAGGAAGAGGAACAAACAACAGAGGAAAAATTCAGAGACTGTGACCTTTGCCACAGAACTACTGGATATGGATATAAACAATATATCAGAAATAGAATTCAGGGTAACAATTATTCCAGCAATGGCTTGGTTGGGGAAAACCATTAGTGGCACTAATTATTCTGCACTAATTAAACTGCAACTCAACCACAAGAAAAACTTAGAAGGAATTCAAACACTTGGAAGCTAAAGACCACCCCACTTAAGAATGTTTGGATCAACCAGGAAATCAAAGAAGAACTTACACAATTCATGAATACCAATGAGGATGAAGACACCTCAGTCCAAAACCTATGGGATACAGCAAAGGAAGTCCTAAGGGGGAAATACATACCCATCCAAGACTCACTCAAAAACATGGAAAAACCCAGAATACACCAGCTCTCTTTACACCTTAAAGAACTGGAAAATCAACAAGAAATTAAGCCAACCCATGCACAAGAAGGGAAATCATCAAGATTAGAGCAGAGATCAATGACATAGAAACTAGAGATACAGTAGAACACATCAACGAAACCAGAAGCTGGTTTCTTGAAAGAATCAATAAGATCGATAAACCACTGGCCAAACTAATCCAAAAGAAAAGAGAGAGAACCCAAATTAATAAAATTATGAATGAAAAGGGTGAGATTATGACTAACAGCAAGGAAATAGAAAGAATCATCAGAAATTATTATCAATAGTTATATGCCAATAAGTTAAGCAACCTAGATGAAATGGATACATTCCTGGAAACCTATAAACTTGTAAGACTGAATCAGGAAGAAATTGACAACCTGAATAGACCAATATCTAGTAATGAGATTGAAGCAGTGATCAAAAACCTCCCAAAAAACAAGAGCCCAGGACCTGACGGATTCCCTCGAGAATTCTACCAAACGTTCAAAGAAGAAATAATACTATTCTCCTGAAGCTGTTTCAAAAACTAAAAATAGAAGGAAAACTTCCAGATTTATTCTATGAAGCCAGCATTACCCTGATTCCCAAACCAGGCAAAGACCCCACCGAAAAGGAAAATTTCAGACCAATATCCCTGATGAATATGGATGCCAAGATTCTCAACAAGACCCTAGCTAATAGGAGCCAATAGTACATTAAAAAGATTATTCACGGGCACCTGGGTGGCTCAGTTGGTTGGGCAACTGCCTTCGGCTCGGGTCATGATCCTGGAGTCCCGGGATCGAGTCCCACATCGGGCCCTCTGCTCATTGGGGAGCTGGCTTCTCCCTCAGCCCCTCACCCCTTTCATGCTCTCTCTCTCTCTCTCTCAAACAAATAAAATCTCAAAAAAAAATTATTCACCATGACTAGATGGGATTTATCCCTGAGATACAAGGGTGGTTCAACATTCGCATATCAACCAATGTGATAGAACATATCAATAAGAGAAGAGAGAAGAACCACATGGTCCTCTCAATTGATGCAGAAAAAGCATTTGACAAAATACAGCATTCACTCCTCATTAAAACTCTTCAAAGTATAGGGATAGAGGGAACATTCCTTAACTTCATAAAATCTAGCAATGAAAAAACCAACAGCAAATATCATTCTCAATGGCGAAAACCTGACAGCATTCCCATTGAGATCAGAAACATGACAAGGATGTTAACACTCACCACTATTGTTCAGCATAGTACTAGAAGTCCTAGCAATACCCATCAGACAACAGAAAGTAACAAAAGGTATTCAAACTGGCAAAGAAGAAGTCATACTCTCTCTTTGCAGATGACATGATACTTTATATGGAAAACCCATAAGTCTCCACCCCCTGAACTACTAGAACTCATACAACAATTCAATAATGTGGCAGGATGCAAAATCAGTGCACAGAAATCAGATGCTTTCTTATACACTAACAATGAAAAGATTGGGAAATTAGAGAATTGTTTCCATTTACTATAGCACCAAGAAGCATAAGATACCTGGGAATAAACCTAACCAAAAAGGTAAAGGATCTCTACTCGAGGAAACTACAGAACACTCATGAAAGAAATTGAAGAGGACACACAATGATGGAAAAGCATTCCATGCTCATGGATCAGAAGAGTAAACATTGTTAAAATGTCTATGCTGCCCAGAGAAATCTAAACTTTCAATGCCATCCCAATCAAAATTCCACTGGCATTTTTTAAAGAGTTGAACAAACAATCCTAAACTTTGTATGGAACCAGAAGAGACCTCTAATCGCTAAGGAAATGTTGAGAAAAAAGCAATGCTCAGGGTATCACGTTGCCTGATTTCAAGCTTTACTACAAAGCTGTGATCAGCATGGTACTGGCACAAAAACAGACACATAGACCAGTGGAACAGAGTAGAGAGCCCAGATATGGACCCTTGACTCTAGGGTCTACTAATCTTCGACAAAGGAGGAAAAAATATCCAGTGGAAAAAAGACAGTCTCTTCAATGCATGGTGCTGGGGAAATTGGACAGCTATGAAACTCAACCATTCTCTTACACCATACACAAAGATAAACTCGAAATGGATGAAAGACCTCAGCCTGAGGCAGGAATCTATCAAAATCCTAGAGGAGAACATTGGCAGTAATGTCTTTGACACTGGCCATAGCAACGTCTTACAAGGCATGTCTCCAAAAGCAAAGGAAACAAAAGTGAAAATGAACTTTTGGGACTTCATCAAGATCAAAAGCTTCTGCACAGCCAAGGAAATAGTCAACAAAATGAAGAGGCAACCCACAGAATGGGAGAAGATATTTGCAAATGACAGTACAGACAAAAGACTGATATCCAGGATCTATAAAGAACTTCTCAAATTCAACACACACAAAACAGATAATCATGTCAAAAAATGGGCAGAAGACATGAACAGACACTTCTCCAATGAAGACATACAAATGGCTATCAGACACATGAAAAAATGTTCATCATCATTATCCATCAGAGAAATTCAAATCAAAACCACATTGAGATACCATCTTACACCAGTTAGAATGGCCAACATTAACAGGACAGAAAACAACAAGTGTTGGAGAGGATGTGGAGAAAGGGGAACCTTCTTACACTGTTGGTGGGAATGCAAGTTGGTGCAGCCATTTTGGAAAACAGTGTGGAGATTCCTTAAAAAATCAAAAATAGAGCTACCCTATGACCCTGCAATTGCACTACTGGGTATTTACCCCAAGGATACTGATGTAGTGAAAAGAAGGGCCATCTGTACTCCAATGTTCATAGCAGCAACAGCCACAGTCACTAAACTATGGAAAGAGCCAAGATGCCCTTCAACAGATGAATGGATAAAAAAGATATGGTCCATAAATACAATGGAATATGATATAGCCATTGGAAAGGATGAATACCCAACTTTGTATCAACCTGGACAGGACTGGAGGAGATTATGCTGAGTGAAATAAGAAAGTCAATTATCATATGGTTTCACTTACTTCTGGAGCATAAGGAATAACATGGAGGACATTAGGAGAAGGAAAGGAAAAGTGAATAGGGGGATATCAGAAGGGGAGAGGAATCATGAGAGACTGTGGACTCAGAGAAACAAACTGAGGGTTTTGGAGGGAAGGGGGGTGGGTAGATGGGTGAGCCTGGTGGTGGGTATTAAGTAGGGCAGCTGTTGCATGGAGCACTGGGTGTGGGGCATAATCAATGAATCTTGGAACACTGAAAAAATAAAATTAAATTAAAAAAATATATTTTCATCCTTGATACAATAAATAAAATGGAGAATTTCCAGGTTGTTTAAAGACTATATGAAACTATAAAGTGGTCTATTTATTTTATTAGAATCTCATTTCCTAATTGCTTAGTTCCTTTTACCATTTGCTACTTTTATTTCTCTTACCCTTTGGTAAGGTTGTTTTTTTCACCCCCTCAATAACAGGGAAAAAATATGCTTACCAATGAAATCCAAATTAAATAAATTACATGCCTATCAATGAAATCCAAATCAAAAGGAATCCCTTTATGTAAAACACTTCTGGAGAACACTGTGCATCAAAGATGCTTACTATAGGAATGAAAGGGAGGTAGGTGTTCTAGGGTGTGCTAAATGTTGATTTCAACAACCTACTCTAGGTTGGAGGTCTTTAGTGTCTGTTTTCTCTTACATGTTTGCCAAAATACCATTCATAATCAGAAGGGTATATTTCTCCCCAAACAATTAAGAAAAAAAGTAAGTCTAACTAGAAGAAGTCAAGTTGCCCAATTTGGGAACATTTTACCACAGTCCTTTTTTAAAAGATGTATATATCTTTAATATATATTATTACTAATTAGGACTAAATTCTTAAAGTATTGGCTGACTTTTATGTTGCTGCCTTTAACAGCTTCTTTCTGCAAGGTTCTCAGGCTGGTCAAGGTTGTTCTGTGGAATTGTTCACCTGTACTTTACATAATTGAAAGGTGCTATTGTTTTCTCTTTGTCTTGCCTATGGGTTTAGACAGCTGTTTCTCCAAAAGGCAGTAAATTGGTAAACAAAAAAACAGCACTTTCTGGACAACTGTATAATAGCACAAAAAAGAATTTATTAAACTTTTACTGTCAATATGATAATTGCTTAGTCTATTTTTTGCATAAATTCTGTTCAGCAGCATTTCAATGGATAATCATTTATTTGCTCCAATAAAATACTTTAATCTACATGATCATAATGATGAATATATAACACTTATCTTTCCTTTTTTGTCAGACCTTCATTTATCTAATTTGATGATGCTGAAATAACTAGAGGAAGCAGGTGTAACTAAATAGGAATGTAGGCAATAATATTGGATTTTCACTCTATGCTGATCTGAGCTTTTCAAAAGGGTCATTAAAAATGCCCATGTGCTCCTACCATTTGTTTTGCAAAACTTGGCACTGATAACAATTAGACACAATCACCAAATCAACAAAAATGAGTGGCAAATAACAGAATGTTGTGTAAATTTCAAATAACAGAATGTTGTGTAAATTTTTACTTAAGTAATAATAAGTATGCCAGGCCTTTCTCGATTGCTCTCCAAAGTAACACCTTGTCATCCCATAGAATTAGCCGAGGCTAAAGATATACAAATGGCTATTTGTATAGAATGCTATTTCTGTTTACACAATAGCTACAAGGATAATTTTTCGAATCATATTCACCTGGGTTCAAATTCCAACTTCTGTGTCTAGCTGTCCCATTTCAGCAACGTCACCTAAATACAGGCATACTTTGCATTCCTGCACTTCACTTTATTGCACTTTGCAGATATTGTGTCTTTACAAATGGAAGCATTTTGGCAATCCCTATTCAGCAAGGCTATCGGTACCATTTTTCCAATAGCATTTGTTCACTTCCTGTTCATCTCTGTGTTATATTTTGGCAATTCTCACAATATTTCACACTGTTTCATTATTATTATTACATTTGTTATCAAGATCCGTGATCTGTAATTTCAACTTGCTGAAAGCTCAGACGATAGCATTTTTTTTTAACAATGAAGTATTTTTTTCTGTTAGTAAACATGTTTTGTATTTTTTAATTCCATACAGTCCTATATTAATGTCAGGTGTACAATATAGGCAATGAAGTATTTTGAATTAAAGTATGTACTTTTTTTTTAAGACAAAATGCTATTATACACTCTAGACTATAATATAGGGTAAATGTAACTTGCATACAACCTGGAAAATAAAAAAATTCATCTGACTTGCTTTATTGTGATGGTCACTTTAATGCATTTGTCTGGAACTGAACCATAGTATTTCTGAGGTTGGTCTATATCTGAGTCTGGAGTTCTTTGTTTGTAAAAACTGAGATGAATACCAGGTATTGCAAAAGACATTTGTTTACACTAAATGAGATGCTACATATAATTAGCATAACATACAGAGAAGTTGAATCATTCTATCATATACCTGAAGCCAATGTAACATTGGCTCAACTACACTCAAATTAAAAAAAAAAAATTTATGAGATGTTGATGCTGCATGTAATATCTTTTAACATACACTGGGCTTGTAATTTGTTCAATTAATGGTGTATATATAAAGAAGTTCTCTGAAACACACTGAATCTGTGTCACCATTATGTTGGGGTATACATGTTCCACAGGTATGGTTGCCTCAATGACATAGGAATATGGCTTTTTTATTTTTAGTACATCTGCCTTTCTCCTTGTTTCCT
This sequence comes from Lontra canadensis, assembly GCF_010015895.1. Lineage (NCBI taxonomy): Eukaryota > Metazoa > Chordata > Mammalia > Carnivora > Mustelidae > Lontra > Lontra canadensis. Next base: position 15,780,626 of record NW_022630998.1, on the reverse strand, counting down.
GTAATAGAGATAACCTGTCCTTGTCAACTGGAACTCTACTTCTAGTTATTTCTAAATTTTTTTAATGCATGATGTACCAACTCTTTGTTTTTCTAATAGATATTTTGATCCTCTGGATCAGCATGAAGTTACTTAATTTCTTCTACATAATCTCTATTTCTTTCCATATTAGCTTTTTTCTTTCATTTTATCTCCCTTACTAAATAATAAGGAATTAGACAAATCATGTGTTTCTTCCATATAAGCACTGTTATCACAGGACTGTGTACTGTCTAAACTTATTACAAGAATAAGTATACGTTCATCAAGTTGCTGAGTCATTGAACTCTGAGAATTTATTTCAGATGCTCAAATAAAAAATGTTTTCATCTTCTTTTGGGACAAAGAAGAGGTATACTTAAAATTAAAAAATTGATGGCTTACTACTTTAATAATCAATGTGAATTTGATTTAGTAACATCTAAAAATGTACATATAGTATGCATAACAATTTGTAAAGTAAATTTATATTTATTTTTAGAAATACAGCTATAGAAGAACATAGATTCAAAAAGATTAGACAACATATTCTAAACAACAATTAACTGATATTCATTCCACAAAGTGAGGAATCCTCTACAAAACAACACACAATTTGCAGAAAATTACCACACAACAGGCAATAATCCAGGGATATTAATGTCTAATTTGGTATGAATCTGGGTTGAATGCCTTCTAGAGATTTCTGTGGCTGGCATTCATGTTTAGCCATGACGTTATTTAAATACCTTAAGTGCTTTTAAAAGAAAAATGCTTGTCCATGGGACCACATTTTTCATCTGTCCTATTTTCATAAGCCAAGTGACTGTATACATTCTGGCTATGTGTCTAGATCTGGAAATTAGAAGGTAAGTGACTTCATAAATACAGTAGTCCCTTCTTATCTGTAAGGGGTAGGTTTCAAAATCTCCAGTGAATGCCTGAAACCATGGACAGTATATAACTACATTTTTTCCTATACATATATATGTATTACAGAGTTTAACATCAGTAACTAATAAAGTAGGACAAATCTAACTATTATATTATAAAAGCTATGTGAATGTGGTCCTCCTTTCTCTCATAATATCTTATTGTACTGTATACACACTTCTAATGATTGTAGATGATAAGTAGCTCTGTGATGAGATTAAGTGAGGTGAATGATACAGGTTGCGAGGTAGTATTAAGCTACTACTGACCTCCTGCCAGTGTCAGAAGGAACTATCTGCTTCTGGACCATAGTTAACTGTAGCTAACTGAAACCATAAAGAGCAAAGCTGCAGACTGGAGGTGTGTGGGGTAGACTACCACAGAATATAATAGTTAAGTGTTTATATAAAATAATTCAAACTTCTGATACCTCAAATTAAGTCACAAATAAATGAGATTAAGGAAAGATTAAGAGCTATAGATAATAATTTAAGATGTTACACCATTATCTGAAAGAAGTGTAAAACTTTAAAACAATATATTAGAAAGTACACAATTTAGATTATATGAGACAATTACAGATTTTTTAAATGCTTTCCTCTGCCAAGTAATTTATTGTGTTGCTTTCCTTACTTTTACAAAACCCAAAGGAAAAGATACCTGAAACTGATTAGTGGCAAAATCTATGAAAAGGAAAAACTATCAGATTAGATGGACTTAACAAATAAATACAAAACAAATAAATACAGAACATTCCATCCAACCACAACAAAACAAACATTCATCTCAAGTGCTCATGGAATGTTCTTCAGGGCAGGTCATATGCTAGACCACAAAATAAGTCTTAATAAATTTAAGAAAAAACAAATCATACCAAGTATCTTTTTCAACCACAATAGTATTAAACTATAAATCACAGAAGAAAATTGTAACCTTGTAACCATTAATTCTCCATAGTTAAGAGTCTATTTCTTGGTTTGGCTCTCTTTTTTTCCCTTTGCTCATTTGTTTCATTTCTTAAATTCCATATATGAGTGAAATTATTATAGTATTTGTCTCTGACTGGCTTATTTTGCTAAACATAATACTGTTTAGCTCCATCCATGTCACTGCAATTGGCAAGAGTTCATTCTTTTTCATGGCTGAGTAATATTCCATTGTAGATGTATATATTTATATCACTCTTCATTCATCAGTCAATAGACACTTGGGCCAATTCCATAATTTGACTATTCTAGATAATAATGCTGCTATACACATGAGGGTGCATGTAACTCTCTGATTTAGCATTTTTCTATCCTTTGGGTAAATACCTAGTAATGCAATTACTAGATCATAAGGTATTTCAATTTTTAACTTTCTGAGGAAACCTCATACTGTTTTCCAGAGTAGGTGCACCAGTTTGCATTCCCACAAATAATGCAAGAGAGTTCCCCTTTCTCCACAGTCTCACCAACCCCTGTTGTTTCTTGTGGTGTTGATTTTAGCCATTCTAACAGGTGTGAAGTGATACCTCATTGTAGTTTTGATTTGCATTTCCCTTATGGTGATACTAAGTATCTCATTTGTTTGTTGGCCATCTGTATGTCTTATTTGGAAAAAAATGTCTATTCATGTCTTCTGCTCATTTTTAAATTGGATTATTCATTTTTGCGGTATTGAGTTTTTCAGTTCGTCATAGATTTTGGAAACTAACGTTTTATCAGATATATAATTTGCAGATATCTTCTCCCATTCTGCAGGTTGCCTTTTAGTTTTGCTGATTGTTTCCTTCCCTTTACAGAATCTTTTTATTTTGATGTAGTCCCAATAGTTTTTGTTTTCCTTGCCTCCGGAGACATACCTGGTAAGAAGTTTTGCTACAGATAATATCAGACATTAGTTACTGCTTGAGTTCTCCTCTAGGATTTTGATAGTTTCCCATCTCACATTTAGGTCTTTCATCATTTTGAATTTATTTTAGTGTATGGTGTAAGAAAATGATTGTTTCATTCTTTTGCATGTTGCTATTTTCCCCAACACCATTTGTCAAAGAGACTGTCTTTTTCCCATTGGATATTCTTTCCTACTTGGTCAAGATAAATTAATCATATAGTTGTGGATTCATTTCTCATTTTTTCCATTCTGTTCCACCAAAACAGACACATAGATTAATGGAATAAATAGAAAAACCAAAAAGAGAAATATTTAAAAATGCCTCCAGACATATGAAAATGGAAATACAACATGCCAAAACTTACAGGAGGTCACAAAAGCAGTTTTAAGAGGGAAGTTTTATAGCAATAAATGGCTATATCATAAAACATGAAAATTTCAAATAAGCAACCTAATCTTATATCTCAAGGATCTAGATTAAGAAGAACAGATGGAGTCCAAAGTTAGTAGAAGGAAAAAAATTAAAAAATCAGAACAGAAATGATTGAAGTAGAGACTAAAAAAAAGAAAGGATTAATGAAAAAAGAGCTGGTGCTTTGAAAAGATGAAATGGACAAATTTACCAAGAAAAAAAAGAGGGCTCAAATAAATAAAATAAAAAATGAAAGAGGAGACATTACAATGGATACCAGAAATATAAAGGATCATAAGAGACTACTAGGGCCGCCTGGGTGGCTGAGTGGGTTAAGCCTCTGCCTTCAGCTCAGGTCATGATCCCAAGGTCCTGGGATCGAGCCCTGCGCATCAGGCTCTCTGCTCAACAGGGAGCCTTCTTCCTCCTCTCTTCTGCCTGCCTTTCTGCCTACCTGTGATCTCTGTCTGTCAAATAAATAAATAAAATCTTTAAAAAAAATTAAAAAAAAATAAGAGACTACTATGCAAAGCTATACACCAACAAATTAAATAATCTAAAAGGAATGGATACATTTTTAGAAACATACAACTTATCAAGACTGAATCATGAAAAATAGAAAACCTGAACAGGGGCAGCTGGCTGGCTCAGTCAGTTAAGCGACTGGCTCTTGATTTCAGTTTGGGTCATGATGTCAGAGTCATGAGATCTAGCCCTAAGTTGGGCTCTATGCTCAGCATAGAGTCTGCTTGTACCTCTCCCTTCCTCTATTCCCCTCCCCCCCAACACTTGTATTCACACAGGCACACTCTTTCTCTCAAATAAATACATAAAATCATTAAAAAGAAATCTGAACAGACTAATTACTAGTAAGGAAATTTAATCAGTAAACAAAAACTTCCCACCAAACAAAGGCCCAAGACCAGGACCAGAATTCACTGGTAAATTCTACTAAGTACTCGAAAAAGAAAAATGAATACCAACCTTTCTCAAGATCTTCCAAAAAGTAACAAAGGTGGGAACACTTCCACACTAATTTTATGAGGTATTACTCTGAGACCAAAGCCAGACAAGGATGCCTCAAGAAAAAAAAGAAAAAAAAATTACAAGCCAATATCCCTGATGAACATAGCTGCAAAAAAGCTCAACAAAATATAAGCAAAGTTAATTCAATAATACATTAAAAGGGTTACACAACACAATCAATTGGGGTTTATTTATGGGGATGAAAAATGGCTCAACATCAACAAATCTCTCAATGCTATAGAAACATTAACAAAAAAATATAAATATTTTGTTATCATCTCAATAGAAGGAAAGCTTTTGACAAAACTCAACACCCATTTATAATAAAAACTCTCAACATAGTGGGCATAGAGGAAACATACCTCAACAAAATGAGAAGTCCACAGCTAATATCATACTCAATGGTAAAAACTGAAAGCTTTCTCTCTAAGATCAGGCAGAAGACAGGGATGCCTACTCTCTCCACTTTTATTCAACACAGTATTAGCAGTGCTCCACAGAGCAACTGAGCAGGAAAGAAGAATAAAAGGCACCCCAGTCAGGAAGGAAGAACTAAAATGGTCGCTATTTGTGGATGACATGGTATTGTAGGTAGAAAATCCTAATATCTCCATTGAAACACTGTAGAACTAACAAATTCAGTAATGATACAGGATATAAAATTGATTTTTAAACATAGTTGCATTTCTATACATTCATTAAAAACTATCAGAAGAAATTAAGGAAACAATCCCATTTGTATTTGCATTGAAGAGAATAACATACCTAGAAATAAATTTATCCAAGGCCATAGAAGACTTACACAGTGAAGACAATAAAACACTGATGAAAGAAACTGAAGACACAAATAAAAAGATATTCCATGCTTATGGACTAGAAGAATTACTATTATGAAAATATCCACACTACACAAAGCAATCTTTGGATTCAATGAAATCCCTACCAATATTCTAATACCATTTTTCAAAGAAATAGAACAAAGAATCCTAAAATTTGCATGGAAAAACAGAAGATCCTAAATAACCAAAACACTCTTATGATCGAAGGTAGAGGCATCATGCTTCCTGATTTCAAACTATATTACAGAGCTATAGTAATCAAAACAGTATGGTAATGTCATAAAAACAGATACATAGACCAATGGCACAGAACGGTGAGCCCAGGAATAAACCCACACATATATGGTCAATTAATTTATGACACAGAAACCAAGAATATGTAATGGGAAAAGGACAGTCTCTTCCATAAATATTACTGGGAAAACTGGACAGTCACATGTTAAAAAATGAAACTGGACTACTCTCTAAAACCATACACAAAAACTAACTCAACATGGATTAAAGACTTGAATATAAGACCGAAAACAGTTTTGTTTTTGTTTGTTTGTTTGTTTTTTTAAAAAAATACAGTTGGCAAGCTCTCTGCCCCTGGTCTTGCCAATGACTTTTTGGGTTTGATACCAAAAGCCAAAGCAAGAAAAGCAAAAATAACATGCTTTTTGCACAGCAAAAAATAATAATTCAACACAACAAAAAGGCACCTACTGAATGAATGAAAATATTTGCAAATTATGTATCTGAGGAGAGATGAATATCCAGAATGTATAACGAACTCCTACAACTCAAAAGCAAAAAACAAGCAAACAATCCAATTTAAAAATGCACATGGAAATGAATAGACATATTTTTATTATTTTTTTAATTTTTCAAAAACATATAATGCATTATTAGTCCCAGGGGTACAGGTCTGTGAATCACGAGGTTTACACACTTCACAGCACTCACCATAGCACATACCCTCTCCAATGTCCATAACCCCATCACCCACTCCCTACCCCCTCCCCCTGGCCCCCCTCAGTTTGTTTTGTGAGATTAAGAGTCTCTTATGATTTGTCTCCCTCCTGATCCCATCTTGTTTCATTTATTCTCGTCCTATCGGCCAACCCCCCACCACGTTGCATCTCCACTTCCTCATATCAGGGAGATCATATGATAGTTGTCTTTCTCTGATTGACTTATTTCACTAAGCATAATACCCTCTAATTCCATCTACCTCATCGCACAAATGGCAAGATTTCATTTCTTTTGATGGCTGCATAGTATTCCATTGTGTGTGTGTGTGTATGTGTGTGTGTATGTGTGTGTGTATGTATGTATATATATATATATATATATATATATATATATATATATATCTCCATTCATCTTTATCCATTCATCTGTTGATGGACATCTAAGTTCTTTCCATAGTCTGGCTATTGTGGACATTGCTGCTATAAACATTCAGGGGCACATGCCCGCTCGGATCACTATGTTTGTATCTTTAGGGTAAATACCCAGTAGTGCAATAGCTGGGTTGTAAAGTAGCTCTGTTTTAAACTTTTTGAGGAACCTCCATGCTGTTTTCCAGAGTGGTTGCACCAGCTTGCATTCCCACCAACAGTGTAGGAGGGTTCCCCTTTCTCCGCATCCTCGCCACCATCTGTCATTTCCTGACTTGTGAATTTTAGTCATTCTGACTGCTGTGAGGTGGTATCTCATTGTGGTTTTGATATGTATTCCCCTGATGCCGAATGATGTGGAGCACTTTCTCATGTGTCTGTTGGCCATCTGGATGTCTTCTTTGCAGAAATGTCTGTTCATGTCCTCTGCCCATTTCTTGATTGGATTATTTTTTCTTTGGGTGTTGAGTTTGATAAGCTCTTTATAGATTTTGGATACTAGCCCTTTATCTGATAAGACACATTTTTTCTGAATAACAGAATGCATATAGATAGCCAAGTTAAAAGGTTATCAACATCACTGATCATTAGGGACAGGCGAACCAAACCCATAATGAAGTATCACCTCATAACCTGTTAGAATAGCTAATTATCAAAAAGACTAGAGAAAAGAAGTGCTGGCAAAGATGGAGAAAAAAAAGAACGCTTGTACACTGTTGGGACTATAAAGGGGGGTAGCCACTATAGAAAACAGTATGGATATTCCTCAAAAAATTAAAAATAGAACTACCAGGGGTACCTGGGTGACTCAGTTGGTTTAGCAGCTGCCTTGAGCTCTGGTCATGATCTCACAGTCCTGGGTCCTTGCTCAGTGGGAGCTTGCTTCTCCCTCCACCCCACTCATGCTCTCACTTGTTATCTCTGTTGCTATCTCTGTCATTCTGTCTCTCTCTCTCTCAAATAAATAAAACCTTAAAAAAAAAAAATAGAACTACCATTTTAGCCAGCAATTACACTTTGGAAATTTATCTGAAGAATACTAAGACACTAGCTCAAAGAGATATACACACTCCCATATTCATTAGAACATTGTTCATAGTAGTCGGGACATGAAATTATACCTAATTTTATATATAAAATATAAGTACTTATATATTTAATAATATATAATTTTACATAATGTATACATATTAAATATATTAAATATTTGAATATATGTCTATAAAATATATATTTACATATTAAATATAAATATTATCATATAATATAAATATTATTCAGCCATAAAAAAGAACAAAATCCTGCCATTTCTAACAACATGGTTGGACACTTGAGGGCATTATGCTAAGTGAAACAGGTCAGGCAGAAAAAGAAAAGCACCATATGACCTCACATATATGTGCAATCTTAAAAAACAATACAAAGCAAAATAAAAAAGAGCACATAGATATGAAGAATATACTGGTATTTGCCAGAGGCAAGGGTTGGGTGCTGGTAAAGTGGCTTAAGGGGGGGGGGGTCAAAAGTTACAAACATCCAGGAATAAAATAAATAAATCATGGGAATATAATGTACATCATGGTGACTATGTTAGTAATATTGTATTGCATATTTGAAGATTGCTAAGAGAGTAGACCTTAAAAAAATTTTTTAAAGATTTTATTTATTTATTTGAAAGAGAGAGAGAAAGTAAGAGAGAGCATGAGAGGGGAGAATGTCAGAGGGAGAAACAGACTCCCTGCGGAGCTGGACGCTCAACATAGGACTCAATTCCAGGACTTCGGGATCACGGTCTGAGCCAAAGGCAGTGGCCCAACCAACTGAGCCATCCAGGCACCCCAATCTTAAAATATCTTACCTTAAGAAAAAACTTTTTACAACTATGCGTATGTTGATGAATGTTTACAAGGCTTATTATGATGACCTTTTATTTTGCAATCTATAAAATTACAAATTATTACACTATACCTGAAACTAATGTAATAAGTCAATCATACTTCTACTAAAAAGAAAAGGAGATGCAAAATTAATTTTCCAAGCAACATAGTCCAAAGACTTACTGCCAGAAAAAATACCAATTTAAAGGTAACCAATGGATTAGAAGTTTAATTACATATTCTGTGGTGGATGAAGACTGTTCACTTTATTGCATTATATTGTATATAGTATGTAATGTCTATATCTAAATATAAGTACACCTATATGTATTTTACATGAAATATTAATTTTGTTTTACATTGCTTATGTATACATTTTATAGTTAATAATTTCATAACAACAATGAAAACCATAAAAAATGAGGTTGGCATGGATTAATAACGGCAGTTGATTTATTTTCTCCACACTAGTAACAGTAATGACAAGAGACCTCAGTTTGTGCTCTATAACTTCCTTGGGGCAATGGGGAAGTTATTATTTGGTTCATTACATATTAATTTTCAAAATTAAGTTTCTCCTAAAAATTATTTTTCCAAACAAATCAACTACAAAAGACAGGAAAACATATTTTTATGTGCAGACATTTAGCTTCTCTTTAAAAAATAACACAAAACAGCTTATTTTACTTAGATTCATTTCCAAAGTCACTGCTCTCATTAGGGGGGAGAAAAAAGGAAAAAAGGATTGCTTTTAAAAGCATGTGAAACTACATTAATTTTCTTCTAGAACATTTAGCCTCAGGTGTAAATTTGCCTTGTATTAACTGTCACACAGGAAGATAAAAGCACTTTGAAAAAAATGTAAAGCCAAGCTATATTTTGGTTATGAACGCTTAGGTATAAGGAGGAGAAATCCAGAGAACTATAGTTTTTCTTTCAATAGCAGATTTCTCCTCTAATGCTAATGTTTTACTTTTTCTAGAATCCATTATTATAAATCAGGAAATTGTAATATGCTTCCTTATAAGCCAATTCATTTCTAACACTTGTCTATAGTAAGGAAACTTTAATTCTCAATCTGAGTCTCCAAGTCTGAATTTTTTGATTCTGCAACACTGATACATAGTTATCTTCAAACACAATGCAAATGTACTATTTCCATTGCATTTCTATGTGATCATTTTTTGACCTTAAAAATAGTTTATGTGCCACAAAGAAAACTTGATGAAATAATTCAAATATTACATTATTTTTAATGTATAATTTTAACAAACCTAAAAAGAATTTGTTACTTCTATGTTGTTACTATGTTTCTACATATGTTATGAGGTTATTAATAAGGATTATATTAAGTTTAAACTATTTTCTTCCTTTAATTTAAATATCATATATATGCTTTATATTTATATAAAATATGTATTTTTTAAGATTATTTATTTATTTATTTGACAGAGATCACAAGCAGGCAGACAGGCAAGCAGAGATATGGGGGGGTGGGGAAGCAGGCTCCCTGCTAAACAGAGAGCCTGATATGGGACCCTGAGATTATGACCTAGCTGAAGACAGAGGCTTAACCCACTGAGCCACCCAGGCGCCCCTGTATTTTTTTTTTCCAAAGAAGTGAAGCGTGCTCACTTGCTTGGTTCAATTTGAGTTCCTCAACTGCTTCTTATATTCAGTGTTAAAACAAACTACTTCTTAGTAAGTGCACAGATATAATGTATGATAGTATATTAATGTCATAACTTTTAAGATATACCCTTCATTTGTATATATTGACTTAAAATTTTTCTTACAATATTCTATTAGAAATTAAATAATATTAAGGGTATTATATAATTTGTTTTATAACATATCATTTTATTCCCTCAGTCTAGAGTAAAAACTAACCATATTTACAAATGCTATTCAATAAATTTGAGTTTTTAGATATTTGCCATTTCATATTTAAATATTTCCTCCTACATTCACTTTTTTCTTTTTCCTTTAATAGACTGTTTTTGCCTTTAAGCTCTAATATGTAATTATTAAAATGTTTTTTTTTCAAAAGGCTTAAACAATTCTCATTTGACAACAATTTGTGATATTTTATTAAATAATCAGAAAAGACTGGGACAAGATGGTGGCAAAGTAGGAGACCCTGCTTCAATCGGTCCCCTAAAGTGAGCTAATTATCTAGCAGAATACTCTGAACATCCATGAAATCAGCCTCAGATGTAAGATTATACACCTCTGGATCTCTATGAGGGGAGAAGATGTCAGTGGAGAGGTAAAGAGGAGTGGGAATGTAAGGACTGATAAGGAGGATAAACAGAAGGGGGAAGGAGCCACCAGAAGAGAGCTATTGGAAAGTAATACCCCAATACGAAAGTGCCCTGTTCTTGGGGACCAGCATTAACTTGGAGTCTGGTTAAGAGCACTTAAAAAGAGTAAAAGGTCTTAAGGGGCAACTGGTGGAATCGGGCAGTCATGGGCATGGGTCTAAGCCCATGGACCAAGGACAGCCACCATCGGCGACCACCCATGCCAGAGAGAGTGCCACGCAGGAACCTCCAGTTCCTGGTCCTGGAGCCCCAGGTTGTGTGGCTCGCACCGCCAATCGGTTGGGCATCCTCCCAACCCCGCATAAAGGAGTCTGATGTGGGCGCCAGCCTGTGCTCTCTAGAGCCTTTTCCACTCTGTGAGAGCTGCATAACGGGTCTGACCCACTCCCCTCCCTCACCTGAGAGAGCTCCATGTGGGCCCTAGGCAGAGGTCTCTAAGACTGGCTGAGGCTCTGGATGCCCCCACCCCGAACTCAATGCAATCTCTTGTCAGGACCCCTCGGCGGCGACCTTTGCAACTGTGAGGTCTGGACCCCAGACAGCAGTCCTGGCAAAGGCAACCACTGGAAGTGGGCTCCCTGTACCAAAATTGTTTGAAGTTTTAGAGGCATGGAGGTGCAGACACAAGCGGGTGCTTTGGGTGACCCCTGAGACAGTGGCTGGGAATGTGCACTGCCTGTGGGAGGTTGCACAGTTCAGTGGAGTTTGCAGAGGGGGAGTTGGGGTGCTCTAGACCACCTAGAGGGGAGCAGACTGAGGCTTCTCTCTGAGACGGAGGACTAGGTGCAGTTTGCTTTCCACTAAACCTCCAAAAAGCCCCAAAAGCCACTAAAGAACAAAAACCTCCAGAGAACAAAATCCTAAAAAAACTAGTTTCTAGAGAGCTCAGCACCTTCATAGGGAATAGGAAGACTCAACCTAAGCCAAGACCGACTGAAAAACAATGCGACAGGCCCCTCCCCCAGAAAGCCAGCTGAAAGAATGAGAGGACAACCACCACAGGGTCCCTATAAAACTAAAACTCCAACATCAGGAGAAAACAATATATTAAGCTCCCATCATTGCCCTAAAAACTGTATATTTCATAGATAAACAACTTTTATTTTTAACTAATTCTCACTATTCTTCTATTTTTTTAACCTACTTGCCATTACAACTAGAGCTTTAATGCAACATATTCCATAATAACCTTTTTTTTTTAATATTTTATTTATTTATTTGACAGAGATCACAAGTAGGCAGAGAGGCAGGCAGAGAGAGAGGAGAAAGAAGGCTCCCTGCTAAGCAGAGAGCCCGATTCGGGACTCGATCCCAGGACCCTGGGATCATGACCTGAGCCGAAGGCAGAGGCTTTAACCCACTGAGCCACCCAGGTGCCCCCCATAATAACCTTTTAACTTGAACTTTTTTCATACATATACCTGTGTTTTTCTTTATCTTTTCTATTTTTTTAAATATACATATAGATATGTGTCAAGGTAATTGTTTTCCCTAATCAATACTACCCCTATATATAAACCAGTTTTAATCTCCCTTTATCTCTAGAAAGTTGAGTCCTTTAACATAAATATCAAGATACAACCAGAAATAATCAAAATATAATATTCCTCACCCACATCGAGGATTTATAACCACCCTCCCATCTCTTTCTTCTGTCAATGTCTCTTGTGTTTTTGTTTTTATACTGGTATTATATAAATCTTATCCTTGGGGTTCATTTTGGCTGGGTTCTTTTTTTTTTTTCATTATCATTTACTTTTGTCGGTCTTTTAGTTTGTCCGTTCTTGTTTATATACCATATATATCTTTTATCTTTTTTGGGAGGCTCATTCTGGCTGGGTCTTCTCTTTCTCTCTCTTTTTTCTTTCTTTTTGGTGGTGATCTCCAATTGCTCCAAAATGTTCCAGGGTGTAACTTGCCTGGATCGTGGTTGATATATTCAGTTACATATTCCCTCAACCACCTCTCAACAAAATGATTAGGAGGAGGAACACCCAACAGAGAAAGAATTCAGAGACCATTACCTCTCCATGAGAACTATTAGATAAGGACATAAACAGTATGTTTGAAAGGAAATTCAGGGTAAAAATTATCCAGGCAATGGCTAGGTTGGAGAAAACCATTAGTAACAACATAAAGGGCAGAAGTGAAAGCCACCCAGGGAGAAGTTAAAAATGCTATCAATGAGATCCAATCTAAACTAAAAACTCTAACAGCTAGGGTAACCAAAGCAGAAGATAGAATTAGTGATCTAGAGGACATACTGATAGAAAAAAAGGAGGAGGAGGCATGGAAGAAACAACTTAGAAGCCATGACAAACAGAATTAGGGAAATAAATGACACCATGAAACGTTCCAACATCAGAATTCTTGGGATCCATGAAGGGGTGGAGAAAGAGAGAAGAATTGAAGATATAGCTGACCAAATTCTAGATTAAAATTTTCCAAATCTGGGGAAAGGAACCAGCCTTTGTGTCCTACAGGCAGAAAGAACACCCCCCAAGATCAACAAATGTAGGAAGACCTTGAGGTACTTGATTGTGAGACTGATGAAACATAATTTTAGACAAGAGCTTCTGAGGGGAACTGGGGGGAAGAGATTCCTTATGTACAGAGGAAGGTCCAAATAATGTCAGACCTATCCACAGAAACCTGAAAGCGCTGGCAAGAGCTAATCAGGGCACTAAATGAGAACATGTGGCCAAGAATACTTTATCTAGCAAGGTTGGCATTCAAAATGGATGGAGAAATAAAGAACTTCCAAGACCAGCAAGGTTTAAAAGATTATGTGACCACCAAGCTGTCACTACAAGAAATATTAAGCGGGATTCTATGAAAGAAGAAAGAACCCAAGAGTGTCATAGAACAGAAATTTACAGAGACAATCTATAGAAACAAGGACTTCACAGGCAACATGATGTCAATAAAAACACGTCTTTCAATAATTACTCTCAACGTAAATGGCCTAAATGCTCCCATAAAACAGCACAGGGTTGCAGATTGGATAATACAATAGGACTTGTCATATGCTTTCAACAAGAGACCCATTTGAAACCTAAAAATACATCCAGACTGAAAGTGAAGGGATGAAGAAGAATCTTTCATGCCAGTGGGTCTCAAAAGAATGCTGGGGTAATGATTCTCATATCAGATAAAATAGATTTTAAACTAAAGACTGTAGTCAGAGATAAAGAAGGACACTACATTATTATTAAAGGGTCTATCCACCAAGAAGATCTAACAATTTAAAATATTTATGCCCCCAATGCAGAAGCAGCCAACTTCATAAGACAAATGTTAACCAAGATAAAGAGTAATATTGATTTGAATGAATATTAATAGTAGGGGATCTTATCACGCCACTCTCAGTAATAGATCATCCAAGCAGAAATTAATAAAGAAACAAGAGCATTGAATGACACATTGGACTAGATGGACCTCATAGATACATACAGAACATTCCACCCTCAAACAATAGAATACTCATTCTTCTCAAGCACACATGGAACATTCTCCAAAATAGGCGACATACTGGGTCACAAATCAGGGCTCAACTGATACCAAAAGATTGAGATGATTCCCTGCATATTCTCAGACCACAGTGCCTTGAAACTGGAACTCAACCATAAGAAAAACTTAGAAGGAATTCAAACACTTGGAAGCTAAAGACCACCCTACTTAAGAATGTTTAGATCAACCAGGAAATCAAAGAACTTAAACAATTCATGGAAACCAATGAGGATGAAGACACATCAGTCCAAAACCTATGGGATACAGCAAAGGAGGTCCTAAGAGGGAAATACATACCCATTCAAGACTCACTCAAAAACATGGAAAAACCCAGAATACACCAGCTCTCTTTATACCTTAAAGAACTGGAAAATCAACAAGAAATTAAGCCAACCCATGCACAAGAAGGGAAATCATCAAGATTAGAGCAGAGATCAATGACATAGAAACTAGAGATACAGTAGAACACATCAACGAAACCAGAAGCTGGTTTCTTGAAAGAATCAATAAGATCGATAAACCACTGGCCAAACTAATCCAAAAGAAAAGAGAGAGAACCCAAATTAATAAAATTATGAATGAAAAGGGTGAGATTATGACTAACAGCAAGGAAATAGAAAGAATCATCAGAAATTATTATCAATAGTTATATGCCAATAAGTTAAGCAACCTAGATGAAATGGATGCATTCCTGGAAAGCTATAAACTTGCAAGACTGAATCAGGAAGCAATTGACAACTTGAATAGACCAATATCTAGTAATGAGATTGAAGCAGTGATCAAAAACCTCCCAAAAAACAAGAGCCCAGGACCTGACGGATTCCCTTGAGAATTCTACCAAACGTTCAAAGAAGAAATAATACTATTCTCCTGAAGCTCTTTCAAAAACTAAAAATAGAAGGAAAACTTCCAGACTCATTCAATGAAGCCAGCATTACCCTGATCTCCAAACCAGTTAAAGACCCCACCGAAAAGGAAAATTTCAGACCAATATCCCTGATGAATATGGATGCCAAGATTCTCAACAAGATCCTAGCTAATAGGATCCAAAAAGTACATTAAACGATTATCCAGGGCGCTTGGGTGGCTTGGTGGGTTAAGCCTCTGCCTTCAGCTCAGGTCATGATCTCAGGGTCCTGGGATCAAGCCCTGCATAGGGCTCTCTGCTCAGTGGGGAGCCTGCTTACCCCCTCTCTCTGCCTGCCTCTCTGCCTCCTTGTGATCTCTCTCTCTCTCTGTCAAAAAAACAAAAACCAAACAAAAAAAAAAAAACAAAAAAAAATGATTATCCACCATGAGCAGGTGGAATTTATCCATGGGATCAAGGGTGGTTCAACATTTGCATATCAACCAATGTGATAAAACAAATCCATAAGAGAAGAGAGAAGAACCACATGGTCCTCTCAATTGATGCAGAAAAACATTTGACAAGATACAGCATCCGCTCCTGATAAAAATGCTTCAAAGTATAGGCATAGAGGGAACATTCCTCAACTTCATAAAATCTAGCTATAAAAAACCCACAGCGACTATCATTCTCAATGGGGAGAAACTGACAGCCTTGCCATTGAGATCAGAAACACGACAAGGATGTTAACACTCACCACTATTGTTCAGCATAGTACTAGAAGTCCTAGCAACAGCCATCAGACAACAAAAAGAAACAAAAGGTATTCAAACTGGCAAAGAAGTAGTCAGACTCTCTCTCTTTGCAGATGACATGATACTTTATATGGAAAACCCAAAAGATTTCACCCCTCAAACTACTAGAACTCATACAACAATTCAATAATGTGGCAGGATACAAAATCAGTGCACAGAAATCAGATGCTTTCTTATACACTAACAATGAAAAGATTGGGAAATTAGAGAATTGTTTCCATTTACTATAGCACCAAGAAGCATAAGATACCTGGGAATAAACCTAACCAAAAAGGTAAAGGATCTCTACTCGAGGAAACTACAGAACACTCATGAAAGAAATTGAAGAGGACACACAATGATGGAAAAGCATTCCATGCTCATGGATCAGAAGAATAAACATTGTTAAAATGTCTATGCTGCCCAGAGAAATCTAAACTTTCAATGCCATCCCAATCAAAATTCCACTGGCATTTTTTAAAGAGTTGAACAAACAATCCTAAACTTTGTATGGAACCAGAAGAGACCTCTAATCGCTAAGGAAATGTTGAGAAAAAAGCAATGCTCAGGGCATCACGTTGCCTGATTTCAAGCTTTACTACAAAGCTGTGATCAGCATGGTACTGGCACAAAAACAGACACATAGACCAGTGGAACAGAGTAGAGAGCCCAGATATGGACCCTCAACTCTAGGGTCAACTAATCTTTGACAAAGCAGGAAAAAATATCCAGTGGAAAAAAGACAGTCTCTTCAATGTATGGTGCTGGGGAAATTGAACAGCTATGTATAGAAGAATGAAACTCAACCATTCTCTTACACCATACACAAAGATAAACTCAAAATGGATGAAAGACATCAACCTGAGGCAGGAATCTATCAAAATCCTAGAGGAGAACATTGGCAGTAACGTCTTCGACATTGGCCATAGCAATGTCTTTCAGGACATGTCTCCAAAGCAAAGGAAACAAAAGCAAAAATGATCTTGTGGGACTTCATCAAGATCAAAAGCTTCTGCACAGCAAAGGAAAGAGTCAACAAAACAAAGAGGCAACCCACGGAATGAGAGAAGATGTTTGCAAATGACACTACAGAGAAAGGACTGATATCCAAGATCTATAAAGAACTCCTCAAACTAAGCACCCAAAAAAACCCAGATAATTATGTCGAAAAATGGGCATTGGACATAAACAGACTCTTCTCCAAAGAATACATACAAATGGCTATCAGACACATGAAAAAATGTTCATCATTATTAGCCATCAGGGAAATTCAAATCAAAACCACATTGAGATACCATCTTACACCAGTTAGAATGGCCAACATTAACAGGACAGGAAACAACATGTGTTGGAGAGGATGCGGAGAAAGGGGAACCCTCTTACACTGTTGGTGGGAACACAAGGTGGTGCAGCCATTTTGGAAAACAGTGTGGAGATTCCTTTAAAAATTAAAAATAGAGCTATCCTATGACTCTGCAATTTCACTACTGGATA
Source organism: Lontra canadensis (assembly GCF_010015895.1). Classification (NCBI taxonomy): domain Eukaryota; kingdom Metazoa; phylum Chordata; class Mammalia; order Carnivora; family Mustelidae; genus Lontra; species Lontra canadensis. The sequence goes on along the minus strand of NW_022630998.1, from coordinate 15,763,295 downwards.
TTTACCCCAAAGATACAGATGTAGTGAAAAGAAGGGCCATCTGTACCCCAGTGTTCATAGCAGCAACAGGCACAGTTGCCAAACTTTGGAAAGAGCCAAGATGCCCTTCAACAGATGAGTGGATAAAGATGACATGGTCCAGGGGCGCCTGGCTGGCTCAGTGGGTTAAAGCGTCTGCTTTCAGCTCCGGTCATGATCCCAGCGTCCTGGGATCGAGTCCCATATTGGGCTCTCTGCTTTGGCAGGGAGTCTGCTGCTTCTTCCTCTCTCTCTCTGCCTGTATTTCTCCTACTTGTGATCTCTGTCAAATAAATAAATTAAATCCTTAAAAAAAAAAAAAGATGACATGGTCCATATATACAGTGGAGCATCATGTCTCCATCAGAAAGGATGAATACCCAACTTTTGTATCAGCATGGATGGGACTGGAAGAGATTATGCTGAGTGAGATAAGTCAAGGAGAGTCAGTTATCATATGGTTTCACTTACTTGTGGAGCATAAGGAATAACACAGAGGACATTGGGAGATGGAGAGAAGTGAGTTGGAGGAAATCGGAGGAGGAGACAAACCATGAAAGACTGTGGACTCTGAGAAACAAACTGAGGGTTTTGGAGGGGGTGTGATGGGTGGTGTGAGCCTGGTTCTGGGTATTATGGAGGGCATGTATTGCATGGAGCACTGGGTGTGGTGCATAAATGAATTTGGAACACGGAAAAAAATTAAATCAAATAAATAAATAAATGATCAGGAAAGGTGATTAAGAAAGTAAGTCTGTTGAAACAATATATGTATTTATTATTTGTAATTTTATTTTTCTTAGAGTAGAAAAGATATGAGTAAATGTAGCCAAAAATCCCAAATCAAATAAATAATAATGAAAATGACAGGTGTGATCTTCAAAAATTATAATCATCATGGCAAAGAAATTCTAAAGATGAACTATAAAACAAATACAAAGTCTAAAGACTAACTTGGTAAAAAAAAAAAATTTGCAGCAACAGATATTGCTAACTTTCTAAAACTGTCCTCAGGTCCATGTGTAAATCTAGTCCTTCTTTAGGAACATGGACAATGTTGATGAAAAGACAAATCTCATACTAAAAACAAAAATGTGAGAAAAGATAAAAATTTGTAATATGTTTAACTTTACTAGTAAATCCCAATTTTAAGCATATGACATTTTGAATTATTGCATTTTTTAAAATTATGTACATTGATAAACCCATGTTTGGTAATATAGAAAAAAATACATGTTTTAAAGCCCCCAAATTTGTAAAATTTATAAAAATGTAATTGTTCCAAAGCTTCTGAAGGGCAATTTAACACTGTGTATCACATAAAACTTGGATATAATTTGTCCTAGCTATCTTTCAAATAGAAATTTATACTTGGGTGAGGGGACAGTGTGATGAGCAAAAGGAATGGGAAAGACAGGCTTCCAGGTATGGAATAAATAGATCAATGGAATAAAAGACTCAGCAGAGGGAGTATAGTCAATGATATTCTAACAGCTTTCAATGGTGAGAGATGGTAGCTACACTTCTGGTGAGAAAAGCATAACATATGGAGAAGCTTAATCACTGTGGTGTACACCCATATGTAATGTAATGCTGTGAGTCAGCCACACTTGAGAAAATTGTTTTAACAAAGAAGGAAATGAATACTAGGTAGATAATTGTACATGCCCACTAGCTTCTGTCCCTATGTATTATCTATATACTATCATTTATATAGGTAATGGTGAAAAAATGAAATTTGCCTAAAAAACATAATTAGGGTAGTAGAATGGTAACTTAGAGTATGCTTATATAATAGAATACTAGCCAGTCACTAAAATGACAGTGTATATTTAAATTACTGACATGGAAAGCAATACATAACATATTATTCATTGAATACATCAGCGTCCATAACTAAGACCTGGTTAAATTAGAAGTTTGTACTACAGCTGCAAAGTGCTATGTGTTTGGCTTAATATTTGAAATATTTACCCAAACATTATCAATTATTATTATTTTTTTGAGTAGGGGGGATTTCAATGAATGTAATTTCTATTTCTTTTGTTTATTCTTTTCAGAAAAATTAAATTGAGAATTGTACCGATTACGAAGGTAAGGAACCGCAGCTGCTAAGCCACACTCCATATTCTGTTCTGTGATGCTGGGGTTGAGATTCTGAGAACCGCATTTCTCATTGGTGTCAGTTCTAGTGTTTTCCCATAGTCACAGAACCCATCTCCTCTTGTTCTCCTCAGTGACACCTGGCTGGGATCCCTTCCTGAGAAATCCAGATACCTGCTCCTTGAGGATCTCCTAAGCTTCTGGGTTCTGGTAACTGCAATCTCTTCTGTTGTTCCCTTCCTCATAGAGCTGGCTGCTTCTTCACGCATCATTATCACAGTTACCTGGGTTTCACCTTTTTACCTGTTTGGTCCCCCAATCCCATTCTCCTCCTTTCTTTATATTAAGTTTTGCTCATTAAAATAAATGTTGTTGGCCTTCTCTATTTTTCATCTGGACCCAGAGAGATAAAAGTATTAATGATGATTATCAGCAGAGTAAAAAAGCTATTTTATCTTGAAAAACTACATATCAATGTCATTCCAAAAAAGCATCCTAAGAGAAATCTTGGAATCTTCCCTAACCAGGTCGTATTAAGCAAACTACAGGAGCAAACTACAGATATACAGGCATATCTCTAGCATTGTGCTTGTGAAAGTGTATAAACTTTACCTGTTCACCTAAGTGACTAATGCTCCTTCCCTTCCATTACTCCTCACACTACCCTTGACACCTACTGAAAAACACATACGCTCTAGTCCATATGATGGTTTCAAAGATAATTTCTGAGATACTATAAGGTCAATTTCAAAGAGGTTATAAGGAATAGGAATAGTAGTTGGGAAAAAAGTAAGAATCAAGAGGTAGAATATAAGCTTTTGATAAACAGTAAGATGATGGTAAAAAATTATTTTCAACTTGGAAGATTTATAATATTATCTAATGAAAGGAAATTGAGAATCTGATGAGTTAACTTTGGAAAATATTAAGTTGTAGGGGTTTTATGCATTTTTTAAAACATAATCTTTGTTTCTTTTAGGTAGAAAATTTACATTATATATACACCAAGTAAAGTAAAACATACCCACAAACATCACACACGATAGTGATGTTAGTAATTTCTATCTACCTCATCCACACCTGTGTATAGACTTCAAAATGCAATAAATTTTAACAAATTGTCATGATTTATTTTTTAAAATGTGTTTTATATCTCTGAACATGACTTTTTACCACTAGCAATTTTTTTCAATATTTATTTATTAATGCATTATTGTTGAGTGTCTGCTATGTGGCAAACCTTAAGCACTGAGGATAAAAAAATGGACAGAAACTAAGATTTCTACCTCATAAAACTCATGATTTAATAAAAGAGACAGATATCATGCTGGGTTTATATTATATTAATTTAGTCCAGCTGGACTAGGTTTTCCAGGATACTTCCCTGAACAGTTCTAAGTTAGAGTGGACCACAGAAACATTTTTCCTAAACTTTCCCATCTAAGGGTAATGGAAATTTCCTTAACCTGATAAAGAATTAGTCTGATAGCCTACAAAATTTTGAAATATTGAAACTTGAGATCTAGAGTGAAATAAGCATGCCCATTATCAGAACTTTTCCATGAAATATTATAAGTTCTGGCCTGTGCAGTAAGAGGGAAAAAAGCATAATGCTTGGGAGGAATTAATGCTATTATTATTTGCCATTAAAATAAAATGTACCAAGAAAATCCAAAATAATAAATAAATATTAAATTTACTAAGTGAATTTGGCAGAGTGATTATAAGGGAAAGATAAAATATATCTATTCAATTTGAATATACCAGCCACATAAATGGGAAATAAAATTTAAAGTATCATTACAATAGCATCAAATTTAAATATGCAATAGTAAATCTAATGAAGTATAGCAAGATAGTCACAGTAAAACTAAAAAAAAAAAAAAAAAAGAGAGAGAGAAATAAGTAACCACCTAAATAAATGGAGAAATAGATTACATTTACAGACAGGAAGGACAAGTTTAAAGATACCAGCTTCCTAGGGGCTCCTGGGTGGCTCAGTGGGCTAAAGCCTCTGCCTTCGGCTCAGGTCATGATCCCGGGGTCCTGGTCATGATCCCAGGGTCCTGGGATTGAGCCCTGCATCTGGCTCTCTGCTCAGCAAGGAGCCTGCTTCCTCCTCCCTCTCTCTCTGCCTGCCTCTCTGCCTGCCTCAGTGCAGAGACTGCTTCTCCTCCTCTCTGCCTACTTGTGGTCTCTGTCTGTCAAATAAATAAATAAAATCTTAAAAAAAAAAGACACTAACTTCCTCTATGATAATTTTTAAATTTATGGAAAAATAAATGAACGTGCTGGCAAGATCTGTAGCTTAAATTGACAAGCTCGATCTAAATTTATAGGGAATATATAACACTAAAAGACTGAGAAGAATGATAAAATTCTTTGAGAAGGAGGGGGAAGAGGAAACAGTTTTGCATGATTTTCATTATTAAACCTAATACTTATTATGAAGCTAGAAGACATGAGACTGTGTAACACTGGCATAAAGGTAGACAGATTGATGAATGGGAAATCAAAAGCCCCATAACAGAAATACACAGACACACATTATGACTCACAACACAATGACAATGTGGTGTATAGGGAGCTTCAATGTCCTTATCCAGTAAATGGGAATAAAGGCCTACAAATGAGGGGCTGTGAGAATTGAGACCAACACTGTAAGGTTCCAACAACACAGGATTCAGGGTTGGACAGCCCCATAAGCACTAGCTTTCAATTTATCCATCCAAAATTATTCTTCTTGTCATATAATTACTGTTTATCATCTCATTTGAAACCACCACCCCTAAATAATTTCATTTATACCTGAAATGTAACTAATATTCCTGTTTCATGGCTCATAGCTATTCTCTCCAATTCAAATCTATTTTCCGTGTCTTCAGGACTGACAACTCACTTGGCTCCCTGCAGTACATTCTTATTTAAACAGCAACTTTGTGTATTTAAAATTGCTTTATAGGGGCACCCGGGCGGCTCAGTGGGTTAAGCTTCTGCTTTTGGCTCAGGTCACGATCCTAGGGGCCTAGGATCAAACCCCATATCAGGCTCCCTGCTCTGTGCAGAGACTGCTTCTCCCTCTCCCTCTGCTGTTACCCTTGCTTGTGCTGCCCGTGTGTGTGTGTGTGTGTGTGTGTGTGAAATAAATAAAATCTTTTTAAAAAAATTTACAAAAGTAAAGTTACTTTATGAACTATGTAAGCTCTCTTTCTTTAGACAAATTTGTATTCTGTGGCTGAACTAGTAGATCCTCCTTCATTTTAGTTATCACAGACTAACCATTTTGATAGAACATTCTGGATACTTAGATTGTATAAATTTTCTGTTTATGGTTATGGAAATTGCTAAATAAATTCATTGCTCAGAATCCTGTTTATCCTACCCCAGACCCAAATTTTGAATGGTGTACCAAAGGGAGTAATCATTTCTCAGTTTATGGAATACTATTCCTAAATGCACTGAAGAAAGTAAATGTGTTTTCACTAAAAGACTGACTGTGCTTGCCATTTCTTTCTTTCTTCTGAACCTAAATAGCTTTCCCATTGTGTACAGAGCAAACACTAAAATGTCATGTGTAATGACCCAAGACAATTTTGTCTACCTTTGTATACTTCTTTGGAATAGATTGTTCTTCTCTGCTTTAAAGCATTTAATAGCATTTAATACATAAAATAGCCATATAAGACAGTTTTTGATTGAATGTAAGATTAGTGATTCTACTGGCTGGTCTGAGCGCTTTAAACCATAAAAATCTACAGAGGTGCTACATAAAGCCCATTTCCTATAAACGCCAGAACGATCATCAGAACTGATAACTGGACCAAAAATCAGTTCACGAGCAAAACGCTTTATTTTCATCCACTGCCCATGACAACTGAGGTGGTATACATAATGATTTATCTGTTTCTCTTACCTAGATGTCTATAAAAATCAAATCATCTCTAAATTGGATTTAGATTTATCCTGAGATTAGTATACTGCACCTAAATAAATAACATTCACGCTTTCAATACATGTATGTAGCTGAAGTTTTAAATGACCAAGTACAAGAGGAGTGAACCTCAAGATCAGATAGCATTGTTGAAAGCACATTATTTCAAGCAAGTCTTTCAATTCACAGCATACAGGATAGTTAATGCATCCAATTGATTTCTATTTTCTTCCAACAAAATTACTATTTTGTTTTACTACCCACTGAGACTGAAAACAAGTTGAACAGAACATATTTAAAGCAACTCTCTCTTCTACTATAAATATTAAAATGGACTAAATAATATTTTCAAAGATAGTCAAGTAATGTTTTCAATCTGTGCTATTTGTTTAAGAGAGAACATACTTGACCACTTTGAACACAAGTATGCTGCAAACATTACAATGTTAGAATAAAAAATAAATAGGTCGAAATGGGTTTAATAACAACCTCTTCCTCTCTGGAAGTTACTTTCCTTAGCTACTTAGAATACCATTTTATGCATAAATACAAAAGAACTCTCCTATTTTAATACCAGTATTATAATACTTTGAGAGGTAATGTAACTTGAATTTTATAGACAATAATGTAGAATTTTCACAAACATTTTAGATTTAAAGTTATTTTAAGTTCTCAGAATGTCAACCATACACAAAATCCATAAATACCAAAGATACTGCTATCTACTCATTCTTCTATAGGTATTGGTGAGGTCTTCAAGTTGATAGCTATTTTACTTGATAGCACTACAGAATTTTTTTTCCTGATTCCTGGACTTCTATTATGGGGTTCTTCTCATCTTTTTCTGGTACTCTCCATCGCTGTATAATAATATGGTCACTTGTGTGCATTTGAGCAATTTATTAAAAAAAAATACCCCATTTGCTTCTCTGCCTAGATTTTTCAAAGTGTGGTATTAAATAATAGAATCATCGCCATTTAATTTAAACTGTCATTTAATTTATAATGTATCTGTAAATTCAGACTCAGGAATTACCATTTTCTGTGTCTGTATACTTCTAGATTCTTCTGTCGCATGATCTGCTATCTGTTGTGAGCACAGTGATATTACGAACTTGCCTGTTCCTTTTTTCAAGAATTACTGTCACTTCAAAAGGTTTTCCTCAAACACACACACAAAGATCCTGTATTTTCTGTGTACACTCTTAAATGGGTTTTCTTAATACAACAAAATGGGATTTTATAGTTATTTCCTGCTCTTAATCTTGTGGGCTACTGGAGTATACCATGGTTCAAATTCAAAATGCATAACTTAATCCCCTTGTTTTCACTTGGGATGGCAACAATCCATTCTAAATAAGAGAGCAGTATCTTCTAACCTTTACTGTACAGACACTGCTCGTTAGACAGTCTCTTCCTAGAGAGAGCAAATAATGCTTGTCTCTTCCATGTTTATATTCAGAGCTACAAGCCCAGATTGTACTTCGAATGTTAAAATTTCTCAGTTTGATTTTATGGATTTGGGCCACCTTGGCATTTTACTTGTATTACAAGGACTAAGGTAGAAATGTTTATATGCAGAATATACATCAGAATTCTGAACAAATAACTGTACGAAATGTAGTACTTGTGTAACAGAGATTTCACTGATGTCTTGAGCTGCGCCTTTGTAAATTCAGTTATATCATGCTACCGCAGGCTCAGACGAGAGCATCGGACAGAGACAGAACTATTACCTGCTGTTGTGATACCAGCTGTTCTATATTGGGAGATGCACTAAGTTACTGGTGAACAAGAGCCATCCTGTAACCTATTAGCTGGCCTATACATTGGGGATTGAGCGTTCTTTGATACCGTAATGAAATACAAACAGAATACTGAATTTGATGTAGTGCAGAAATTGGCGCTAAGATGTCCTTCTCCAGCCTCCTCTGGATTAATTCTGGGGTCAGTGTTAGAGCTTTTAAGAACAAAGTATTTCACTATTAGACAGCCTCCAGTGCACTCCCATATCCTCAATGCAAACCCAAAAGGGCAAGATGTGCCACCAGGTGATTCCCCAGGGGAATATGATGTCGTTAAGTGAAGGATCCTTTTCTTGTAATTTCAGATTGCAGGGCCCACTTGATCAGAATGAGAAGAACAAGCCCTGGTAAGAGCCGATGAGAGTAAAGCATTTAACAGAGATGAGTGGTTTTTCTAAAAAGAGGTGGCTGTCCTACATAGTGCTGCTCCTAGCTACTCTGGCTACAGCTTATAAAATAAACCACACATTTAACCTCCCTATTTAAAACAGTGGAGGGATTCAGACAGGCAGAGAATGTCAACATTTGAGCTGTGGAAGTATTTTTCTTTACGGCTACTTTTGTGACCTTTCTATTTATTTCCTAAGGTTGTGAGAACAGAAGAAATATAATAGAGCCAGCTTGTTTGGCATCAAGAACCAGATTTTTTTAAAGGTTAAAATTTTCAGAAAATCCTTGAGATTCAATTTGCTCACAAGTAACAAACTTTGATAACAAACTTGTAAAAGCTAACGAAAAGGAGAAAGTGAATGAACTTAAACTCCTTACTCTCCTAATGGTGCTTGAAAACCGAGTGTTCGAAAAAGAAGTGCCATAAAAGGAAAGGGTAACCAATAAGCTAGCATCTCCTTGACAATACCAGACTGGCTCCAATTCATGCTTTTATTGAAAAACTGAATACATGCTCCATATATAAGAACAGGAGGATTGAGATCACCCCTTGTTAAGTCTGAAAACCCTGAAATTTGAAGAAGTTATGTGGCTTCCTCAAGGTGAGTATGCAGTAAAACTCGTAAATGGAAAAGCTGAAATTTGGACCCAATCTATTTTCTAAATAACAACATATCATTTTAGTGGTTCTCTTTATCATGGTTACAATCATCACTATACAACCTTATATATTCTTTACCAAACCCTATGCAACTTATTTAGATACATTTTAGATATGATGAAACTATTTTATTAACTTCTTGCCCAGCTGTTACAGAGCTAACAAGTAGTGGAGTAATTCAGATAGCAAGGCCAGTAGCGTCCCTTTATTCTATTAGTTTTTATCTCTATTACTCACTCCCTCAATTTTCTTTTCCTTAGCTAAAAGAAAAATCTGAAGCAAACACACAAACACGTACGTACACACACACATACACACACACACACACACACACACACACACACATGCACCCCACACCAAACATCTGTTTGGCATATTTTATATATCATAATTAGTATGCTAAGCTTTTTAGTGCTTTTAAGAACATTTAATAGTGTTTAGTGCTAGATTAAAATGCAGTTTCTTATATACACATCTATATTGGACTTTCTCTTTCTCCCTAATCATTTGGACAGCATTATAAATATGTTAAGATTCTTGCAATTAAATAACAGGCAAGTATGACAGATGAATACAGTGTGACTCTGGAGCCAAATTCCCCGTAAGGCACTTCCCCCGGATCTTCCTGTAACTGGCTTTTTTTTGCCTTCCAAGCTGCAAATTCCTCATGATCTGTATTCCTCCCACCATCGTGATCTTACCATGAACTCCAGATACAGGTTTTGATTCCCGTATTAAATATTGCATTACATACATTAAACACTGATGGTTGGTGGATCTCAGTCTGGAAGCTTGCACACAGCACAGAGCTATTCCTTCTCTGACACTCTTCCCAGGATGCCTCCATAGGGATACATGTCAGCCCACCAGTTTTTTTGTTTGTTTAAGATTTATTTATTGGGGGGGGGGGCAGGGAGAGAGGAAGAGACTCTCAAGCGGACTCTCTGCTGAGCGTGCAGAGCCCACGGGGGGCTCTATCTCAAGACCCTGAGATCATGACCCACGCCAAAACCAAGATAGACACTCAGTGGACTGAGCTACCCAGGTGCTCCTTGGCCCACCTGTCCCAAAGAGATCCCTACTTTCTTTCTTCACTGCATTGCCCTGTTTTATTTTATTCATTGTACCTGTTACCTTCTGAAATGTTTCTGTTCAATTACTTGTTTGTTGTCTTTTATTGCCTAATAGGATGTCAGGCCACTGAAAATTAGAAATGTCACTCTTATGTCTGCAGTAACTGGAATAATGCCAGAAACATAGCAGGTTCTTAATAAATATTTGTGACATCCCAGAATCTTAATTGGCTCTCATACCCCACATCCCTTTAATCTCTACTCCTCCCTTCAGCCTCCTGGTTTCCTCTCTGGAGCTCGCACTTCGTTTATTGCTATAATGAAGATGAGCTTCTCTCCAAGACTGTTGGGTCTCATTTTCTACTTGAAGCAATAACCAAGTCATTCTTCTAAATAAGCATAGTATTCACACTAAAAAGACTTAAAATCCATACACATCATTTCACAATTGTGTATTTGCAGACAATCCAAATGCAAATATTTTTGCGTGCGTGTAAACCTGTATTACCTATTTTTTCAAACAGAAGGAATCTATCAGCACAAGCTTAAACACGACCAAGGGACATTTGAAAGAGGTTATGATTTACAGTGAATGACCTATTTCTGCCACAACTTTTTATTTTTATTAAGAGATAGGGAGAACATTATTTGATTAAGGACAAAGAATTCAACACTAGGCAGGTTTGGCAAAGACGGACTCATGAATTAGTCCAAAAGACTCTAGTTAATACGAGATCCACAAAAGACACTCAACTAAGGAACATTTCCTAGAAGAGTGCCAGGAGGCATTCTATGTTTCCATTATTGAGATATTTTCCCAATGGTACGAATTTTGTAGAGCGATACCTAAAGAACTTCAGGACTGCTGAATTATTAGAGATGAAGAAGTAATTCAAAAGGATAAGTCAGCTGGTAAAGATATTTCTGAGAAGATTAAAAGTCAAAGAGTTACAAAGAGGTAAATAATGAAATAAAAAAACATAAACTTCATCCAAGATCATTAATTATTCTGCAGGTAAGAAGATAAATTTGGACTTTTCTGTTAAAACAGTGGCATTCTATCATGGAAAAATAAAAATGGTTTACTTGCGCTAGAAGGTGAAAAAAAGAGGTCACAAAACACAAAGAAAACACAATTTTAAGCTGAGAGTACTATGGGAGTAGTCTCAGGTAGAGCAAAATATACTGCTTTCTCTGGATATGTTAATTAGAAATTTTGGGAAAATCCAACAACTCATATGGACTGCTATTAATTAAGCTGTAAAAGATTGCCATGGCCAAAGAAATCTCCAATTTGAAACTTAAATGTTGGACTGGAATAGGTCATGTTTGCAATACTTGCATCACTGGAAGAATGTGAAAGAGAAACAGAAAGATTTATAGTGAATGTGATCAGAATAGATATAGATAACAAGTATGACTTTTTCTCAACAATTCTTTTTTTTTTAATTTCTTTTCAGCATAACAGTATTCATTGTTTTTGCACCACACCCAGTGCTCCATGCAATCTAATACCCACCACCTGGCTCCCCCAATCTCCCACTCCCCACCCCTTCAAAACCCTCAGATTGTTTTTCAGAGTCCATAGTCTCTCATGGTTCACCTCCCCTTCCAATTTCCCTCAACTCCCTTCTCCTCTCCATCTCCCCATGTCCTCCATGCTATTTGTTATGCTCCACAAATAAGTGAAACCATATGATAATTGACTCTCTCTGCTTGACTTATTTCACTCAGCACAATCTCTTCCAGTCCCGTCCATGTTGCTACAAAAGTTGGGTATTCATCCTTTCTGATGGAGGCATAATACTCCATAGTGTATATGGACCACATCTTCCTTATCCATTTGTCCGTTGAAGGGCATCTTGGTTCTTTCCACAGTTTGGCAACCGTGGCCATTGCTGCTATAAACATTGGGGTACAGATGGCCCTTCTTTTCACTACATCTGTATCTTTGGGGTAAATACCCTGTAGTGCAATTGCAGGGTCATAGGGAAGTTCTATTTTTAATTTCTTGATTTCTAATAAAGATAAGACAGTTATGTGATGGAGAAGTCTGAGAACTTTGAAGGAAACAAGGTATGTTAAAAAAAAATAATGCAATAATGCAGATGAATTCTAATTTACATTTTGGTCCTAAGCAAACAGTGGCTGCATTGTTTGAGTGCTGACAATTTTCTCTCTTAGAAGCCTGAGGAGACAGTGAGAGGAACTATGTACTCTTACAAGGTGTAGGAATTGATCGGTTGATAATGAGAAAGTGTCTGAAAAGTATAAATGCACTTGTAATTTCATAAGGGAATCATTCCTATATTTAGATATAAGCCTTAATCTTAGAAGAGATATTCCAATAATTCTGCAATATAAAGATGATGAAAGAAGAGTTAGTTTTTTTACTTAAAAGAGAGGGATTATTATCCTTTAATAGAGTTATACAGCAAATACAGCCAGGCACACGAAGTGAAACATTTTAAGTGTGCATTTTGGTGAATGTTTCCCCACCATTTACAGCAAGATACAGAACTTCCCAAAATGTCAGAGTTCCTGAGTGTCTGCATGTGATCCATTTAAGTCAATGCCTCTTTCCCAAGTAGGAGAACTGTATGACTTCAATCCTCATCAAAGATGCCTATTTTAGGGGGGCCTGGGTGCCTCAGTTGGTTATAAATCTGTATTCGGCTCGGGGCATGATCTCAGGGTCCTGGGATCAAGCCCCGCATTTAGCTCTCTGCTCAGCGGGGAGTCTGTTTGTCCCTCTGCCTCTCGCCCTGCTTGTGCTCTTCCTCTCTCTCACTCACTTTCTCTCTCAAGTAAATAAATAAAATCTTAAAAAAGAAAAGGATCCCTGTGTTTGAACTCCATATAAATGGAGTCACACAGTATATACCTTAAGGCCAGATTCTTTTGCTCACAATATCAATGAGATTTATCTATTTTTAAGTATATTAATGTTCTTGAGCAATGTGTATGAACATTGTATTAGCATACCACAACTTATTCATCCATTATATTGCTAATGGATATTAAGTGTTTTGAGCTTTGGTTTTCCAAAAAACTGCTATGAATATTCTTGTAAATAGATTTGATGAGCACGAAAGAGCATTTACAAAGTATGGAGGGAGATGCCAAGGGTATATTTGGAGCCAGTCACTGAGCTGCGACTCCTAGTTCTTCTATTTTCTGTGTTACCCTAGGCAAATTATCCAAATTCGCTCTGCCTCAGTTCTTCCATCTGGAAAGTAGAATTTAAATAGTACTTAATTTATAGAATAATTGTGAAGAAAATGAGTTGATATATAACAATGTAGAGAAATGCTGGGAACACAAGTATTTTAGAGAAATTCAGGACAGTAATCTTAGGAAAGCAAACAGCAAAATGAACTGATGTTAGTAGAAAATTCAAATGACAATGGGATTTTTTTTTTAACTTTGTCAAAATAAAAACAGCTAGTTAACTCATTATTTCTACTTTCTCCAATAGACATGTGCAATCAAAGTGAAGATATAAATAGCTATTAACTATTAAAAGTAAAACCAAGGCAGATGTTCAACTTGTATTATACGCTTGGGCCATACCTGTTGTTAAATTTCAGCTTCCGGTCCAACTGGTCAATTATTTTATTAGTTGTAGATGAAGAGATACCCAGAGAGCAGCTGGCCATGTTAAGTGACTCCCCATTTCTAAGTTTAGACGAATTACTGGTGGGATGTTGGGCACATTTTTTTTTTTTAAGATTTATTTATTTATTTATCGGACAGAGATCACAAGTAGGCAAAGAGAGGGAGGAAGCAGGCTCCCCTATGAGCAGAGAGCCCCATGTGGGGCTCGATCCCAGGATCCTGGGATCATGACCCAAGCTGAAGGCAGAGGCTTTAACCCACTGAGCCACCCAGACGCCCCATGTTGGGCACTTTTAAATGCACATATTTAGCAACCATACATTCTTAGTAATATAAAACAGAAGAGCCAGATGACAATGTGCATTCGATTCTGAAAAGTACTGATCTTTGTCATACTTTTTGAATGACAATTATAATCTCCAGAAGCTGTGCAAGGCAGTAGGTATAAAATGATATTCCAGACATGACTATTGTGTTTAAGAATTTTACATGTTATTCTGTGGGGGAAAAAAAAAACAGTAAATGGGTAAAAATGTCAATTAATGATAAAATTCATCAGCTAAGATTACTACATAGAAATCTGTGCATTTGGGTTAAAAAAGAGAGTCAATATTAGAAATCTTTAGGAAGAATCAGTCACCCCCAAATAAACAAATTTTTGTACATAGGTATCTTATTTATAAAATATGGGTATAAGATTCCACTATTCCATGTTAAAATCAAGATGACAGTCACCTTTTATTACATGTAATTTGATTTTAAATATTCCAATATAGGCAGTATCATATTTGTTTTCAATCAATTTAAGCTACACAACAGTGATAGTTGGTTGCCTTTTAAGGAAATTCCTACTTTAAGAATGATCTCTTAGCATTTATTCACAAAGTATTATGTTACAAAAAGAAAGAGTCAGCTTTAATATTTCACTTTATCACTTTGTTAATTAGATTAATGAATGTTCGGGTTTCTAACTTTAAAGTTAGATGTATGGTATTTTTAAAAAATATATGGTATTACAGTAATAAATGCAATAAACATAGGTTAAGATATTTACAGTGAATATCTACCCTTGTATGAACATGTCATGAAAATCTAAGGGGCCTTCACACATTATCCATGACCCCCAAATGGCCTGTGTCACACCACGGGTTTGGAGGACTCTTTTTTTACCTTATTCTGAGAGATATTTGTATGTAGCTACTGGAAATTCTCACAAAGCTTTCAGGAAAGGTATTCTTAAAACACAAAACATGACAGAGGGCTGAGGAAGTAAAAAAAATTTATAAGAACATGTTTTAAACTGGTGACTGGCTTTTAAAAATATCTGTGGAGTGGGGTGCCTGGGTGGCTCAGTGGGTTAAGCTTCTGCCTTTGGCTCAGGTCATGATCTCAGGGTCCTGGGATTAAGCCCTGCATCGGGATCTCTGCTCGGTGGGGAGCCTGCTTCCTCTTCTCTCATTGCCTGTCGTTCTGCCTACTTGTGATCTCTGTCTGTCAAATAACTAAAATAAAATCTTAAAAAAAAAAAAAAAAGGTCAGTGGGGAAGATAGAATTAGGTCTGAGGCTTTACTTCAGTATGAGCCAGACAGTACACCTTAGGACTGTATTCACTTCTACAAACCAACTGACCAACCAACCACCAACTTAGCAAACACACATGTGCCTCACTAGGCAAAATGACATTATTCTTTCCAGTTATTTGTTCTATTAGTCTTCTTCTTGGCTATATACCTATAAAGGATTTAGCAATGGGTACAGAATATTATTTTAATACATATTTTTAAGTAAGTGAATCACAAGAGGAATTAAATTAAGACCCTTGAAGGAAGCAAGGATAAACTCATTAAAATTCTGGTAATTATGGATTTAGCAATAAGTAAGTTAAGACTATTCCTAAATAGTCTATGAGAATTGCTTTAAAAAGGTGCCAAAACCAAGGATAATCAAGTCTATCTACTCTGGGAACTTTGTCCTTATATCCAGAATCTTGTACTCCATTCACTTATTTATTTATTTTTTTTTTTTTTGGTAAGCACATTTTAGATCTACCCTTGTACCAATTTTTAAAAAAAAATATTTCATTTAGGGGCACCTGGGTGGCTCAGTCTGTTAAGCCTCTGCCTTCAGCTCACGTCATGATCTCAGGGTCCTGGGATGGAGCCCCACATGGGGATCTCTGCTCAGCAGGGATCCTGCTTCTCCCACCCCCCACCCCCACCTGCTGCTCTGCGTATTTGTGATTTCTCTCCCTCTGTCAAATAAATAAATAAAATCTTTAAAAATTTTTTTTCATTTATTTATTTGGGAGGGAGAAAGAGCACTCACAAGTGGGGGATGGCAGGCAGAGGTAGAGGCGGAAGCAAGTTCCCAGCTGAACAGAGACTCCCCACCCCACCCCCCAACATGGGGCTTGATCCCAGGACCCTGGGATCATGAACTGAGCCCAAGGCATATGCTTAACCAACTGAGCCACCCAGGCAGCCCTACCTTTGTACTAATTTTTATGGTGTAATACCTTATTGTTCATCATAGGTACAATGTGGTACAACAGATCTCCAGAACTTATTCATTTTACTTAACTGAAACCTTATGGTCATTAATTAGTAATTTCCTATTTCCCTGCTCCATAGCCCCTACCAACAATGATTCCACTATTTGATTCTATAAATTTAACTATTTTAGATACTTAAGTGGGATCGGTCACTATTTGCCTTTCTGTGACTGGCTTATTTCATCTAGCATTATGTCCTCAAGTTTCATCCTTATTGGCTATTGCAGATTTTCCCTTGCTTTTCAAGACTGAAAAGTATTAAACAGACACACACACACACACACACACACACACACGACTTTTTCTTTATTTATCTACTAAGGTACATTTATGTTATTTCCACATCTTGGCTATGATAAACAGTGCTGCAATAAACATGGTCCTGTTTCTTAGTTTACAAATTTTATGCTATTTAGATGAAATCTGTACTGCTGAATTAGAACTATATTCCTTTGGGCATTTGCTATTCCTTTTCATTCAACTGACAAATCTAAACAGTAATAAACTATTTCTGTTAAAACATGACTGTAGGCTAGGAAAACTTAAAATCATATCAATCTTGATTTGATCTATGTCAAATCATAGTATCTCACCTCTCCCTTAGTAATTATTTATAAGTAATAATTTACTATGTATAATTAAAATTTTTTAAGTCCAAACCCTCAATTAATTTAAACATTTCTTTGACAAAGAAACATATGTGATCTGCACACAAACACACATGAACACACACACACATAATGCATGAGACATCTACATCCCATACGGGAGATAGAGTGAGGGGGCATTCTACCCCTTTAACAAGGAATTCAGAAATAAGATCTAGGCCACATCTTCTATCTACACTCAAAAATTATGGAGATTGCCACAAAATAATAAAATTCTGGTTAGAAAATACCTTACAGATGATCTACTTTAATTACCTTACTTTCTGGCTGACAAATCTGAGTTTCATGGAGATGGTGGAGTTTCAAGGGAGAACAAAAACTAATAATCCGGATTTGCCGGAGACAATATATAGGAGGAGATAGGGGGTTAGTTAAGAGAAATTTTTTAGAAAGATTATTGAGTCGAAAAAGAAAAAAAACTACACTTCCCCTAAATGCATCATCTTCAATTCTGATACTAAAAAACATAATTTCTAGAATATTATAGCTAAAGGTAAAATGGAGTAAAACTCCAAACTAAGAAAACAATTGAAGATATGCAAAATGTATGAATATGCTTTTTAGGATGAAAAGAAGTAGACAGCACATAAGCATAGATTTTTAAAAATCCCACCATTAATCATCATTAGGAAAATGGAAATTAAACTAAAATGAGATACCATTAGAATGAGATACCTATTAGAATGACTAAAATCGAAAACATTGAAAACACCAGACGCTTGCAGGCAAGAGGAACACTCACTCATTGATCGCTGGTGGAAATGCATGACAGTATGATCTCTCTGGGTACAGTATAAAAGTTTCTTACAAACTTTTTAAAAAAGATTTATTCATTTATTTGACAGAGAGAGATCGCAAGTAGGCAGAGAGGCAGGCAGAGAGAGAGGGGGAAGCAGGCACCCCGCTGAGCAGAGATCCCGATGCGGGGCTCGATTCCAGGACCCTGAGATCATGACCAGAGCTGAAGGCAGAGGCTTAACCCACTGAGCCACCCAGGCACCCCTCTTATAAACTTGAACTTATACATACTATTTAACCTAAAAATTCCACTAACTGGTGTTTATCCAAATAAATGGAAAATGCATGTTTACACAAAAACTTATTTGTGCATGTTTATAGCTCACAGGAGCTTTATTCTTTAAACTCAAAATTATAAACAACTAAGTATCTTTCAGCAGGTAAAGGAGTAAACTAGTTTTCAACTATGTAATGGAATCCTGAGCAACAAAACAGAGCAAACTGCTGGTCCATGCAACAATATGGATGAATCTTAAGCAAACTCTGCTAAGCAAAAGAAGCTGAATTCAAGAGGAAAAGGCAACTATAGACACAAAATAAATCAATAGGTTGCTAATATTTGGGGTAAAGGAGGCAGCAGTGACTACAAATGGCAGACAACACTCCAGGGTGACGTAACAAGTGTTCTGTGTGTTGCTGGAGGGATGGACACAGGGCGGTATGCATATCAAAAACCTCATAAGGTGTACATTACAGAATGAACTTTAATATATACAAAAAGCCCCAAATTCAAGTAGATGTGGGGGTCCAAGGATGGAATATAGAGTGGAGAAAATGGATAGAACTATATTGCAAATGTATGACACAGCCTCAATAAAGGCAGTGGGGAAATAAAGGGCTGACATAAGCAACTTTGTAAGATGGTGTTTTGAGAAGCAACTGTAAGACTAAAGATAAAAGTAACTGTCCATCCATATTACTCTATTTGGTAAGTTCTCCTATGGTTATCAATTCCAAAACAGTGTGATAAATGTTAGGGGCTGAGGAAATCATTAAATTGTGCTAATGGGAGATAGGTTTCTCACTCTCAGATTAGGAAATTATACATAAATGATAATGAACCCCCTCATGCTGCTCTAGAATCTGAGATATTCATATAAAGTCATATTTATTTTTGGTTTTTTTTTAAGATTTTATTTATTTATTTTTTTTTTCGAGAGAGTGCGAGCACAAGAAGAGGAAAAAGCAGGCTGAGGCAGAGAGAGAAGCAGGCTCCCCATAGAGCAGGGAGCCTGATGTAGGACTTGATCCCAGGACCCTGAGATCATGACCTGAGCTGAAAGCTGATGTTTAACTGACTAAGCCACCCAGGTGTCCCTCATATTTCTTTTCATATACACAGATAGAGATAATTATTACTACAGATAGATGAGTATAAATGAATTATTATATACATCCAAATTTTCAGCCCTGCCTGTTGAGAGGACTTAGAAGCAGTTATATTCCAATGGCATCAACCATACACGGAGCTCAGGTTGGGACTGTTTAACACTATCCTATCGTTCAGTAAAAGGAATGAAAGCTTTTTAGAATATGGCTGATCCTTGGACTTGAGCAAGAGAAATCCAATATGAACCTACATCTTAGAGTGCCAAAGAAAGGTGGGGAACATACCAAAGGGAAACAAGAGCCAACCTAGAAGGGTACTCAATGGCCAGTATTGGAAAACCCCAAACAAAAAATAATGAAATAATAGAATACAACCTGAAATATGAAATAAAAGTACAGAAGTTTATTCTTATATGAATAAATTACTGAATAAATAAAAGAGGCAGAAATGACAAATTATGATCTTTAAAGAAAATTGCTTTCCATGAATGGAACTTAAATTCCCTCCTCCTTAGTGTTGTCTGGACTTGGTGACTGGCTTCCACAGAATATAGCAAGTAAAAGTAAAAACAGTAACTTTTACAGTAGAGAAGCTTGGAAGATCTTTTTTTTTTTTTAAGATTTTATTTATTTATTTGACACTGAGAAACAGAGAGAGCATGTACAAGCAAGGGAGTGGCAGACAGAGGGAGAAGCAGGCTCCCAGTGGGGGGAGTGAGGCTCGATTCCTGGACCCCAGGATCATGATCTGAGAAAGACAGAAGCTTAATCAACTGAGCCACCCAGGTACCCAGCTTGGAAGATCTTAACCAAGTGACCAAGTTTAATGTCAAAGTGGTGTCATGATGACATTATGCACCTTCTGATACAATGAAATGAGATAATTTATCTCTATGGGATTATTTCCAAAACTGCATACCTGCAACCTAATTATGAGGAAAACACCAAACAAACCCAACTGTGTATCTGACCAGTACTCTTCAAAACTCTTAATGTGATGAAAAAACAAGCATAGCAAATTGTCACAAGTCAGAGAAGACTAGGTCAATTCAGCGAGAATATCCTAGACTGGATTCAAGAACAGAAAAACTGCATTAGTGGAAACTGATAAAAGATGAGTAAGGTTGTCATTGAGATAATACACATACCAATGTTAATGCCTTAATTTTGAAAAGTGTACAATGGCTTTGTTAATATTAAAAAAAACTGGGTGAAAGGTATATGGGAATTTTCTGTACTACATTTACAGTAGGTCTTTAAATCTAAAATTACTCCAAACAAAAACTTTGTTAAAAGTAATATACATCGATGATGTGGAACCACTATGTGGTAGACTTGAAACTAATATTTCAATTAAAAATGTTATTTAAAACAAAAGGACAGTTTGGGTTTGATGGTTGGGGTGGGATGTGGTTTGTTTGCAGTAAGTCAGAAGGCAAAAATTAAAAAGCAGTAAGAGATACCATTTCATTGACTACCCACCGCATCTTTTTCTTGAGTCGGTACTGCCTTTGCCGATCTCACAATCCTGCCACAACAGAGATGGCCAGATTGTGGACTGCAAGTTAAAACACATTTTTCTTAGTTCTTTCTGAAGTGTTGCTATTTTTACACAGGAAATTTTATATGCTTTAATCTTTTTAAGATTGTGTTTATTTAACTGACTAAAGTTTAATACACCTTGCACTTCTGTTGAATAGCCTGATTTACACTTTTATCTTGTTAAGCAAGCCACTTGGATAAAGTCACTTGGCCAACAATATCATAATGACATCAATGGTGGGGCTAGACCAATAAAATCACAACTCCATTTCTGGGATTCTCCAACTTTGTAAATTTATTTTGTTTTCTCTTCTGGCTCTGCATCATCTCGTTCTGCCTGAAAACATGGTAGATTTTATTTGTTGCTTGGTTTCCCTAGAAAACAACTTCATGTTGCTTCCCAGATGTTTCCTTTACATTGGCCTGAGGAGGTACAGATGTCTAACTCTGCCTATTTCCAACAAGCAGAAATATTCTGATTATTCTTTGCCTGCTGTTTTTCTACAAAATTCTTAGTTAACATTTCTTGAAACCCCTGTATATATCATTGAACATGAGTATAGCTATCATACTATTTAAAAGGAAATCTCAAATTTAAGGTTTACTTTTAGTAAACTCATTAATTCAGTGTTAAGCTGTCCTGTTCAAAAATTAAGAACATTAAGTATACTGGGTTCTGCCAATTGAGCCATAAATAAGAAGGAAAATCCGCCTCTGTAAGTACTCAGACTAATTTAGAAAGAGCCACGTGAATAATTAAATTTTTGACATATATAGTACATTTGAATATGGTCAGGTAGCGATTATGCCAAAGAAATTAAAATAATAAGTACTTGAATAATAGAATAAGCAGCATCAACATCCTTGAGACTATATATAAGCTGCATCTTCATGGGTGTGTAGGCATTTGTCATATACATCTTACCTTACTTTTTTTTTAAGATTTTATTTATTTACTTGACACAGAGATCACAAATAGGCAGAGAGGCAGGCAGAGAGAGAGGGGAAGAAGGCTCCCTGCCAAGCAGAGAGCCCGATGAGGGGCTCGATCCCAGGACCCTGGGATCATGACCCGAGCCGAAGGCAGAGGCTTTAACCCACTGAGCCACCCTGGTGCCCCTACATCTTACCTTATTAAAATTTCAAGATTATTTTGCAACCTTGGAATGATACTTTCATGGTTCCAATACTACTAGTATTGCCTAATATCTGTTTTTGAGACGATATAACAAAGTATTTTAGAGGTGGGTGTTTATGCTCATCAACTACAAGCAAATGATCAAGCCCATACCCAAATGATATAAAACTGTGTGCTATATATACACATATGTACATACATACAAAGATATCGGTATATGTATTTAAGTACCTATACCTATGGTCAGACATATAAACATAGATCCTGACATTCTATCACCTCAAAATATAAGCATTATTAAGAATTTAATATGTAAATCTCTATGCATACCATGATTTGGAAGTTATAGATAAAAATTATAATAGGTACAATATGCCAGAACTGAGACCCTCAAATACAACTAAGTTAACAGAGGATCTGGTCCAGCTTTGTAGTCATGAGTGGTACAACCTCATGGGGCTCACATTCATAGGGCATCACATTCAGTTTAATTTTCTGCCATTGTTGGGTCCCCCCAAAATTGGGTACCCCAATAATAGGTCGTGATTAAAGGAGTGAGACTGATACAAAGCGAAGGTCAAGCAAAGCTTTATTTCGCGCCAAGAATCACGAATCAGACCAACCGTCAAACAGACCAGTCGGGGCCGCCCCTTATAGAGGACGACCCCTCCCTACTTTCCAGACTAACTTTTATAGAGCAAAGGCCATGTGGTTGGGCCTGGCCACACACAGGAGGCCATTGAGTTTGTAACATGCACAGGAAACTCCACAGTGATGCTAGGTAACCAATTGAATAACAATTTACCCTAGTAGACACTTGAACCAGCCTATCACCTAATTCAGAATTGGCACCCAAAAGGTGCCCAAAGGGCGGGGCCCATACTCCTTGGTAGCTAAGAGACAGTATGCGCCCCCACTGATTAAATACCTCCACTAGGCCTGACCCACACTTGTATTTGGATTTTGTTACCTGGGACTGGCTTCCCGGACTTGCTTTTAAATAAGTTCCCCTGGTCGGGGGGGGGAGGGTCAATTTAAGTTTTACAACAAAATGGCAGCTCAACCGGCATGGGGCCACTCTGGCTGAATAGGCCTTTACACCATCAACTTATGAAATTATTGACAATTTTATCTTTAAACATGCGTTTTGAAAGTGAAGTCAGGTAGGAAATGGCGCAAGTGGGTAAGCAGTGGAGAGGTGTGCGATACGTCTGTCTGCCCTTCCTTGCCATCCATTTGCATATTGCATTCCCAATGCCCTACAAGAATGAGCACATAAATGTGATGCACCGGTGATGTGTGGGATACAGACAGACCCAAAACAAGAATAAAGTAAGTATGTTATGTCTACAGCTAAGCAAGTGGAGATACTAAGGGCACCAAGAGGCCATGCTTTCCATTCTAACCAGAACTTACTTTGAACAGCAAAAGAAGGTAAAATGTTTCTAAGAAACATGAAGAGCCAAGAGACATGATCGTATTCTTTCTTATTTGGGTTACTTGTTTGTATTAGCTAAATAACCACTTCAAATGAAAATGATGACACAGGATGAAAAGTAAAGAAAGAGGGCAGCTCAAAGTTATTTTTTCTCTCAGTCCTTCCTTACTCATCAGTAAGCCCAAAGTAGAGTACTAGTTAAAATATATCAATTTGTATCAAAAGGGAAGTAAAAAGTCACCTTATTTTTGCAGTTCCGGCATTCTACTAACAATAAAATATATACAAGTATGATGAGCTGCAAAATAATAAAAATAAAAAAATCAATTGAGTAATCTCGGTGATTCTGCGTATGAATTAAATGCTCTCATATTTGTATTAAAACTGTCACTGAACGATAAAAAGAGGGACAACAAAGGTAATGATGATGACTTAAAATTTTATTTTTTCTTTACTTAGAATGGCATTAAATACCAAATAAAGGACAACATGACAATTAAAGAGCTCACAGAGGAAAATGCTTTACATTTTAGTCGGTTTAGCAGCACTTATTTAACTGCTTTCTATTATTTCTGCATGCTGTGTGCTACTATATGAATAAGGGGACCCAAGATATTTTTTGCCTTGTGACCCACATATTATATAGAAGCATTTGCAGAGGAAAGAACATTGGCTCAAATTCATAGTCCATGATAACTACAACTCCGCCTTTTCATTCAAAAGAGACTTGCATATACGAGATCGCATGAGATAGTGGCTAAAGAAAGGACTAGGAAGACAAACATGTATGATTTTTTTAAAACATGTATGATTTTAAATCATGGTTCTGCTACTTACTAGTTGACATTATGCAATATGGAAACTGTGTGACCCTCAGCTATACATCTGCTTTCTTAACCGGAAAATGGGGACAATTAGATCATTTCCCTTACAGGGTCCTATTTACTTAAATTATATACTTAAAAGGCTGTATGCTTATAACAATGTACCCAGACCATGGTGAATGTGACATAAATTGTTTGCTGCTACCATTATCATTATTTTATGTGTATACAGAAATATTCCCACACATGATTCAAAAATAGAGGAAAAATGATGGATGAAAATTAATTAGAAATGATTTGGTGAATGAGGACTTGCAGAAGACAGGAGGAAATTAAATCATAATGTTGTAACATAGTGTGCCAAGTAAAAATTTATGGGAAATGAATTGATATGAAAATTATCTAGCCAGCCCTAAATAACAAAACTGATTATACATTGACCACAGAACAGTCATTCAAATCATGGTTAAAGCGGAAGGCAGTCTTGTCAAACATTCAGAATGTGGATTCACTGGGTGGGTTACAATAAAATTTGGAAACATGTGCTGGGTTGTCCCAGAATGAGGTAAGTTCCCCTTCATAGGAGGTAAATAAGCCTGGGCTGAAGAAACAACTGAAAAAGTTATCATATACAAGATTCAACATCTTTTCTGAACTATACAATTTATAAGGTTCCTCTTTATGAATATAAAAGATAGATGAAATTGAACTTTTCATAAAATGAATAATTACTGTCAAGAAAGAAGTTATTTGTTGATATTAACAGTTAGGTTTTACCTTATAGAGATGGTAGCTAAAAGAACAGAAATGATTTTAAGAAAGAAAGGAAGGGGAAAACATCGAAAACATAGAAAAATAGATTCTCCCTATAGATCGTTCTGAGGAGAGAAGGTGAGTTTTAATGAGAAACAAAAATTTAAACGAAAGGCAGAGCATTATCCATTGAGAAAACAGGATGCGTAAAGGATTTCTAGAGCATCACACCTCAAAGCCCACCCAGACTTGGGCAAATTTTGTGTGTGTGACAGAGGGGATTTCCTTTGAAGCTAATTAAGCTTAGGCTCCAGAGACTTTATTTCATGCCTCTACCAAACACCACCTAATGTTTTAAAGGGCTTGTGAAAGTGTGTATTCTTGAAGCTTCACAAAATGCAAGCTATTTACTAAGTTCGTCTAAGGTCAACTGTTCAAAGTCATATTCACATATGTTAAAACTCACGTTTATAACTGTCACAAGGCATGTTCATATGTCACCCCCCCCTTTTCTGGGCCATGCCTCCACACGATAGGGCACCTTCGAAGGTACCTTTCCTTACATCCAGCCCTCCATTTGTGTAGCTCATAAGGCTCACATTTTAGGTGCATTCACAGAGTATTAGGGAAACAATTTGAACCATAGGCTAGCCCACATCCCAGGTCTTGATTACTGGCGATAAAGCTGGTATTTTGATAATTACTGTTATTTTGTATCTAGTGCCTAACAGCCAAATACTTGAAGGAAGGCACAGATATGATTTAATTTCACCACAAGAGCAGTCATTTCAACTTCAAGGTGCTAGACATGATTACCCTGACTCAGCTAAAGTACCTTGCTTGTCCTCTTCAATCTTACTTTATTTTTTTTTTAAAGATTATTTATTTATTTATTTGTCAGAGCGAGAGAGGGAGAGAGAGCGAGCACAGGCAGACAGAATGGCAGGCAGAGGCAGAGGGAGACACTCTTACTTTATTTTTAATGCCAGTTGTGCAATCCCTTGATCCCAGAATCGACTTTACTACTTCTTTCTTACATCTTTCGAAGGCCTTCTCCCTTCACTATATCACCATTTTTCTACACACTTCACTTTTTCTTTCTAGTCCATCTTTAAGACATCAGTTTTTATTAACACATCTTTCGTAACACATCAATCAAATATGATAGTATCTGAGAAGTCTGTTTCTCCTTTGCTTCTTAATGGAAACACCCCAGGTTCACATTATTTTTCTACCTTTTTGAGACTTCTGCACACAGTAGACATTCAGTAAGTATGTACTGAATAGTTTTTGTTTTTGTTTTTGGTAAATTATAGGTTGCGGCCTTCTTATGTTAGGAATTTAGTTGCTAAATCTATTAACAGCTCTTAAAATAACTTCTTTGAGTATAGTTAAATTCACTGGTACTCATTTTGAAAAATAAAAACATAAATTTGATACCTGTTTCCTTACCTATATATCTGTTGTCATAGTAGAAATCAGTTTTCATTTCATTTTGTAATCTCTATTCAAAGATAACAACATACACATGTTTTAAAAGGAGCTTGATCACAATAATTTAAGAATATTTTTCTTTCAGTTCTTTAAAATGTTTATTAACCATTTAAATTTTTTTATTTTAAAATGTATTTGAATGCAAGCCAGAAAAGAAAATGAATGTCATTTTATAATACAAGAATGCTTGGTCAGGCAAAGTTTTAAGCTGAGTTTCAAACTCAGGAGATTTACAAAACTCAAATAAGTTTAAAAATCCAGTCTGTGAACCATACTGACTAATGTTAAAATGCGTGTTATTTTTCTCCCTTGCAAGACCTTAAAAGAGCCACTATGCCATGCCTATCAATCCTCAATTTTTCATTTGCTTTTATGTTGGTAGGTAGAACTTAAAAAGAATTCACACTACCAGTAGCCTGAAAGTTCCACTGGAGCCTATTAAAGAAATACTGCACAGGTGTATACGTGATCAAGTCTAAAGATATAAATCTGGGACTATTTATTGTACAGCACCATGAACTTGGTAATGCAACTTCTGATGCTGAATGGAGTAAGAGCAACCCTATTTACCTTCTCACATTAAACAACACAAAAATAAAGAAAATATGTGGAACAAAATTTTTCAGTTATTAGATGGCCCTACAATTAGCCCTGGGTCAAAATACTGTGAAAACTATCAACCAGTTATCAAATTTAAGATACAAAAACATATATGTATCTGAATTTTTATTTCATGTTTTTAAATGTTGAGCTAGACCTTGCTTAGTGGTTATAAAAGTTATAGCTTTTCCAGCCTACCTGTGCAAATACAGACAAACCATGGATCAACAGTTTCATGGAAACTTAGGAGAGCTTACTGATTTTGTGAACTTAAATAAGGATATTTTCAGAAAAGCTCATGTGAGCTACATGCATTTCCACACTGAATCATTATTCCAAATACCTCAAATTGTCTAAATCATTTAGTCACCTAAGGAGTGTTAAGAATCATAAGAAGAGATTAACAAACCAGTTTGTAATGGTTTTTCTTTCTTTCTTTTTTTTAAAAGACTTTATTTTATTTATTTGACAGACAGAGATCACAAGTAGGCAGGGAGGCAGGCAGAGAGAGGAAAGGAGGAAGCAGGCTCCCTGCTGGGGCTAGATCCCAGGACTCTGGGATCATGACCTGAGCGGAAAGCAGAGGCTTTAACCCACCAAGCCATCCAGGTGTCCCTGGTTTTTCTTTCTAAATACAATGGTTTTATTCTGTCATCTTCTACTCAGTGATCTTTATTTATTTTTCTTTTTTTTCCCCTTTGTTGTGTATATGTGTACACACTTAGGGCTGAGTTAGGCAGCCTTACACAATCAGCACGGGGACTCATCCCAGGATTTAAAAATTCCTTCATTTGGGTCCCTGGGTGGCTCAGTCCATTAAGCATCTGACTTGATTTTGGCTCAGTTCATGATCTCAGGGTCCTAAGATGGAACCCTGTAGCACATTCTGTGCTCAGCATGGAGTTTGCTTGTCCCATTCCCAGTGTACCTTTCTCTCTCTCTCTCATATACATACATACATGCATAAATAAAACTCTTCGTTACAAAATCCCTCATTTTGTTCAGAGCCATGAATGTCTTCCTTGATGTTCACTCCAATACATCAGGATGAACAAGACGATTATATACATTCCAGAAAACATTATCTGAGGAAGGACAAGAATTCCAATTCTAACTGAATTCCAATCATAAAAGAAAATGGGTATGTTTTGACATAAACAAGCTGATGCTAAGAGGTGCTACAATCACCCTAACAGAGAACATGTATGTGCATTAAACAAATCCAATAGACACCAACATTTGAAATGTCCACTTAAATGTTTTTCCATATGACTAAGTAGTACAGTTCCCTATTTTCCTAAGTTACTAGGTTTTCCTAAGTTACTAAGCTGCACAAAAAAATCAAATGTTACTCAGGTATACCTAGCTAAAGGATATTGTGACAGTGCTAAGAGCTACTCTTTTCACACTGTGGGAATTTTTACATTATGACTTTTTCCTTCTATTAAATTCTGCCACACCCATTTAAAAGTAATTTTTCTATGATCTGTGAATTTTCAAACCAATTTCAGATTAACAGGGCTATATAGAGCCAACTATAACATAGATTCTACTAAGATACTTGGAAAACTGGAAAAGATGGCTGAATTTCTAAAGAAAATAAGGTTCTTTGAGAGTTTCACAATTTTTCACTGAGGAGCTTTCAACTGACTGGCCTCTGTGATCTCTCCTGTCTTCTACAGCCTCTCAACTCCCAGCAAACATCCTTGTTCAAATATCCATCTAGGTAATTTTTCTATTCTCACCTTCAAGCCCTTTGCAAAACCAGATAATATGCTTAGAAACGCATTTTCTCCTTCTACCACGCCATTACTTTTTCATCAGACATATCCTACCATTTCTTATCATTCTGGACATATCCTAGTTTAATCTGAAGAGACACACTAGCTACCTCTAAACCAGTCTTGCCCAAAGAAAGATTTTTTTTTTTTTTATTTTTTTTTTTTTTTTATTTTTACACAGTGGTTCCCCCTGTCACTTCATTCCAAGTGAGTGCTTTTTTAGGTCCTCCCCTCTAAAATGTATTGGACATAAAGCTGATTTTACTGTCTCCAATTGGTATGACATTTCTTTTCTTCTTTTTCAATGTATTTTATTTGTTTGTACATTCTCTTTCTTAGACTTACAGGGTTACAAGAAGCCAGGAAACTTGTCTATAACTCAAGAAAGTTCCCTTTCTATCTGCTCCTCAAGAAGGTGCTCATGAAATGCCTTCTGATAGAAGAAAATATATCAACCTACTTCATCAGTAGAGATTATTTCTGAGCCTGGTCCAGGAAAACAAGACATTCTCCAGTAAAATTGTTTTCAGGAGATTTTTCAATGCATTTTAAAATTAAAACAAAATAAGCCAATTGTCAAAATTAAGCAAATTTCTTTTACCCCCAAAATATATACTTTCAGAGGCTTAGAAGTCATTTTCTGATGGATTGATTTAAAAGTGTAACAGTTGCTATCACTTATTATTGGTTAAAATGTTGAATTTAAAGATTTATCCATAATTCCATGTGGAAGAGCTATCTTTTTAAATTGAAACTTTAGGCATTTCACTTGTTTTCTGTTTGTTTTCCCCTTTGGTAGAGAAGGAGGACTGGTTGCTACAGCAACAGATTTATTCTCCAAGTACATTGGTACTTTCATCAGATGTTCACTCTGACAGTGAGTTCTGCTGTCTGAATGTCTGACTTTTACAACCACAGCTAATTACAAAACCTGTAACAATTCCATTCTGATGCCCTAAAGGTTAATGCAAAACTTGTAGTATTGAAGAAAATGTGGATTGCCAAAACAATTCTTAGGAAGAACAGAAGAGGAAAAAAAAAAAACAAAACAAGTAATTACGTTTTTAAATCTATAGGCAGAAATATTAAACTTTAAATTATCTGCAGCTGGTAGGTTTATAAAATACCTTTGGGGAATAAGGAAAAAAAAAATGTCAGTTTTCTCTTTCTTCATTTTCCTCCATCACTCTTCAACCATGGCTCTTGAATTAGAACTAGAATATTATATTGAATTTCAATCACTTGGCTTTTCAACTAGAGAATTTAACTCCTGAACCAGAGGAGGAAGTTAAACTCACCATGTTTGGATTTTCTACCATGTGAACTACATGTTAATTGCTTACTAACTGTTAACTTCCTAAAAACATGGTGCGTTTTAAAGCTACAGAATGGACTTACTACATTGGAAAAGAAAACTGAATATTCGAAGCTCTTGTTCTGTCAATTTTTACAAAAAGCAAAAAGGTGAAATATGTTAAACCTAACAAAAGGTTTTGGAAAATCAATCCATGGAAGAGAAAGGCGAAAAAAATTAAAAAAAAAAATGGAAAAGAGGAAAAGAGGAAATTTCTTAGGGAAGTACAAACAGAAAGACCTACAGGATAAGAATCAAAAGAGTAAATACAGAGCAAGTCCAGGGGATCCAGGATTCAGTTACTACTCCCAGCACTGTAATGACTCCATCTGTGAAACAACTTGCAACTGGCAATCCCACCAGGAGCATCACTCCGCTTTGCTAACTGCCACTCTGTTCCAAACTCCACATACTTATTCCAGATTTGTGGGCTCCGCCTCCACTAGCCCATAATGAAACAACAACAAAATAATCCATCTTTTAAAAAGAGAAAACAATTTCCTTTAACAAAATACAAGGGCCTTGCTTTCCAAAATGGCATTTTAAAGGAAATTTCTTTTTCTATAATCTCACTCCTCACATACTCATAGTACCTGCAGCGTAACTTACATGTATTTACTTTTCTTTTAAATTTTTTTACTTAACATACAATGTATTATTAGCCCCATGGGTACATGTCTGTGAATTGACAGGTTTACACACTTCACAGCACTCTCCATAGCAACCTCCCCAATGTCCATAATGCATTTACTTTTTTATTATCATTATCACCTGCCAGAACACAAAGACTCCTTCAGACCAGGCACAAGTAATTTCTAACATCTCAACCTATTTGCCTAGGAGTTTCCCGTTGCTTGGACTGGTCTGCATATTTTCTTCCACTACAGGTAAAAATTTGGAGCCTAAATATTTTATATGTAAAGAAGCACTCTGCAGCACTGCTTTAGAGCAGAATCTTGGAAAAGATCCAAAAATAAATCAATGACATATTGGTAAAATAAGTTGTATATACCCATACCAAAGATGATTGAAAAAGGAAAAAAAAATGACATCCATCTATGTTGATATGAAATACACCTAGCCTAAATGGAAAGAATTTCCATCATATATGGTTGCAAAACAGCATTTTATATCTAGTTTATATAAATTTATGTTATAAGAAAAGACCTAGAAGAATGTTTACTAAAATTTGATTTCTGAGTATTGACCCCTTTTTATTTTCATAGATATCTCTATCTTTAAAATGTTATCTTTTTAAACACCTCCCAAAAACTTGAAAAATAAGCAGTTAATTACTGTTAAACATACCAATCTTTTATTAAACTTTCTGAAGAGTATAAAATTACATATGTTTGTAAATGGTATTGTCATTGTTTTATCATCTTCTGATATTGCAATGAAACCTGTTAGACATGAAATGTTATATATATATTCTCTAGTGATGAGGAATACTAGTTGTACAGGTGATATTCGGTCCAAAAATGGAATATGTTCATTCTTTGTGGTTGCAGTAATGAACAGCTGCGTACTCAGTGGCTTAAAGCACCAGAAATTTATTCTCTCACAGTTCTAGAGAACAATGTCAACATCAAGGTGTTGACCAACTCTACAGGAGATTCTGCTCCTTGCCTCTTCTAATTCCTATGGCTGACACCTTCTCCTCTTCTGGTGTCCCTCTCAAAACTCCTTCTGCCTCTCTTAGAAGGATACATATGACCCATTCAGAACTCACTTGAAAACCCTAATAAATTCCTCCTCTCAAGATCCTTAATTCAGTCATCTTTTTTTATGTATATATATAATTTCATCATATATTTTGCCATGTGAGACATATTCACACTTTTCAGGGACTTGATGTAGATATCATTTGGGAGAACTGTTTTTTCTTAGCCCACCACAGAGGAAAAACAGTGAAACTGGCCTTCCTATCTTCTGGTTTGAAGACCTCTAGAAATGCATCCCTTTGCTGGACTATTTTCTATTCAGAAGTGGCCTCATGCTTCATTTTCCAACTGCTAGGATATAGGGAGCTGAGGCAGGGAACTATGTAGGATTTGTTAAAAAAAAAAAAAAAAATCTCCGATCTCCCCTCTGGCTCTCCCTCTTCTGGGACTACCTTGGTTCTTGGGCAGTCAAATGTGGTTCTCTTTGGTTTCTCTAGAAGAGTCACATACTCTTCTTTTTGCTTTCTCTATCCAGAAAATTGGCAGATTTTCCATCAGGTTTTTAGAGGCCTGTGGAATCACACTATAACTACTTGCCAGCATAAGTGAAACAATGAGGAATTCAACCCCTATGCTAATAGCTTCTCTGAGTTTCCAACTGCTTCCACTATTTTTGTGTTTATATTTGTTCTTCAAAATCCTCAGTAGTTATTTTGCTTTATAGACTTTATTGATTACAGTTATCTGTTGTAGGATTAGTTTTGTAGAAAGCTCACATTACTACTACACATGAGACTTTTAACTTCTCTTTGGTACACATTCAAATATCCCACCTGCCTCCGGGTTTACTCTGAACAGTCCATTCAGGAAAATAAGAGGCTCATGTACTCTCCATATTGACAGTAGTGACAGTATACTAATGAATTTAATGATGAATAAAATTATTTTCATACCTATCAGTTAATTACACCAATGTAACCATCTAATGATTATTGGTGGGGGGAAATCAATACTGATATTTTTGGCAAAACAAGGCTATTTTCCTTTACCCAGATTTCAGGTAACCATGAAAGAAGTAAAAAACCTTGTGTTATATAAGAACCAATAACACACTTGTTAGAATATTCCTTTGGCAAAGCCCTTGACTTCTTAAAGTTGTAGGAGAAAGAACTTGTAGTCAAATTTATGTGGTAAAAATTTTTTTTAACACTTTTTTAAGATTTTATTTACTTATTTGACAGAGAGATCACAAGCAGGCAGAGAGGCAGGCAGAGAGAGAGGAGGAAGCAGGCTCCCTGCTGAGCAGAGAGCCTGATGCGGGGCTCGATCCCAGGATTCTGAGATCATGACCTGAGCCGAAGGCAGCGGCTTAACCCACTGAGCCACCCAGGCACCCCTATGTGGTAAAATTTTTAAATGCAAGCTATTTATACTAATGTTGGAGACAATATCTTAAAGCAGTTTTCCCCCATATTTCAATAAAACTATTCATTTTTGCTTATTAGTTTGCTTATAACTTCCTCTTATAATACACAAAATGATTTGAATAAAATATCATTAATCTTATTTAATTTTAATTTTTAAAATTTTAAAACATATGTACTTGAACACACACACAAAAAGAAATTATATATATTTATAAAATGCCTAACAATTAGAATTTTTTTTCTTATTCTTAGACTCATTGAATCTAAGGATATATCCAGTAAGGATAAGAATGCTACTCAATTTTGAACAATTAAACTGTAATAGGATTTATAATAGCTTACTTTCATTAAAAGCATAGTAAAGTTTAACACTATAATCAAAATTTCATTTTTGATTGAAAAAATATTCTGAAGATTAAATAAAAATTTTAGTTATCTAAATAACTCACTATAGGCTTTCATCACATTTTACACCATATTACCCAGAGCTTTTACAAGAAACATAATCAGAAATATATTTACTTCTTTTCCTCCTTATCAGTGTCACTTGTCACAAATACTTTAAAAGCTGTCTTCTCTACACATGTTGTCTATAGTTACTATGTGTTGCTTATGGGTGGTTGGAGGACTTCAACTATGTCTGTCATATCAGAATATACTTGTTTTCCGAAGGCATATTAGACTGTATCACGAGTGGGTTCAGAATGCTTTGCAACGATATTCTTGTTTGACAACAACTGACCTGTGAAACAGGAACTTAGAGTCACTACATATTATTAAGACAAACCTACGGTTTGAAAAGTGCATACTTTGTTAGAAAAGTAAAGAACAGGGGCACCTGGGCAGCTCGGTTGGTTAAGCAGCAGCCTTTGGCTCAGGTCATTTCCCTCTGCCCCTCCCTTGCCTCGTGCTTGCTCTCTCTCTCTCTTACTCACTCCCTCTCTCAAATAAATAAAATCTAAAAATAATTTTAAAAGTAAAGGACAAAGTCAATCAGGAGGAATAATTCTCCTGCACTTTATTTGTAACTGTTATTTTAAATCTTCTTTATCAAAGAAATACCTCTACATTGTTTTCTGTGAGTTTCCTGAAGAGAGTCTTGCCTTATCTCACATAAAATGAATCAGTCAGCGCAACTATGTAACAATTCATGGTGTCTTCCTTTCTGATGAGAGGATCTATGTGCAGTTACTACACTTTCTCAGAGAACTACCATATATGTGCTCACGAATTAATATACATCAAATAAAAT
The DNA here is from genome assembly GCF_010015895.1 of Lontra canadensis. NCBI lineage: Eukaryota > Metazoa > Chordata > Mammalia > Carnivora > Mustelidae > Lontra > Lontra canadensis. The sequence continues at coordinate 15,729,082 of NW_022630998.1, read as the reverse complement.
ATACATTTTAAACAAATAGTCCATTTGGGCTGCTAAAACAAAAATACTGAAGAATGGGTGGCTTGAAGACAACCAATATTTAATCCTCATAGTTTTGGATGCTGGAAAGTCCAAGACGATACCTGGGCAGATTCTACATATGGTGAGACTCTATTTTCTCAGTAACTGGGTTTTTTCATTATAAGCTCACGTGGCAGAAAGGTTGTAAGGGATCTCTAAACGGCATCCTTTTTAAGGGCACTAATCCCATTTAAGATGACTATACTTTGTCTTCAGGACCCAAACAGTTCCCAAAGGCCCTATTTCTAAACGCCATCACACAGAGAAGTGGATTTCAACCTATGAAATAAACTTGGGGGAACACAAAATTTTAGTCCATCGCAAGCAACCGTTACTAATTCAGGATCAATAGAGGGCCACATAAAATGTTGCTCATATGTTGATCTTGCAGTTAAACCACTATTCATCAAGATACACCTTTTAAAATATAAAGGTAAAAGTAGATTCATTTATTTTACAGTTATTTTCAAATTTTAAAGGAATATTCAAATATATTTAACATAATTCCAAAATTCATAAATTCATATTTAATAAATTTAAATGGACTGATCAATAAAGTTAAAATCCATTATTTTTAAGGAAATAAATTTTTATTGACACATCCTCTATGGAACATGTATAATATTTTTAACAGGTTCATCATCAATCTGTAACTATATTTTATATTAGCTTTCCTCCTTTATGTTTCAACACTATAGAAAAAAAATTTTTTTTTTCTACCAGGACTAGTCACAGAGTAGCAATTAACTTATAAGAAAACTGACAAGGGGCACCTGGGTGGCTCAGTGGGTTAAAGCCTCTGCCTTCAGCTCAGGTCATGATCCCAGCAACCTGGGATTGAGCCCTGCATCAGGCTCTCTGCTCTGCGGAGAGCCTGCTTCCTCCTCTCTCTGCCTGCCTCCCTGCCTGCTTGTGATCTCTCTCTCTGTCAAATAAATAAATAAAATCTTAACAAAAAAAAAAAGAAAACTGACAATTATCTGGATCAAGAGAAAGGAAAATTTACAAAAACTGTAACCACACTAATGACGTAGAAGAGAGGTCAATAGTCATCAGCATTATATGTGTAAAATAATTCATTTCTAAGAGTCGAAGCTTACTATGTACTTAGTAAATATATCCCTTACTCTATGAAGAGGATGAAATTTAAAGTGAACTTTGGTGTGCAACGGGCTTCTATAATACTTTCTCCTTTGCTATAAATACTACCTGTCATTTGCTTCTATCCAGGATAGGAGAGTGAGTCCTTGATTAAATTCCATTACCTAAGACTCTATCTTAGCAGACTAGTGAGTGATTATCCTGCTGGGCTTCCAGAGGTGAGCTCCACATTGTTAAAGTTTCCAGAGGGAGAGGGCCATGTGGCAAGAAATCATGAGTCACCCTAGAACAACTTCCAGCTGATAGCCACCAAAAGTAAGAAATCTAGATTTACAAAGGAAAGGGATTGCATTCCAACAACAGTCCTGAGTCTAGAAGAGGATCCTGGTCTCCAGAAAGGAATGCAGCCTACCTGATACCTTCACTGTTGCCTCCTGAGATCCTAAACAGAAGACCCAGCAAAGCTGCCCATGACAACTGTGAGACAATAAATGTGTGTTATTTTAAGCCGCTGTGTTTATGATCATGTTGTACACAGCAATAGAAAACTAACACACCTTGTTTAATTTTGCTGACATCTTATTACCCGTTAGGGTAATTTTAAACTAGGAAGTAATTGCATGTGAGTGAGACTGTGTCTTTGAATGTCTATATAACATTGCCTATCAAATCTGGCATATGCTTCGAAAACTAATTGTTAATTAAAATGCCTCAAACCACTTATGTAATTTTGCCAGTTTTTGTATTTTTCACTTGTAATGAAAAATTTGGTGCTAACCCAAATTAAATGAACTCCTAAAGCCTAAGAAATCAAAACTAATGTGGTCATCACTGATAGATATTTTGTATGTTTGCTTATGTATTTACATTTTAATTTGCAATAGCCATTCCTTTAAAAATGCATTACTGAGGAAGCAAGTGCTGGATAAATGATTACTACTAGTTCTACACAAAGAATTCTGTTAATATGGGATATGTTAAAATAACTAAACCATTCAAGAGGTGTCTATGACCCCACTGGGTGATGCTAATACTTGCAAAGTTAACAGGTACTTGATGTGCCCTAACAATTGACAAATACAATGTTGAAAAAGGCAAGGTTGTAATTTTGTCCAGAGATTTGCTTTCACAAAAAAAATTATAATTATTTTACTAATATGAATTACCATTAACTTTTTATTATATGAAAATGAAAAATTATTTGGCTCGTTTTGACAAGAGATACTTAAAATGTTTGCCACAAAAATTTTATTGTTACTCTTGTGAAATTTTTTTAAATGTTTTCTGACTTTTAACTAGAAACAAAAATACAGAAATGGAGAACAGGTACAAAATAATTTATAATATTTATTATTTTGAGTATTTAAGGGCAACTTAATACCCTCAGTTACCTATGTCTTTGTTATTGTCCTGCTTCTTCATGAAAGGTAAAGTATTAATTCAGAAATTTGATGATGTAAATTTTATCAGTGATGAATATTGTTTTGTCTAGTAAAATATCACTTTGATCATTGGACATAACACAAATAGTTATATAATAGTGCAAATGCACTATTGTTTTATCAACCTGACAAGGCTATTATGCTTTGCAGAATATGCTAAAAGGCTACATAATGTTTTAACTATTTCAATTTTAATAAAGTTTTATTGATTTACTTGATTTCCCCAGGCGTAAGGTAAATTTTTTGACATTTAAAGAATTCCATGAGGAACATGTTTTCCAAAGCATTGTACTCTGCCAATGATGATCATTCCAGTTCATTAGATGCTGTCTGGAAACAAAAGGAATGAGGCAGAAATACTCCCTACTGATACATTATTTTTGGAGGATTGGCATTACACAATTAGCAAACGTTATTAAATGTCTTTAAGTATCATTAGTGAAGAAGAATGGAAAACTGTTTAATGGTTACCCCTCTCTGTGCTTTAAATGGATTGATAGTGCGTGAAGCCATTTAAAGATATAAAATATCAGAAGACAGGCAGGACCATCTGTTTTACATATTCATTATCCTATACATTTTATTTTGCATAATTATTTCATCAAAATGAACTCATTGAACTGATACAGTGTTCATAAAAGAAGGTGAAATGCCTATATATACCCCTGATTGAAAACTTATCCTTGATAACATTTTGGTAACATTTATATCAGAATTAAAATATATAGCTTGAATTCATGTTACTATACCCAAAATGTTGTTATTAGAAAACCTGACATAATATAATAGAAATTTTTACAATGTAAAGTGGACAGTGTGCTACGGTTAAATTTCTCTTTGTCGTTGAAAAGTCATGCTCTCAAAAATTTATCATTTTACCTGAAAAAAAATATGCTAATATCTGAACATTGTCCCAATTTCCAATATTAATAAAAACATCTCAAGAATTAAACAAGCTGAAGATGATTACTTTTCTTTAGAAAGTAATGTTTACTTGACCATAGATCAGACTACTGTATTTTTTCACATTTTTATACCAAGATGGAAAAGTATGAGATTGGAGTTTGAGCGATAAACATGAAAGAGTAAATCTCCCTTTACTAAAAAGTAATAGAGTTAGTTTATTGGGGGGCTAGCCAAGGGTCTGCAATAAATTAGACATATAGAACACATAATTCAGCTGCCCACATAGTTGCCCCATATATACCTTATGAATTATAAATTAGTTGCATTCCCCCAAAATGAAATAGAATCATTTTAAGAGTATTAAAAAATGCTTTGTAAAGAATTTACAATAGAAGTAACCACTCTTGTAAGCATCTCTTTATCTCTGTTGAGTACTGTTTCAATTTGTAAAAAGTCTTATTACCTACCAACAAAGTAGACAGCATCTTTTTTATAAATTTTTTTTAAATAAAAGCAAACACACACACACACACAAAATTTATACAACACTCTTGTCAGCACCTATGTAACCCTGTTGAGTGCTGTTGTACTGCAGTATAATGTTCCAAATAAAACAACAGAAACCACTACAAACATCAAGAAAGAAGCCTCTAGGATATAACACTTGAAGCATAATCAATGAAATAAAATAAATCAAAAAGTAAGATTACATCAAACTAAAGAGCTCTGCACAGAAAAAGCAACAATCAACAAAATGAAAATATAATCTATAAAATGGGAAAAATATTTGCAAACTATTTATAAGGGATGAATATCCAAAATATTTTAAGAATGCATACAACTCATTAACAGCAACAAGAAGTTATCCAAACACAAAACGAGCAAAAGATATGAACAGATATTTTCCAAAGAAGATATATGAGGACAACAGGTACATGAAAAGGTATTTAAAATAACTAATCACCGGGCACCTGGGTGGCTCAGTGGGTTAAAGCCTCTGCTTTCGTCTCAGATCATGATCCTGGGGTCCTGGGATCGAGTCCCACATTGGGCTCTCTGCTCAGCCAGGAGACTGCTTCCCTTCCTCTCCCTCTCTCTGCCTGCCTCTCTGCCTACTTGTGATCTCTGTCTGTGAAATAAATAAATAACGTCTTTTAAAAAATAAAATAACTAATCACTAGAAAAACATAAATCAAAACCATAATGAGGTGTCACTTCATACTTGTTAGAATCACTAGGTAAGGGATAAACCCTGGCGAGATGTAGAGAAAAGGGAGCCCTTGTGCACTGTTGTTAGGACAGTAAATTGCTACAGTTGCTGTGCAAAACAGTAAGGAATCTCTTAAAAAAAAAGTACAGTAGGATCCAGCAACTTCACTTGTTACATACTCCAAGGAAACAAACACACTCACTTGAAAAGATACTTGTACCCCCATGTTCTTAGCAGGATTATTTACAGTAGCCAATACCTGGAAACAAACGTCAATCAGTGGATGAATGGGTAAAGAGGATATGGTATATATACACACAGAGTTGCATATTACACAGCCATGAAAAAGAAAGAAATGTTGCCATTTGCAACATCATGGATGGACCCAGACAGCATTATGCTAAGCTAAATAGGACAGAGAGACAAATAATATGTGATTTCAAAGAAAACTTACAGAAAATAAGATCAGATTTGTGGTTGCCAGAAGAGGAGGTGAGGTGAAGAATTAGATGAAGGGATCAAAAGGTACAAACTTCCAGTTATAAGATACAGAAATACTAGGGCTGTCATGTACAATGAGGTCAGTGAATTTTCTTTTTGCTGATCATTTCTTCAACATGATGATACATTTCACTATATATTATCAAAAAATCAAATTTTCGGGGTGCCTAGCAGGTGGCTCAGTTGGTTAAGCAACTGCCATCCACTGAGGTCATGATCCTGGAGTCCCGGGATCGAGTCCCGTGTTGGGCTCCCTGCTCAGTGGGAAGTTTGCTTCTCCCTCTGACCCTCCTCTGTCTCATTCTCTCTCTCTCTCTCATTCTCTCCCTTTCAAATAAATAAATAAAATCTTTAAAAAAAAAACATCAAATTCTCTAATATCACCATCTATCTCATTCAAAAAGTCTTTGAATACTAGGAAGAGTCAAACTCTGTGGTGAACAAAATATTTACTAAATTCTTCTTGAAAGCTTTATTACTGGCAACAAACACTGTCAGTGGGTTTTCTTGAAGTTAGAGTTTCCTTCATTTATTTATGAAAACATAACTGCCCAATACTCAACTTTAAATAATATCGTTTGTCAGTTTTTTTTTAAGTAAACATGGTGTTCCATGAAAAAGCAGCAATTCAGCTCACGTGTTTACCACCTGTGTGCTTTTTCTTGAAAAAAATCATCACACTCCAGTACACAGTAGAGATGCTTTGATAGTATTTCTCAACTTACCACACAGAAAATTAAAATGATGTAGCTGCAAAGCCTAATAGTCAATGAAATTCATAATCAGTACCACTACTTGTGAGGAGCGTTTTTAATGTAGAACTTTTAGCTATGTTTCCCTATTTAATTCTTAATTAATTAATTTTAATTAATAATTTAATTCTTCTTCTCCTTTTTTTTTTAAACTTCCATGTGTGCGGGTGAAGAGAACAATGACCACAAATACAGTAGGAGGCCACTGTCTCGATTACCGCTGAGGCACCAACAGTTTTACCCACCATTATTTTTATACCAGTGGTGCAATGTCAATATAATATACAAGACAAATTGTAACTTAGGATCATTATGAAAATCATTTTGACCTTGCAATTCCCTGAAATGTTCTTAGTAACACGGGGGGCTCCATGGACCAACAGTTTAAGAATGACTCCTTAAAAGTCAATGGATTACTTGTTGCAGTAATTAGAAAATTCATATTATTTATAAAACTGCTTATTATGCTCTGGGAATATTCCATACTTATCTCCATTTTCAGACCTTAGAGAAATTATAAATATTTAAGTGACTATGCATATTTAAAAGTTTTATGACTTCTAGACTACGCTAAGCCTAACCAGTACAAAAGTTATTACTTATATTTAAGAATTTGGTAATAGCCTGAATCCTTTATGATACCTCATCATGACTTCCATATCTTAAACATATTTAGCAATTACTGTAAGGTGCCCCTGTGCTTTAAAACATAGAGGAAAGTTGCCAAAGCTAGACATTCTGGGTATGAATTCTGGCCCTGAAACATTCTGCTTATATGACCTTGTCACGTTCTTTACAGTGACCTGTTTGTCACTTCCCTCTTCTGCAAAATTGAATATAATTCAATAACTACTTCACAGGATTGAATATTAATGAATACATGGAAAGAACATTTCAGACTACATGGCATAGTGTAAAAACTAAATGTTAGGCATATATACAATAAAATAAATTTAGACCAAAGGGGAATCTTAATTTTAAGATGTGGGTTTCTGGAAAACACAAAGTTAGAGCATCTTTCCAGTTACGATTTTATGGTATCTACCTTTTGATACATTTAAATAATTAGCACACTTGTAAGATTGAAGATGGATGGAAACACAGTACATTAGCAGAACAGAGATCAGAATAAAGCACAGACAAGGGATGTAGTGATGAAAACTAACCAAAAAGAAATCTACAGTGTTTGGCGAAATAGAATTAAAACCCAAATCTGCCAACCTAGAAAACCTCTCTACAAAGGCAGATGTAAAAGAAATAGTTATGAAGTACTAAACCAGAACATCATGTGCAGCAGGGAACTGCAAAGACAAAAAATATTTCACCTTTTTATATAGCCAAGCACCTATCACCTATTCTGTGCAAGGTCTCAAAGTAAACAAGTCCCTAGATAAGAAGACTTGATGGCGCTTGTCATACATCATTCATCCTCCACTCACTTAGGAGCTGAGGTGACAATCTCTGTTAGCCAAGAGGCTTTACCCAAAATAAAAATAAATGACCCCTCTCTTTATGGTGAGAGGTAATTTTGCAATTTGGAGTAAGGCAACCAAACCAGTTAGGCTACTAACCTCCAACAGAAACTGGTAGTTAGGGACTCCAACATCCTTAATGATTATATTTTAAAGATACAGCTCCCAAGTTCTTGAGAAAGACATTCCAGAAGCATAATTCAAACAAGAGGCTCAGTTAGCTCTAAGAAGACATACATGCATTTCAATGAGATAGAGAAAGAACTAATGTTTTCTAATGTAATACACTAGGACAAAGGAACATGTGCCCTTACAATAGTTCAGAGGATTTTGAATTGTTTGACATCAAGTTCATGTGAGTTATAAAGTACATTACAGTCTCACTAAAGAAGGGAATTGTCTTAAAGTAGCTGCGGGGTTGGCTGTGATGCTGCCACGCTTGAAAATTACCTGTTGGAGACTTCACGGTATCCAGATGCTAGAGGAGCCCGTGCAATGTGACCCAGAGTGGTCCACAAGGAATTGTGGTGGAAGGTTGCTAAGTCAACCTTCTACGACACACCGTATTTCTTTTTTTATCCTTCTTATGTTTCTCTATAAATCAGGTGGAGTTTATTCTCATCTGTGCTTATTCTGAAAGCATTTAAATCTATCAACAAAAGAAGTTAGAATTTCATACCTATCTCAAATAATAATAATTTACCTTAATTGTTCCTTATTTGAAATAGACCTCTACCTAAAATTAAGGGCTTCTGGGGTGCCTGGGTGGCTCAGTGGGTTAAAGCTTCTGCCTTCGGCTCAGGTCATGATCCCAGGGTGCTGGGATCAAGCCCCGCATCGGGCTCTCTGCTCAGCAGGGAGCCTGCTTCCTCCCCTCTCTCTGCCTGCTTCTCTGCCTACTTGTGATCTCTGACAGTCAAGTAAATAAATAAAATCTTTAAAAAAAAATTAAAGCTTTCTGCTTTTGCTCATATAAGTAGGGATGTGAATGATATGGTATTGTATTAAGGGTGAAAATTCAATACAAAATATACACTGACCTTTTAAAAGTTTTAAAATTTCTGTTTTTAAAGATTTTATTTATTTATTTGACAGAGAGAGACACAGCAAGAGAGGAACACAAGCAGGGGAGTGGGAGAGGGAGAAGAAGGCTTTCCACCAAGCAGGGAGCTGACACGTGGGGCTTGATCCCAGGACCCCGGGATCATGACCTAAGTCAAAGGCAGACACTTAACAACTGAGCCACCCAGGTTCCCCAAAAGTTTTAAAATTTCTTTGTGAGTTACCAAGGGCCCACTATCAGACTAAAGTCACAAATTAAAAACCAAAAATTAGAGAAGGATAAGTGTTGGTTTTTACTAAAGATAGATACTATTTTAGATTGTTAATTTAATAATACCAGCAAAGCAGTGTGCTGTCAGTGCACAGGTAACACTGAAGGCTGTCAGAAGTTTTTTTCAAAATACAAAGCGCATGTGTAGTAGTAAAATGCATTAACTTTTAGTTACTGACAGGCTAGCAAAATTTTATTCTTAATTGAAACAGTTTAATACATTTATTTTTAAAGTAAAGTTGTTTATATAACCTGATGGTATCCTGCCCAACACTATTTTAATAAAATTGTTTAATGAACATTTTAAAGCTCTCACATGACAACAATTGAGTCCAAGTATGTAGCTAACATCTAAAGAACATAATTAAGCACTGTGTTGAAACTCAGAACTGTTCAAAAAGACAGGGTAATGTCACGTTTGCTAGGAAGACATTATAATATCTCCCACACACTTTTGGGTTTCTGGAATAACTAGGGATTCTGTTCAAGTCCTTAAAAAGAAAGCTACATGATGGATATTTAAATGTAAGCTTTGTCCTTTTTAAAGCTAAACAAAATAAAATTTTTCATAGAAAGGAAATAAATTTTACTCACCCTTTAGAGTCTCCCTGGCTCTATAGCAGACTATATTTGAGGTTTGGGGTTGGCTTCTAACTAGTCAGCTATGGTTCACTTACCAGTGCTTCATGATTCATTTTTTTCCTATCAAATTGACAGATTATTTTCTCATCTATGCTGATGTTTTACACTAGAAATGCAATGAAGACTTTTATGATGGAGAATTTCAAATGTACATATCATGCAGACCTAATGGCATAATGAAACCCCATCACTCAGATACAGTAACTATTAATTCAAAGGTCAATCCTGACCAATTTGTACCATATGTGTACCCATAATCTCAAGTGTTAGACATCATTACCAATTAATCTTTAAATATTTAAAATATCACCAAAAGATAAGGATTTTTCTTCAACATGACAAGACAATGGTTTCAATACACACACACACAAACATACAAAGTACATAGTATCATCAATTATTAATATGCTTAAGTGTCCAATTCCAAAGGAAGTGCTGTGTTATTTTTTCAATTTGCTTGAATCAGGATCTAATAATGTCATGCATTATGATTGACTAACATGTTTACTGTGATCTGTATTTTTCTACCGTCTATTTTTTTTTTTTTTTTTTTTACTTGTGGTTAATCTAATAACGAAATCAGGTCATTTGTACCTCAGAGTCCCTCCGTGAAGATTTCTACTTACTACTACTTTGTGGCATACATTAGCATAGTACCCCAACTTCTGTATGACAGACTCAAATCTAATTCACTGTTTATGCTGAGTTTTTCCATAATATGTAGGGAAAGACTGTTAAAGACTGTTACCTCTAAAAGACTTACTAAGCTGTATGTATTATTGCAAAACAAACACATGGCTTGAGTCAAACTGCCAAATAGATGAATGCTCTTTTCTAAAAATAATAGAAATAAACTATCTTTTATGGAAGGTGTTCAGTAAACTTCTAGATCCTCTCCTTTTCAAATAAAGTATTAGCAAAAGAGAGTAACTACAAGAATCAGGGCAAGAAAGAAAGCCCACCCTTTGTTCATAGTCTCCAGCTGGTGTTTTATCAAATCTTATTCACTATTTTCTTGCCTGATGAATCAATCCATGCTTCCCTAAAGCCTCAGGATAAGCCACGGAACAGCTGAGCATAATTCCTCTAGGCTTAATAATCACAGTGTTTGTTCACGAGTAATGACTATATTTTAGCAGAGAACCTTCCCTTAGAGGAACTTGTAGTTTAGATGGATCACTCATAGCTGATTCCAAAAGAAAAGAAAATAGAATCCCATTTTTTTCAGGAATCCATAGTCTGTACTTAGGTTAAACTCAACAAATACTAATATTCTTTTGTTTTATGTAGTTTTCTTGCTTTGGTTTGTTTGCTGTTGTCTCCAACCAGTTTTGAGTCCATGGCTCCATGGCTCAAGGCTGGTCAGTTCCCCTTCCTAGGCGGCTAAATCCACACCCCAGATATGTCCCTTATCAGGGTGTTATCACTCAAGCAGCCATTAATTACTAGCCCTAAGTGCTCAGGGCCAGATATCAGATCAGAAAAGAAAGGCCCTATTCCCAGAAGCCTGCAGAATTATTCCCATTAGCCATTTAACAGAAAGCCCAGGAAACTTTGCTAACCCAATCCCTTGCTTATAGAAGCTGCATTCTAAGACTCCAGTTGGCTCTTAAAAGGTGTCCCTGGGTCCAGTCGTCTGTGTAGCCCTGACTGGCAGCCTTCTTTGGCTTGAAGCTTTAAGAAACAAGGAGTTCTGCTCTTCATTTATATAAGAGCCACTATGTTTTGTCCCACCATCCAAAGAATCCTTAAATCTTATAAAACAGAGTTAATTCCCATTTCTCTAATCTGATGCTTTCAGTTCTGTAAAAAAAAAAAAAAAAATAGTTTATTATGTCATAAACTCTCATGTTTGATGAAAATTGAGAAAAAGGTGGAAATAAATACAGCATTCAAGAAATATAAACTAATTAACAGGTAAGAAATGTCTTTAACAATGCTTGTCAGGCCACTATTTTAAAGAAACTAATTGTATTATAGGAACAAAACACCTTTTAAGTTTACTGTGACTATTTTCTTAAGATACTATTTATATAACTTGGAGACATGCAGAAATATATATTTTTAATTTTTAATTTAAATGATGAATGTGTCTATTCCTTACATATGGAAATAGTGGAAATTAAATAAAGATAAATGGATTATAAATATATTTCCACACATGTGAATATATTTAGAAAGATTTTCTCTAATATTAATAGGTAAAATATTTAAGTTGTAAGTTATTCCTGGTTAGAGTCCATGAGTTTTTAAAATTTCAGTCAAAAGAAATGTGTAGTTGATAACTACAACAAATTTCCCTCCAAAATACTTTACCAATTACATGTCCACTAATTGGATAGGAGAATGCACATTTATCTCACAGTTGTTTTTGTTGTTGTTATTTTAAGATTTTATTTATTTAACACAGAGAGAGTCACAAGTAGGCAAAGAGGCAGGCAGAGAGAGAGGGGGAAGCAGGCTCCCCACTGAGCAGAGAGCCTGATGCAGGGCTCGATCCCAGGATCCTGAGATCATAACCTAAGCCGAAGGCAGAGGCTTAACCCACTGAGCCACCCAGACACCCTATCTCACAGTTTTAATAACAAATCATATTGCTTCTTTGTTACTTTCTTAAGATAAAACTTTACATCTTATGGAGTTTTGCACTGATAGCTCCTGATATCTAGTAAGTTTGCACATGTTTTCATCTATTTAATGTACTTAATCATATCCAGCTCCTTACCCAGAACTTGCACAGCCCTGCTTTCTCCAGCCCCAATATTTAGAACCAATTCCAGCTCATGCCACTTCTCTTCTCATTCATCAGACTGCAACTTGCTAGCAACTTTCTAGCAGTTCTTCGATTGTAGCAAGCATTCTTTCTACCAGAAAGCAACTGTACTGTTCCCTAGGACCGTTTCTCAATTCCCACTGCCACAGCCCTAATTCTTTGAAAGCTATCCCTTTTGATCTCCCTCTAGCATATTATCTACTACAGCACCCTGTTCACTTCCTTCACAGTAGAGTGCGGCATACTACTATCATTCAGCTTACTGCGTATGTATGTGGCTAGTCTCTGTTTAACACAATACTTTCTGGATTCTGCCATTTGCACGGGCAGCCATCGGATTTCTCTCTCTTCCTCTGCTGAAGAGAAATCCATACTACAGAACTCTTCCTGAATCACCTCTCCATTGCTGCTGGAGACATGATTACACACGGACTTCTCTTTAACGCTGCCGTACTTCCTTGGAACTTTTCTAAAATTTCATGTGTTCATGCATTCAAGTATTTTTATTTTGCTTGGAAAGTCCCCATCACAGCCCGGCTAATCCTTCATCAAATAGGCTCAGTTACTGCTTTATCTGTCATTATCCTCTGCTTGCCGAACAGCCAGTAGGTAACACATTCTAATAGATTCTAAGCAGTAACCCCCTTGAAAGCAAGGACTTTATAGTTATTATACCACAAACTAATAGTGTGTGTTGCATAGTAAGTGATCAGTAATAGAGTACCTAATCAATTAGAAGCATTATGAAATCTTGATAACACTAATTTTACTTATGATTACAGAAACTTCTTGACAAATGTCACAAGCCTAAATAAGCCATTAATATTAGGAATTCTAGGAACTAGATCAAGAGTCACCAGATGCTGTGGTAGATTGGAGGAATATTCTTGATCAGAGCAATTATGTATACTGAAAAAGATATAATAATTACCCTGGTGTGTGATTAAAAACAAATCACATACATCAAAGCAGGAAAGTAAGTCCAAATCCAAGCAGACATAGACAAGGCAATTTTCTTAGATGCACATTTAACCAGGAAATTTAATCATTTGTTTAGTGAGGATTCAAAATTAATATAAAAACCCTAAAGAAAACTAGTAGTTTTCTTTATATTTTATATATATATATATAAAGATATACATATATATTTATATATTTCTTTATATATTTCTTTTATATATTTTTTTCTTCTCCAATTTTTTTTTAAAGATTTTATTTATTTATTTGACAGACAGAGATCACAAGTAGGCAGAGAGGCAGGCAGAGAGAGGAAGGGATGCAGGTTCCCTGATGAGCAGAGAGCCCGATGTGGGGCTCAATCCCAGGACCCTGGGATCATGACCTGAGCCGAAGGCAGAGGTTTAACCCACTGAGCCACTCAGGTGCCCCATCTTCTCTAAATTTAAATGATTAGTAAGAATATATGATGTTACTGGTAGTCTACATTTACCATATATATATGAAGTGTTTCTCATAAAGAAGATTTTAAGGCTGGAAAGTCTCATAAATTAGCTTCAGTTTACAGGTCATAAATAATTTCTTTATACCTTGATATATGTAGGTTACTAAAAAGTCAAGTATAGAAGATAGTATAAAACTTTGGAATAAACATGAGTAATTGCCTCATGATAAATTAGGCTTATGACAGGACACGTAACAGAAAAAGCATCCTGTCTAAATCCTTTCATTAAAACATATTACTTCTTAAAACCACCTGGAAAGATATTTTAACAAAGTGAACTTAATGAGATGACAAACTTTCATTTCCTTAGCTGAAAAGACTCTTGCTAGAAAAGCCACACATTAAACAGATACAACTTTGTTGAACTACACAAACCTCGTGGTGTAGGTGGCCAGACTGAGCTGCTGTTCAGCCCACAATGAGAGTTATACTCCCACGAATAGTACATTCTTCCCTTGCATTTTTGTCCTACCTACCTATGGGAAAGGCACTGTCACAGTCACTGCCACTGATAAGAACAATGAGGTACAGAGGATGAAGCTTGTCAGTGACAGGTTCGAGATTTCAAATTCAGGTAGTCTGGACCTGGAGTCCAAAATGTAATCACACAATACCTTATGCTATGGTAAGAAAAACAAAGGAAATTCACAGTGACAAGGTCAGGGTATGTGCCAGTCAAGTCACAATGTTGAATGTCATACTTGGAGACCATTTATCTCATAGATGTAGATAGAATATAGGCATAAATAAGGATATAGATACAAATGTAGATACAGATACACAGATTTCTAGTAACAAGAAACTTGGATTTGAGTTATTCCTAAATTTAGTCTTTTTTTTTTCTAATAATAAAGCAGGATGAAGACTAATGATCTGATTCAGAAGTGTTTTTCCCAGCAAAAGAGAAGATCCCACAAAAAGGAAAAACAATAACATTAAAACAATAATTATACCAACAATGAATATGTACATTCCATCAAACTTCACAAGTACCAAATACATCATACCAAAATGTCTGGGGGGCTTCAAACTACATGACAAATATAAATTCTAGAACTCGATACACTTACTTTTAAATATTCAGTGAAATAAAAGCAAGAGATTTTTCTTTCATGCTTTTCCAACTCCCTCAGAAGCAATGAAACAATTATTCTTAACCTGTCTTTCAGTTTATTCTAACCTAGACTATATCTTTACATTGTTGTTGAAACACTTTCTGCCTCTTCACTGAATTCTAGGAATGTGGGCCTGACTTTCCATAGTTCACACCCTTACGTGACATTAAAAAAAAAAAAAAATTGGACCCAATGAATTAAACATCCATATAATGAAAATAAAGACAATTAATATATTCATTTGCCATGGTAAACATTTTGACTACTAAATTAGATGGATGCAAGAAGTTGATGATGTATAATAGAGTTGCCAGCTTTTAGTTGGAGATTACAGTATTCTTTTCCCTATGAATGTAAGAAAACTCAGTTTAGATGTTAATGGTAATGCTGTGAAAATGGGACACTATTGAAATACAAAACAAACCCAAGACCATTTAACTGTCTTGCCTTTTCATTTTTAAAACTTGGGTAAAAGGGTGCCTTATTGAAAGCTGTGGTTTGGGGCACCTGGATGGCTCAGTCGTTAAGTGTCTGCTTTTAAATTAGGTAATGATCCCAGGGTCCTAGGATTGAGCCCCACAACGGGCTCCCTGTCCAGGAGGAAGCCTGCTTCTCCCTCTTGCACTGGTCTGCTGTGTTCCCTCTCTTACTGTGTCTCCTTCTGTCAAATAAATAAATAAAATCTTAAAAAAAAAAAAAAAAAAAAAGCAAGCTGTGGCTCAGTCAGTTGAGCATCAAACTCTTAATTTCAGTCCAGATCATGATCTGGGGGCTGTGAAATAGATCCCTGCACCTGGTTCCACTCTGGGCCATCAGATTCTCTCTCCCCCTCCCCCGTTGCCCCTCCCCCCAACTTTCTCTCTCTCCCTATCTATACATACATACATACATACATACATAAAAATTAAGCAAATATGCTCACATAAACAAAGATGTGTATGAATTGGAAAATTTTAGGAGATAATTTCAGGAGACTTTTTGTTAATGTGAAAGTTAATTATAGAAAAAGACAAGATCTCATTAATTAAACTAGCAATTTCATTCCCTAAATGAAAGCATAATTTCTTCTCTCAGAAGTATTTTGTAACCCAACATTTTTTTTCAAACATTTAAATGTATTCATCTGTTTGTAAGATAAAATATGCAAGGTTATACAGGCTAAAAACTCAACAAGTAACAGAAAATCGCCTTTATTTTTGCAATTTCAGAAACAGTTCAAAAGCTGTACATTATGTGATCAACACTAAGTAAATGACTCTAGTCATAGCTCTGTTCTATTTTGCTCTAAAATGTTTCTTTTTAAATGATCTAAGGAAACTTAAATAAGGTAGAATTTGAAGTTTATCATTTTTTTTGTGCTTAACTTTCTGATGGTTGTAACTTTGGATGTAAAAAATAAAATTAAAGGTGTATTATTTCACAGATAGTTTTAAAAAACAGGGGAAGATGACAAAAAATATTTCAACTTTTAAGTTTGTGAACATAAATATTGAATCAGATGATATAATAATTGTTACATGTTTTGTTCACCCATTTTAGCTGAACTTGTCTTCTAGCATAATATAAATGTAAAATAACAATAGAGTCTTCACAGTTTTTGGCAATCTGCCATGTAATTATCCTCTACAACAAAAATCTAGAGAAATATCCTGAAGTCAAAAATCACATGCAAATAGGAAAGAAATTGAGCAAGTCTAGCTGGTGGCTGCCCAGGCAACATGTATTAAATCCAACTTCCCTAGATTTTCCTTTGTAACAAGACACAGAAAAGAGGAGACAAAGCTGGGGGCCAGTCAGATTGAGAAATGGAAACCAAGACAATGTGCATAGAGTTGGGTTCCCCCCCAGAATTGATTCCAGCAAACATATAAACTAGCAGAAGACCCTGGGGGTTGGAAGGTGAGGAAACTATGCCTGTTTGGGCCGTCATACTTGCAGGATGATAGTACCAGTGACTGTCCTCAGAATCTATCATCAGAAGCCAGCCTTCAAATGGGCACAAGCCTAGAATTTCTAAGATCTGTGTGTTGTTAAATTTCTCCCTTCCCTACCGCCAGCCAGAGGACTTAATTTAAACTGATCTTCCTCAGGTAAGTATTTAATATGGAAACAAATGCAAATTATCCATCTAGGAATGACTTTCAATCCAGGCCTCATTCTAAACCTAGGAAATGCAAAAACACAAATCTCTCTCTGTCCCTTACCTTCCCCTTATCTCATACAAACTGATGTAAATCCATGGAAACAAGCCACTATGAGCCAGAATCAATAGGAAAAAATATTCATAACCAGAAGCAACAACCCAACAGATACGAGGGTTAGCAATTATGGGAAATAAAGAACACTTAGACTCCCAAAGAAACAAAAAAGGGAAAATAATTAGAAGCTCAATGAATGTGTTAAACAATGACTAGATATAGAAGAAAAGAAAATTAACCAACTCAAAAATTGTTTTGTTGGATGTCAGAGAAACAAGAAGAGATAAAATTTGAGAGAGGTTATGAGACATTAAAAAATACAATGAGATGTCTTAGGCATGTTTGACTTCTGAAAAGAGACAATATTTATACAGAGAAGAGCTGACACGGAGTATCTCAATCATGCTATAAAACACAATAAATCCATACCTAGACACATCACTGTGAAATTTTGGAATATTGAAGATTAAGGGAAGCTCTAAATAGTAGCTTGGCAGAAATGACAGCAGCAAAAATACCTCTCAAGAAAGAAGAAGACTTCACAAAAGCAGACGCCTCGGCTTTAAAATTAGAAGGTTCCTATTAGAGCAGGTATGTTTTAAAAAAATAAATAAAGGAAAATCACGAGGATCTAAGATGTAAGAACAATGTACACAAAAAAAGTAAACACGAACACGGAGTGTGTGCTGTGCACATATGTGCACACATATACACGGAAGCCCCAGAAAAATAGTGTTTTAGAGTTAAAAAAAGGAACCATGATTCTTAAAGGCTTTCAAGAATAAACAAAAATACTGTGAGGCTTAATTCATTGCCTAAAATTGTGCAGCTTTTATATTCAGCATCTATCAGTAAGTCAGAAAGACAAGATTTCTAAATAGGTTTGCTGCCTCCCTGTGCCAATTAGTTCAAACAAAGTTCACAGTATATCTTATTTTAGAAATAACCAAAATTCTCATAATTCCTTTTTTGTATGGAATAGACAGTAGTTTTGCAGTTAGTTTCCAAAAGTGTGAATAGAGGATTAAATGATCTGGAAGATTTTTTTGCATTTCAAATACTTGAATTTAAAAATTTACCACTTACTTATCCAAAATCCATGCTTACTATAATGTAGGAATAATCATGTTAGGGCCCAAATAAGGTTTACTGAGCTAACTGCAACACAGATGAAGCTTTAAAAATCTGAAAGTTGATCTATGATTTTATATTAACAACCACATTTTCTAACTAAGGTACCCTAAGGTAAAACTCATTACATTTTAAAATAATTACAAAGAACATTAAATGTTATAAAAATCTGACATTTTAAACATTGATAAGCACTAATTTATATACTGATTATAAATTTCTTTAAATAAGATTTTGGCATAAAATTTTAGCTCTTTTAAAAATAATCTTCTAGAATTATTTTAAGAGCCCATAATCATTTCATTCTGATGAAGCACAAAGAATAATTAATGCATGTTCAGCTGCACAAAAACTCAGAAAAAAATTGTTTTATATTCACAAAAACTACCAGCATCCCAAAATATTGTTATTTTAAAGAATTAAAAGCTCTGTTATAGTCCTGTCCTTTTCTCTAAAAATAACTTTTACAAAGCAATTTGTAGGAATAACAGGAGTGGTGACTTCCACAGTGTAGTATCCTTACAAAGTGCCTTAAAGACTCTGAAAGAATGAAAAGATTCTTCTACTTATCAAGAGGTGTATGATCTATTGTGACCAACAGAATATCAACCCTAAATTGCCATACAGAATGGTTGTTCTGTAAGACTTTATTAAGGAGAGCAGGTGTGGTGATGAGCACTGGGTGTCATACACAACTAATGAATCTTTGAACGCTACATAAAAACTAATGATGTACTATATGTTGGCTAACTGAACATGACACAAAAAATTTAAAAATAAAAATAAAAAATAAAGTTAAAAAATACTTTATTGAGGTGTAATCAATATGTAAAAAAGTGTACATACTAAGTATATACATCGTGATAGGTCTGAACATATGCCTACAACCACAATGTCATCACCACAGTTAAGGTGCTAAACATTTCCTTCAACACAAAATTTAATGGGAAAAAATAAGGAAGGCATGTTAAAAGACTTACTGAAGAAAGCATTCAATTCAAAATGGGTAAAGACATGTTTGACTTAAGTTTCCTTATTCACTATTCTGTGTTTTAGAGTTTCACATTCAAAAAAGAGGACTGAATCTTAAAGCTGTTGTATTATAAGCCCGGGAGAATTAGTGTTGGGGAGGGACAGTTTACTGGGAGATGTTTTGGTTATTCTTTTTGGTGAAAAAGACCCTAAAAAGAGTTTAAATTTCTGGATTTATTTTTTTTGTGACTGCATAGCACAAAACTCATAATATATTTAGAACCACGGATCAGGAGGCAGAAGTCAAAAATGTCTCTACCCAATTTAACATTGTATGGTTCTTGTTACCCTATGTCTTTTAATATGCCATTGTCTACTCTGTTTTATAGCTTAAACTCTCTTTATTTCTTTTCCATTAAATTGTGTTTCTATATAGATGAAACCTTTGGGGAGATTAGTTAGCAATACTTCTTTTTTGGACACTTACCAAGGTCCTCTAGGGCTTACCCACTTTCTGCCACCAACAGTCATCCAAGGCACAGCTACTCACACAGTATGCCTTTATGTCCCCAAGAGAGGAAACACCCCAAACTGCTGCATTTGTTTCCATACATTTTCCAAGTCTTTTTGTCTTTCCCATAGCCATTGTTGCACTCCTCCAGAGTTCAGACCTGTTACCAATAATTCCTAATTCAGACTGGACTTTCCCCTTCCAAGGTAAGCCCTCGTTAATATGATATGTGAGTTTTTTTCTATGAGGACATTGATGGAGTCTCTATTATTCTGTACTAAACTAATTCTTTGAAAATGTTTAAGTCAGTCTAGAAATTTACTTTCCTGTAATCTAGAAGTTAGATCTGGGTTTTTTAAAATAATAAATCATACATGAGTCTGTATACTTTATTTTCATCATGCGAGAGGTGAATAATATAAGGTACCCGTTAATAAGAGGGCTAACTGCATTCACATGGTTAAGCTGATGAAAGATAACTGTAATGATTTTTTTTCTTTTGCAATTAGCAACTAATAGGAGAAAAAAAAGTTTAGTCAGCAATATAAAATGTAACTCTGAGTATCTAAAAAGTTTATGCAAATATATGAGAAAATAAATCTCTCAAATGCTATCACCATTAACTCTTGGATAAACAAGGAAAAATAATTGTCCAATTGCAGCAAAATCTAACAATTTTTCTATTAAATATAGTCACTAAAAATGCCGATAAAACACTTAAAATATTAGTTGAAAAATCACTTAGATCACCTCACCTATATTTCTTATAAGTAGAAAGGTACTGATTAGTGTCCCAGTACAATTTTTTCCTGAGAATTCATCATATTATTTTTTTGTTAATGCAATGACAAAAAAAAAAATACTGAATATTTGGGAAGACAAACTAGAAAATTAGTATTCCACAAAACAGGAAGTACTTTATTAGAGAAAATGTAATTGATAATCTTATGAAAAAGGAACTAATAATGCTTACTCATGATGACAAGGGTATAACAAGACCCAAGTAACTGAATAAGACAACTGGCAAACAAGAAACTATATTTGATTATATTTGATAAAAATAGCTATAAGAATTTACATAATTTTAAAAATCGAAAACCTAATAGCCAAAGATCAGAAAACAACAACAACAAAATGGGTTTTTAACATTTTTGACCATTTAAAATAGTTAGATCCTGGGAAATGAACAAAGGGAATAAAACGGATTATAGAGTATACACTTAGAGGAGTGTTTGCCCTCTCTCCTTCTCTCTTTGTTCATCGTTGCCACTGGGAGTCATAGATAAGTAAATGAATTGGAACTGAAGGAAAGAAGATTTCTGCTGGGAGAGGAAGCATAAGGAAGGTCACAGTTATCATGAAGCTATCAGTTATGAATAGTTAAATTTGCAAGATGGCACAAGTCTAACTCACATGATCTCAAAGGAGCCTTTCAAGGTCTCTGATTCAATTACATATGGGCCATTCCACAATGGAAGAATATAGGATTTAGAGAAAGGAACTGGAATTTGTGTCCCTACTGTACCTCTGACAGCTAAAATATTATGAACAAACCACTAGTCTCTCTGCTTTGTCATTCCTCAAAGATGCAGTGGACATACTCTTACCAATACCCCAGATTTCGATGAGTGTATTTTATATATATATAGTATTTATTATTATATATTAATTTATGAATAATATTTATTTGTAAATATATATAATTCACATTATTATATAAATTATATGTAAATATAGTTTAAAATTATGATAGGAACTATATTGATTTGAGTATAATTATAAACAGATATGTGATTGAAATTACTATATTACTAGTTATAATTCAGTGTATAATGCATCTATACAATACAACTTCATATGTGCCACATCTTCCCTTTATTTAAAATGTTTCCTGGATAGTTTTTATAGACGATAATGTGTTGAAATGCATCTGTAGCTGCTCTGTACTTACAGTACTTATTTGAAACCTGTATTTTACCTATATGAACTATTTAGAATTTTCTTCACACTGAATTGAGTGAACAACTGAGAAATTTCCTTTGGTGACAGATTTAATTAATCAGAGAAGTCATGTTTTAATATGCCATCCACAACTGATTTTGAGAGTTTATTCTGTTACATGGCAATTGTGATGATGAATGTATTATGTGACATTACTTTTCTCCTCTAATTAAATTGCTACTTGATTCTTCAATTGTAATGCAGAAGAAATATAACATCAAGTTTGGCAAAAAGGAAGAAAATAAATGTGCAAAGAGAAGAAAGTAAATATTTTTATTAAGAGTGTCTCACTCTAGTTTCAAAGGTAGCTTGTTAATGTTCCTCAATAATTCTTCATGTTCTATTTCTCCATTCATGTTACACAGGTTTAATATTTGTAATTAATGTTGAATTCTCCTATATTTACTGTGATAATTCATCATGTGATCATGAATGTGCATTAGAATTACCAGAGAACAAAGTAACAATAATAATGACCATAGTAATCAATAGTTTCCAAGAGCTATAATAAAAATTCTTCTTTTAAACTCCAATTTTGGCTCTCTAAATTATATTGAATATAAATAGTTAAAAAATAAATCACCACCACATTGTCTCCAGTTGGGTATCTGATACACCATTTCATTATAAGCCGCAATGTCTAATGGGAAAATAAATTTGTGTGATGATAATAAAAGAACATTACTCTCATGATAAGGTAATAATGAAAAACCCTTCTGTGTTACTCACACACCTAGGAAATGTACTTTCCAAACTAGGAAAACAAAAATACATTGAAGTTTCAATGAGAACTATCAAGCAAGTGGCCAGCATTGTGCCAAATATGGAGGGTGGGGGACAATCTTTGATACGTAATTAACAAAAGCTAATCAATGAACTCTTAAAAGAAAGTGCCAAAAAAAAAAAAAAAAATCCTATCTAGAAACAAGGAACTAAAAAGAGGGGACTGATTGAGAACTGATTCATACGTTTGAGCCAAGAACGAAAGGTAGCATTGCAAAGAGGATCACCAGAGTGTGTCAGAAAATAAGTTTGGTTTATATTAGAAGAGAGGCCCTTCTCTTGCATTTATGAGTTATCAAGGAGTAAAGAAAGTTTCATACGCTTTAGAAGAAGTGAACAATGTGGTAAAATACATCTAGTTCTGTTTATAACATTTAAGCACATTATATCTAACCCTAGAGGACAGATCTAAATTATGCCAGTATTTCAGTGTCTAAAATGGTTCTTCTAAATTTTTATTCTATATCAGATAGTCACACAGCAGAAACAGAACTCAATTCAGAAATATACACATGAAAACTGACATTTTTCATCCTTTGGATATATGTTCTGCTAAATGCTTTTATTGTTTATTTCATTTGATTCTTACAAATACCCAACATCACAGCTTATTAAAATATTTCTTTTACCAGGGAGCCTGGGTGGCTCAGTGGGTTAAAGCTTCTGCCTTCGGCTCAGGTCATGATCCCGGGGTCCTGGGATCGAGTGCCGCATCGGGCTCTCTGCTCCACGGGGAGCCTGCTTTCTCCTCTCTCTCTGTCTGCCTCTCTGCCTACTTGTGATCTCTCTCTCCATCAAATAAATAAATAAAATCTTCAAAAAAATATTCCTTTCACCAATGAAATAATTTAGGTTTGGAGAAACAAAATGAATTGTCCCCAGTTCTCAATTTCAAAACTATTTGACTAATACCTAATTGGTGCCACTTGTGGCTCCAACCCTGAGCAAGAATTGTTCCATAGTGCTGCTGTATGACCTGGGTCTTTGATTTCCAGGATCCCTAATAAAGTACAGACAAGAAGACATAATGATATGGGCACGGGCATCCCACAGAAGTGAGCTCCTTAGCTTAGGAACCGCACACAGACTGCTACCGTAGAGGTACAAAAGGGCCTTCCTCAGGTTTCTATAATCAGGAGGTGCATGGCTAAGTGGCTGTCACCCTCTATGCAAGACTTTCTTCAGACAGCCTGTGGAATATTTTCTATGCAGCCCATTTTAATCCACCAGTGCATAGACTTAACATCTATCTTCCCTGGCTTATCTTCCTTCTATCTATTGCTCTACTTTTATTTTGCAGGAAATTACTCCCCTGTAACAGAAATGACATTCCTGAGATGGAGTTCCAAAAGGCTCACTGTCTGATCTCGCCTCAAAATTATTTTTTTTGAACTGAAAAACTATGTTTATTCATTTTTCTAGACCCTTCTTCACTTCCAAAGTAGCTATTGCCTCTGCTAAGCTTTTTAGTAGGAAACAAACAAACAAACAAACAAACAAAAAAAGCATTAGTCTTCCAACGTATAATATAGCTTTATGAAGACTAACTTACGCTTGGAAGTGCTCCATGACATACAAAAATACCAGAGAGGTTTACACCATGAGAATCATTTCCTTTATTTTTTGCAATGATGTTGTACCAGACTATAGCAGATCCACTATTTTAAAACCATTCACTCTTATTTCATTTGAGAGTTATTATTTGTAGAAAACAACAGGTTCTAATAAAGCATGCTTTTTTTTTTTTTAAGACCTTTGTTTATTTTAGGGAGAGAGAGCAGGAGAGACAGAGGGAGAGAGAGAATCTCAAGTAGACTTCCCACTCACTACAGAGCCCAACATGGGGCTTGATCTCATGACCTTAAGGTCATGACCCAAGCCAAAACCAAGAGAGGGACACTTAACTGACTGTGCCACCCAGACACCCCTAAAGTGTACATTTTTTTAATTGTTTTGTGAAAAACAGATGAAATAAGAGTGGGTCACTTGACTATAATTAATTCCTTTCCAAATCATGTTCTCTCAATTTTCTAGATGTAGTGGCTTTCTAATACACCATGTACTGGTGTATATGGGAAATTTCCAACTTTTGACATTTGTGGGCCCTGCTCCTGGGCTCCAGTGAAAGCTACACTTTAGTATTTATCAAGGTCAAAATGACTCCACAAAAGCTCAAAACGGGGGCTCTATTTCTGCCCTGAGCACATACTATACAACTACTTTTTAAAAATAAATAAATAAATAAATAAATAACCAAAAAGGAGCATTCCAAAATACGCAACTAATGAATTTTTTAGCACATTAACAACTAATGATGTACTATATGCTGGCTAACTGAACAGAATAAAAAAAAATAATAATGACAGAAAAAAGAAAAAAAGAAAAGAAAAACAGAAAACACTCGCTGTTTCTGTAAGATTAAAATCAGGTAGTTTTGCAAATATTAAAAAGGAGATAAAGTCTGTAACTTTCTGGAATACCCTTCATCATGATGATGTTGTAACTCTTTATATAAAAAACTTATATAACCCTGCCACAATGTTCCTTCCCCAGAGCACTCTTCTGTGAAGACTGTATATGCTGGGCAGGTGTTCTAACTTGGGCTCAAATAAAATTATTTTCCTTCCTCTTTAAAATTTAAAAAAAGTTATGTTCATTTTGCAAGAGTCACTTGGGGGATATTTTTAAAATACACAATCTTGGCCTAATCCCATGCATACTGAATCGGAATTTTCACAGGTAAGGCCAAGTAAGTTTACTTTTAAACCTTGGCATTTGGCTTAGAAACCAGTATATCAATTGAAAAATCAAGACAAAGTATGGTCAAGAGCCAAGAGTATTGAACATTCACATTGTATGTGAATGGGGGCATCATTTGTAGGGGGGATTTAAGGGTTAAAAACTTCTGAATGATAACTGAGATATCACGGGAATGTACTATAGGTCTTTTGGCTAAATATCATGCACAGATAATGACTTCCTAATCAAAAATTTAAAAATGGAACAAGGAAATGGAAAAGAGAATTTATTTGTTGAACCCTCTTCTATGACCTAAGTTCTGTTGCCCATTTTATATGCCTTATATCATTAATCTTGAAATTTATAAAATAAAAACATTTGCATTTAAATTATTCCAATATCATGATAGATTTTGAGCTACTAACTATATTCCTCAAATGTATGTACCTAACAATTAAATACATCTTATTCAAGGGGCGCCTCGGTGGCTCAGTGGGTTAACCCTCTGCCTTCAGCTCAGGTCTGGGATCAGGGTCTTGGCATCTCAGGGTCCTTGGATCGAGCCCCGCATCAGGCTCTCTGCTCAGCGGGGAGCCTGCTTTCTCCTCTCTCTCTGCCTGCCTCTCTGCCTACTTGTGATCTCTCTCTGTCAAATAAATAAATAAAAATCTTAAAATATATATATATATATATATATCTTATTCAAAAGCTTATAAATTCAATTTTGTCATACATTCTGTGATGGACTTCCAAAAGAAAACACTTGGAATAGGAGATATGATCTACTTTTGTTAAAACTGTACCTCCCCCATATGATTCAAGGAGTCACTCACAGTGGGAAATGCTGTTTTCAGCTTAACTGATCATTTACGAATAATCACTTGGAAAGTGATTATGATAAGATCTTAGGGGAAAAAATGGAATCTGAAGTTTGGAGTCTGTAATTGCATAAAAAATGAAGTCACATTTAGCTATGTATGATTTCTATATTTAAGGAAAACACAAAACAAAAATAACAAAAAAGAAAATCAAGATAAAGCTTTAAAGATCTATAGTTCTGGTCATCTGAATGGTATTTTCAGCCAACAAAATGTTCTCCAAGTAAGAAATTGCTTGAGGATAAAGATTAAATCCAGGGAATTTCTAGTAGAATGTGGCCTCAAGGCAAACCTTAGATCAAATATGTGTGCCAAAATTCTTTGATAAGATATTGGAAAGATCATGAACATTTAAGTTGACACTTCTATCTCATGAAGCTCTCACATACAAGATACAGAGAGGTCTAAAATATTAAGTTCTGATTAAATCTAATGAATCAACAATTACTAAAAGAGAAAAGTTATCTAAAAATCCTGACTGGGCATGAAGGAAATCCCTGGAACTCTTACTTTAAGCAACACAGAATATTATTAGTAGTAAGTATGTGGAGGAGATGGAGAGTTTTTTGTTTTTAAACTTCCACAAATCCACTGACTTTTAAAAAGGCAGAGTGAAAAAGAGGCTTATGGATAACATTTTCAACTAAATTAGGCAGTAAGAACCCCATATGGGGGCTATTTGATGATCTGTCCACTAAAGAGTCAAGTTATCTACCTCCACATTCACTCAAAATAGATCAGTGAAGCAGAAGTAGACAACAGGCAAGCAGAGTAGTCATGGTTCCTTAGAAATTTTTGAATCTGCCTAAGCACTTCTTACAAGTTCCTTGATAAGGATCACTTCTGCTCTTGGAAATTGATTTTCCTTTTATTTTAACTCCGATCAGCCATCTTTTTGATAAGAAATGGTTTACATTTACTGCTGAGTAACTTTCTTAATCGGACTCTTGACACTTGATGTTTGGGAACTCTGGAGACTGTCGTTTTAAACTGTCTGTGCCTATTTTAGATCAAGCCAATGGTGCTTTTGCTGACCCAAATCTCTTAAATCTTTGTAATGGTTCTATGAATCTTTTTTTTTTTTTTTCAAGTTTTTTTGTTGTTGTTGTTCTTGTTTCTTTGTTTGTTTTTGAGAGAGAGAGAGAGAAAGAGAGTGTGTGTGTAAGGGGCGGGGGGCAAGTGGGAGGGGCAGAGGAAGAGGGAGAATCTCAAGCAGAAACTACAATGGGAGAGCAGAGCCAATCGTGGGACTCAATCTCACAACCCTGAGATCATGACCTGAGCAGACACCAAGAGTCAGATGTCTAACTGACTGTGGCACCCAGGTGCCCTGGTTCTATGCATCTTAGTGTTTTTACCATTCAGCCAAACTCATATACATAAATTACTTCAAGACAGATTATTCTCAGAGATGTGAGTCTGTCTCAATGAGATCTGGAAGCTGAGTGTGATATTGTTCCTGCACAATAGCCTAATGATTCTTAGAAGCCATTTGGCTTAGTAGATAAAGTCTAGAAAGTGTGCTCTTAAGATCTTCAAGAGTCATTTTTGTCTATCTAAGAGATGTAACCTTAAATCTTTCCAATATCTTTAAAGAATTTCAGAGCAATATCCTTAATCTAAGACTTTCTGGGGGGGACACATACTGCAAGTGCCCTGACCTTAATCTGTACCCTGAAATCATTTCTTATTTTGAGAACAATTTGGCTAGAAGAATATACAGGCTACCTTGTATTTCCTATAAATACTGCTCAAAATTGAAGGCTTCCTTCTTTTTTAAAAAGGTGTTTGTTTGTTTAGATCTTATTTATTCATTTGACAGAGAGAGAGAGAGAAAGAGCACAAGCAGGGGGAGTGGCAGGCAGAGGGAGAAGCAGGCTCCCCACTGAGTTAGAAACCTGATACAAGACTCCATCCCAGGACCCTGGGATCATGACCTGAGCAGAAGACAGACACTAAACCAAATGAGCCACCCCAGGTTCCCTGCTTCCTTCTTTAATCCACCTTTCTATATATGTGTTTTTGTCAAACACAGCTAAAAACACATCAGTTGGCGTTTTTAATATTCTTCCTAGAAGTATCTTCAGCAAAATTCACCAGTTCATTAAATACTTTCTATAAATGTTTTTTGTTTTCCAGTTATAAGTGGTGACAGTTTTACTATATTCTCAAACACTCCTTAACACAGGCTGTTTACACCCAGACACCAGTAATAATCTCCCCAGTATTTTTTTAGCTTCCTTCACGAGTTTCCTCAAAGTCTTCCTGGCCACTTCCTGCCACCCAGTTCCAAAACCAATGCCACATATTGTAGATTTCTGTTTGGCAACACCCCATTGTTCCTGACAAGTGTCATTGTGCTCTCCATGACATTGTTATAAACCACTAAAAAACTTCTTGACTTAGAAAAATATAAGAGTAGGCTAGGCTTATCTGTCCTTCAATGGAAAACTTTCCATGATCAAGAAAACACAATTCTGTGTTATCTAGTTTTGGCCTTGGTTGTCTTTGAGCTACTGTACAACTCTGTAAGTTGTAGTAACTGATAGCAAGGTAAAATAATTCTTGTTTATAAGGACACTTAGGGCGCCTGGGTGGCTCAGTGGGTTAAGTCTCTGCCTTCGGTTCAGGTCATGATCTCAGGATCCTGGGATCGAGCTCCACATCAGGCTCTCTGCTCAGCAGGGAGCCAGTTTCCCCCTCTTTCTCTCTCTGCCTGTCTCTCTGCCTACTTATGGTCTCTGTCAAATAAATAAATAAAGTCTTAAAAAAAAAAAAAAAAAAGACACTTAGACCTGACATCCTGACATGGTATCATTTCTGTCACTACTCTATTGAAAAAGCAATCTCAGGGCCTGTCCATATTCCAAGGGATTAAGAAATAAACTCTTCTTGATGGAATGTTTCAGGTCACATTTCAAAAGAGCATATGGAATGGAAGATAACTGTGTAGTCATCTTTGAAAAACACAATCTGTACAATGTATTTAAACAATCCCTTGGCTTAGACACTATTTGTTATTATTTCTTTAGTTCTATGGTACAAAATTTATTTTTTAAGGTAGTCATATAAATTAATTCATTTTCTGATGATGACTTTCATGGAGTACTTAACGCCCAGAATAGGGGCACCTGGGTGGCTCAGTTGGTTAAATGTCTGCCTTTGGTTCAGGTCATGAGCTCTGGGACCTGAGATCGAGCCCCACATCGGGCTTCCTGCTCAGCAGAGAGTCTGCTTCTGTTTCCCTCTACCCTTTCCTCCTGCTTGTGCTCTCGTTCTCTCTCTCTCTCAAAAATATCTTTTTAAAAATTAAAAAAAAAATAAAGCCAAGAATATTTTTATTTTATTTAAATTGTGCATTGTCGTCAGAAGCAGGTATCCCGCTATTTTAGTAGGTTTGGACTGCTATAATAAAATACCATAGACAGGGCGGTTTATAAACAATGTAATTATTTCTCACAATTCTGGTGGCTGGAAAGTACAAGATCATGATGCCATCAGATTCAGTGTTGAGTAAGCACCCACTTCCTACATGACTGTCTTCCCCCTGTAACTTCACATAGTGGAAGGGTTGAGGGGCCTCTTATCAAGGCACTAATCCCATTCATAAGAGCTCCGCTATCAAGATCTAATTTTCTCCCTAATTTTCTCACCTCCTGAAACCATCACCTCACATGTTAGGATTTCAGTGTATGAATTCTGAGGAAAAAACACATTCAATCTATATTTCTCATTCCAGTAATAGCCTATTATGGCAGGCAAATTCACAAGTTTAACTTGAGAAAAATTTTGTACTAACAGGTTAAGAATTGCTAGTATAATTTGATTTATGATGATGTGGGGGTCAGTCATCATTAATTTCAAACAATCATGTCGGATAACTAGCCCTAATTTATTTAAGGAACTTTGGTATAAAACACTTTATTAATCAGGGAGAAGTACAAAGAATAAACTAATCTAGAAAGTTAACTAAGAATAATAAATATGTAAAAAAAAAAATAGGTACGAGCAAAATAAATGCAAGTGTTAAAAAATAGATTCTCAACTGAAATTATTCATCTGGGTCCAAAATAATGAAGAACTGAAACAGTGTGGAAGCAACTACTAGTGAGACCAGACTTAAAATGATGTCAAATTCAATGACCCAATGGTACCAGTATTGTTACTATTGCTACCACTGCTACCATCCCTACAATCAAACTTGAAGTTAGAATACAGACACCCATAGCTTTGTTTCAGGGATTAGGAAATTAAGCCGTGACACTGCACTATTGGCGCTGTTACCATCATAAATGGGAAATCTCATATGAGTGCCCCCACAGCCTCAGTAGCATTGCAGTTGCTGAAGTAACATTTCTAGTTTTTCAACCTCTCAAACAAGAGCTATATGTAATTCATCTAGAATGACTCATATTCAATATCCAATATCAATATGTATATCTTCTTCATGCTCATATATTAACACTGTGAGATATACTGTAAAAAATAAAAGTCTAAAGATGGTAAATTAAAAAATTAAACTGCCAATTATGACAAATGTGATTAATTGTAGATGTGGAAATCATTGTATAGGTGGAAAATCCAAAAATAAACAAAACTATTAAAATTAGTTATTATTTTCACAGATGGATACTAGATAAAAGCTTAATATAAAATACAATTTGTATATCCATATACTATTAAAATTCAAAGGGTTAAATATATAATAAAAGGAACAAATCTAACAAAGGATATATAAGACCTCTATAATTAACTTTTTAAAATAATAGCTAATAGACATTTAGAAAATATTTTTTAAATGAAGGTAAATTCTTATCCTTTGTTTTTTGGGACAGACATTGGAAAAACTCCTCTTCTCTTAAATTGATTAAAATATTCAATGTAGTCTCATTCAAAATCCCAGGACATTGTAAAAACTGACAGGCTGATTTAAAACACTAACATGAGGGACGCCTGGGTGGCTCAGTCAGTTGAGCCGCTGCCTTCAACTAAGGTCATGATCCCAGGGTCCTGAGATTGAGACCTGCATCGGTCTCCTTAGTGGGGAGCCTGCTTCTCTCTCTGCCTCTGCCTGCCACTCTACCTCTTCCCCTGCTTGTGCTCTCTCTCTCTGATAAATAAACAAACAAATAAATAAATAAATAAAATCTTTTTAAAAATTAAAAAAAAACAGTAACATGAAATCTGAAGGAATTAAAATAATCTTAAAATAGAAAAAAAAACATGTTGGAAGACTTACAGTATCAAATACAAGATTTTTTTTGCAAAGTTCTGATAATAAAGACAATAGGGTATTAGTGAAATGCTATACAAATAAAACCTTGGTACCAAATACAGAATCAATGAACTCACCATTACATAAATGTTCACCTGATATAAGACAAATATGCCACTGAAATTTAGTGGGGGAAAATAGTTTATTATTCATAAATCTTTTAAATTTATAAGTTCATTTCTCCACTCATACTCTAGAATATCAAAGCACTTCTGACATTTTTATCTGGTAATAGTTATTCTATATAATCCCATGGAATATTAGAAACATTTTACATATTATTTAATTGTGAATCAATTTCTATGATAAACATTTTTAGTTCACATTTCACTTAGTTTGAGTAGTTCATTTTTAAAATTTCATTCCATAAAATAATACTCCTAAATCTGAAGGCAAATTTAGCAATTGCTGTGTGAGCAATGGCCAGAATCACTTATCATCTCTCAAAGCAACTGGGTTTTTTCCTGCTATTTTTGTTTTATGTAAAAGTGGATATTCTTTTGCAAATTCTTTTGATAAATGTGAAACATGACAGGACTGATATTAAGATTACCATGATTATTTTTTACTATGTGCACAAAGTTAAGAATTTTCATGGCAGCATTCCCTTTATATACATACTTGAAGAGTCTGGGACTGCTACCAAATATTTTAATTTGTTTGAATCTTAACCTTTCTATAGAATTTTAACTCAGAAAGGTGTACTAAAACATTTCTTACTGAAAAAAAAAAAAAAAGATGAGATGAGGAAAAGTAGATTTTAACTACATTTGGATGGATTCCAGAGAAGGAAAAGTTTGAAAATCCTTTCACACTCCTGTTTGTTCATGTTGTCTATGCAGACTTGTATTAAAATGGAAATATAGAGAGAAGACTAAAAGCTGAAGTACTATGTGGGATCAGGCCAATTACCAAGGCAATATCACCATTATCAATTTCAAAACATTTGGAAACAGCACTGTAAATGGAGAAATCCAATAAAATTTTAAGGCCAGAGCACCCAGAAAATTCATGAGTGGCTAGATATTTGTGTTAATTTATATCTTTTCTACTCTTGTTCCATATTGTATGCTTAGCAAACAATGGAGAAAGTACGGGATAAATGAAGAAGAGAATAGCAAAGAAAACTATGGTGGTCTCCTGCATAATGTAGAGTTACTTGTAATGACTGACCCCTCCAATGAAGACAAGTAAGGAAAACTAGATCATATGCCAATAACCTATACATGAAAGCACTGGTGTGCCTCTTTGAAAACTAGGGCCTCAGGATTTCGCCTGTGGGTTAAAGATCCCAGAGAAAAGAAAGTCTAAGAGAAGGGAGCCATTGTTTTTCTGAAGGCATTAGTTTATTATAGGAGCAGTGGATGAGACTCAGAATCCAAGTAAGGAGTCCTGACTAGGAAGCAGACAGTCCAAGACCATGGATGTTTTGGCCAGCTTTGGATTGCTCTAAATGCCACGAAATGAAGTTCAGAGTGCCAAAGCCCTGTAGAGAGGGTCCCATATTCCAGGGGTAGGAGGGGAAAAAAAAAAAAAAAAAAAAAAAAAAAAAACACTGAGAAATAAGACAGACTCTAGTTTCCCACCTAATGATTAATTCATTTCTTAAAACGGTGCCTGTCAAGTGCATAATCAAATTATCATAAAGTCACTGAAAAGCAAAACACCAGTTTTATCAATCTTCCAGTGCTAAGTAGACAAAAAAGGGAGTCTAGTGCCCACCCTCAAAAGAAGGGACCCAAGTATAGCTCAAATGACTTAACTGAAACCCACAGGCTCCAAGAGAGAACTCAAGGATATCAAACATTGTACAGGTCTTACAGTCAGGTGGATAGGAGACTCAATGGACTGGGTGCCTAACAGATGCCCCTACGTAAGTATCACTTGTCTAATATCAAGGAATTTGCATGAAATACTCAGCTTTTAAAAAAATGAATGTAAGAGTGTCAGTATTTTTGAAGAGTAGAGAATTTGCTAGATTTACAAGTTATTTGGGTTGCAAAATACATTTTCAAATGTTTAATTATTAAATCCTAGTTTCAGCTCTTTATCAGAGGTAGAACTGAAAAATATGTCTTAGTCTATTGTATTTTCTTTCAGTCAAATGAGGTGATCCTTTTGAAACCTGGTGAATCGTTAGTGGTAGAATCAGAATAAAGACCATATTTAGAAAACCCTAAGTTGTATAGAAATTCAATTTGATTTTTACCTAGAATTAGATACACTTCCAGTACAGGTAGTTAAAAATGTCATGTTGTTACTAATTTATCTTTTTAGCTTATTCCTTTTATGACTATGTTCTTTACTTTAGTACTACTATTACTATTACTGTTATTTCCGTTATCCCAAGAAAATAAAACTTTAAAAACCAAGCCCAAGAAAGCTCATCAATTTACCTAAGGAGCACAAGGAAAAAATGGAAAAACATGAATCCTAATCTCAGTTACTCCAAGACAAGTGCTTTGAAAAACTCCAACATTGAAATACTAAATGCTTAAGTGCTGACTAATATCTAAAAATAAGAGAACTGCCACATTTGATGAAAGACAGTTGCTGTAGCATCTGAAATCTCTGAGCTGGCATATCATAAAAAATTATTAAGTCAGGTTCTGGAAAGCCAGTGTAGAGTAAGAACTCTGAGGCAGGGAAATCACTGTTCACATATCGGTTCAGGTTCAGAAATAAACAGTATGAAATCCATGTCACCAGGTCTCCAATATAAACAGTCATTTATGTTAGGAATCACAGAGGCAGTTATGTGTACACATACAAGGTATTTTTACCTTCTAGAAGTGAAGATGTGTCATCACAACCAAAACAATGAGGCATTCATTGGTCAAGATATACCAACAGAATCTCCTCTGTTTCAGAGGACTAAGAAATATTCTACACGTTCTAAGGGATAACTCTAAATAAGACCAACCATAGTAACTGTGTCAAATTTTTCCATATCCTAGGGAGTCAACAAGGGCACACCAGAAATGAAGGCATATGCCCCCCTTACTGAGAGTTCTGAACTTAATATAAAGTATGGTTCTTGTTTGCAGGGACCAAGACAGACCTGATCTTAAAGCCCATCACAAGGAATGTGGTAAGTCTGTTATTTGGAAGAAGCAGAAATAAACTGGCCTAGACGGTCTAAGAAAGGCATGATGTTAAAAGAATGTGCACTCATTTTCTTTATTCCTCAGACTGTCTTTGGTTTGCCCTAGGCTGTAGGAAATAATTTTCAATTGAAATGCACAGAATCTAATTTAAATGTTAAATATATAAGCTGTGGTGTGCTGGGAGAACATTAGTGTTTTTTCCATCACTTCCCTGATCACAAGACCCTTAACTCAACTCCTTGAGCAAAGTTAATAACTCTTATTTGATTTAGAGTTTCAGAATTATTCTGCATTTGTCTGAGGTTATCAGTTTTATTCTGAAGCTAATCTTGCAAAGCAGACACACATACACACACACACACACACACACACACACACCCCAGTAAGAAGTACAGTACCTGGATCCACAAAATGAGTTTAATTTTCACTTACAGTTAATCGTTGTATCTCTGGTCCTTACCTTTTTTATGAGGTCGAAATCCAACCAGGATCTTACACAAGATTAAAAATTTATCTTTTTAAGGTTAATTTATTTATTTGAGAGAGAGAATATAAATGAGCATAGGGGGAGAGGCAGAGGGAGAGAATCTCAAGCAGACTCCCCACTGAGCACAAAGCCCGACATGGGGCTCAGTCTCGCTACCCCGAGATCATGAGCTGAGCCAAAATCAAAAGTCGTAAGCTCAACCGACTGAAGCACTCAGGCACCCTATTAGATCAAAGATTTCAAAATCAATTTAGATTCCATCTTGTGTAGGAATTTATTATTTTCTCTTCTTCTAAATCTGTTAAGGAATAATTTTTTCCTAAGTAAGTAAACAGCACTATAAGCCCAGTTGTTCAAGCCAGAAAACTACCAGTGTTATCACCTAAGTCTATATAACCTCTTATTAAATATCTTTTTGATTTTAATTTTTAAAATACTCTTTGATATGTCCCCTTTCTTCCTTGCCAGCCATCATCCCATTAGATCAGCTATTATCAGCTCCCATCTGGACTATTACAACAGCTTCCTAAATGGTTCCACACTGCTCACCATCCATATGTTTTTATATGATATAAACATATACAACTCCATATGTTCATATCAAACATCTATAAAATGATAATTTAAAAAATGTTAATCTCATTAGTTAACATTTCACCTAGAACATGTCAACATCTTTCCATTACTCTTTAAACTAAAACACAATTCCTAACTGTGCTTTACAAGTCCCTGAACGATTTTATCATACTATGATTCCTTTTTTATCCTGCATCCAGCATGACTCCTTACACCATCAAATCTGAATTAAGGTGATGGGAATATAATTAAAGAAAGGTACATGGGAAACCTGGGTGGCTCATTGGTTAAGTGTCTACATTTGGCTCAGGTCATGATCCCAGGACCTTGGGATCCAGCTCTCTGCTCAGTGGGGAGCATGCTTCTGCCTACCTCTCTGCCTGTTCTTTCTCTTTCTCTATCAAATAAATAAATATTAAAAAGAAAAGTCACAGAATCAGTGAGAGTATATGAGAAAGATATCCAGGATCCAGCAGATAAATGATACTGTATATGCAGTTAATATTGCAATAGCATAAATACCACTACATATTCATAATCCAGGGAGCTCAATTAAATTAGTGAATATGGTCAATGATAATGATGACTATGTTAGCAAGAACAGATTTGATAAATGTTCAATATGATAGTTTGCTAAGATCTATTTCTAAAAGATTGACTTCTAAAAGACTGAATGGATTGAGAACATCAACAAGATAATAATCTCCTTGAGGGCAAGAACCATGTCTTAAGAATCCTTATATCCACTAAAATTTAGCCCTGACTATAACTCATAAGACATAGAAGTCAATGTAATTTTTTAAGTATGAGTTTCAACTAGCCTTAAAATATTCTCTAAAAATGCTATTAGCAAAAAGCACAAAGTTGTTCATTTTTTTTTTTTTAAAGATCTTATTTATTTATCTGACCGAGAGAAAGATCACAAGTAGGCAGAGAGGCAGGCAGAGAGAGAGAGGGAAGCAGGCTCCCCACTGAGCAGTGAGCCCCATGCAGGGCTCGATTCCAGGACCCTGAGATCATGACCTGAGCCGAAGGCAGAGGCTTAACCCACTGAGCCAGCTAGGCGCCCTGAGTTGTTCATTTCTTAATGAACAGAGGGAAGTTAAGTGACAGGGACATCTGCTGAGAAGGTATTCATCAGCAACAAGAAAAAATGGATTAAATGAGATTTTTAAAACACAGAGTAGCTGATTAAATTTTGAAAAATAAATTCAGCGATGGCCTGTCTACAAGTCATATAATTTCATTCCAAGAACGTAGAAACATTGAAACAAAAACATTGTAAAACATTTTTAAAGCAAATAATTGTCTATCTATATTAATGGCTATATAATGATAAACTTAAGTTCACCTGAAAGATAAATATCATAAACACTAAAAATTACAATCACAACGAGCAAAATTGGGAAAAACAAGAGGAAGTACCACATCTGTCAAAATAGTAGTGGAGGATTTTCACACGTATCTCTGGATTATGGAGGAAAAGCAGCAGAAAGAAACAGATGCAAGAAAGGGAGAGTAGGGGAAGGACAAGAAAAAAGAAAACCGAAATGAAGATTTGGACAGAGTTCACGAGATTTAATATAAATTGATTGTATAATTTTTAATTAACAAATGTGAAATTCAAATGAGTAGCATTTGAGTAGCATATCCTCCAAGGACAATAAAATTAAATTAGGAGTTTATGACAAAATTTAACATGAAATGTATATTTAGAAATAAAAATACCTTATTTATGAATTAAAGATGAATTTATAATAGAATTTAAAATTATCTATTAATTACTTACAAAAGCATTATATAAAAATTTGTGTAATAATGAAAGAGATTATATGAATTATAGCCCTTCATGTTTATACTATGAAAGCCTAATTGGTGATAAACAACACACTGTGTTTCCAACTTAAAAAGTTAAGAAAATAATAGAATAAATTTTTTAAAAAATGAAAATGAAAAAATAAAAGAATGGTCAGGAACCAAAAGAAAATAAAGATTAGTGAAACCAAAGTTATTTATGAACAGGAGAGCTATATCTCTAACAAAACTGACAAAGATAAATAAGACCCAGACAGTTTAATGACTCAAAAGTCAGCACAACTATAAAATTGGAGAATAAAAAGAAAGTATTATGGGTAACTAAAAACCAGAAACATATGGAAAATTTTGTGGAATATAGGTGAATAGTTTCAAAATATCAAGTTCCAGAAGACTATTTCCAATATGATAGATTCTTTATAAATTCAAAACAAATGAAGCTATTACATGTTTTAGTTCTACATAAAACATTTATATGCATCTATCTATGGCATATATATCATAAATGTTTATTAAAATATATATAATATATCCACATGATAAAGTATATTTATACCAACTGATACATCAATAACATGCTATATCATCACTCTGATTTTGATTATATATTTATATACATGTGATATATGAAGCATATACCTTAGTATATATTATACATGATAAACATACATTTATATACCATATATAGTATACACATTTAAATGTATATCTTGTATTATATATACGTAATTTATTCAAAGTAGGGAAAAATAAATAGAGAATTCACAATACTGCTCTCAGAGGAGTCACTTAATAAAAGTTGAGGAGAAGCCAATAGACCGTAGTTTTTGGTACGGTTTTTAATTCTCAGCTTGGATGACAGGTAAAATAAATGGACATTCACCTTATACTATTCAGTATTTTTAAATAATTCAGTATAATTAAAAAAAACTACATATGCATTAATTATACTAGAAAGTTGTTCACTGAAGATTATGACCAATTTACTTCTGAGCTCTTAAAGTCAATAGAAATAACACTATTAATGCATTCCATTTGGCAAAGGTCTTTCAAAAATGTTATTTGTGCCCCTATGAGGTATTGTTCAGAAATGGCCTGTAAATATACTTAAGATCTTAAAAGCAAATGTGAATTATTGGGTGGATTTGTGACTGGCAAAGCTCATTAGTTTGTCTATAATTTATGAGAAGTTTGAGAGTGCATTAAGCAATTCTTAATTTTTCAAATAGCTATAACACAGGAGTCCTTACATATTGTAGTTTTACTGGTAAAACCCTTTGAGTGCATTGTGGGTCCTTAGTAAAGTGGTTAGTATCTACTGAAGTCTATTTTAAGAAATGTAACCTTTCTCTGTAGAGATACATTTTACCTAAGTTTCAGACAAAATAAGTCAACTTATTTTTTTGTTATTGTTGTTGTTAAAATCAAAGTTAATCCTGTAGCTAGGTTATCTGAAAGAAAAATGCATATAATTTTCCTATAAGGATCTGGATGGATTTAGTACCAGAGTCCAATATGGAGAAGAATTTTAAAAAGAAATATAAGTTATGTATAATTTTAACTTTAGACACACAAGACATTTTGAAAGTTTGGGTCAATAACTACCTGTTTGTACATATTTACCTTCTGTTTTATTAAATAATATACTATGGATGTCATTAATTTAATAAACTGTTTACTGAGCTAAGATTATATCGATTCTCACAAAAAGTTAATTCATTTTGACTGAAATAGCTATTTTTCTTTGTAAAGAAGCAGTTCCTCATGTTTTATATAAGAATCTAAGTTGAAGAAACTCAGGTTTTCTGCCCACATCTATAGCACAATTGTTTTTTTTCCCCCTATTCTTCTTTATGTACAGTGGTCATTATTCTTGTCTTCTACTAAAGGACTATCAGGGGGAAATCTCCACTACTGCTAAGAATCAGACACTTTGGTGACAAGCTATATAAATTGCTTGTGTTGGGTGCACCTGGGTCACTCAATCAATTAAGCTTAGACTCTTGATTCCAGATCAGGTCATGATCTCGGTGTACTGAGATCCAGCCCCTCACTGGGCTCTGTGCTTAGAGGGGAATCCACTTAGGACTCTCTCTCCCCCTCTGCCTTCCTACTCTTTCTCTCAAATATATTTTTTTTAATTATTATGTTACAGCAAGTTTTCAAATTCAATATTATAAAAACTATATTACAGAAATGAACCCTAGGGATAAAGTAATGATTCAAGCACTGAAAAGATTCAATAACTTACTGAACACTGAAGCTGCCAGCTCAGGTATTTTCCTATGACGGGCAGTCACGTAAATATCACATGCTCATTATAAGGTTGAGGTTCCTAAGACATCTCTTCTAGCAAGTATCAAAATGGAAGCGAGATGCATTCTCTGTCTTCAAAATCTGAGTATTATTTTATTTTGTAAGCCCCAGGTCAGAACGCCAAACAAACAAACCTGAGTGTCAACAAGCGAAACAGTGAGGAAGTCTTCCCATGATAGGAACTGCCACTAGAAGACCTCTCTCTACCAGAATGGGGAACTCTGAGGCTGCTGATTTATACTGTCAAAATCTTGTAAAGGGATCCTTAGAGTTCAGATTCCTGTTTTAATGTTATCCAAGAAAGTGTGTTTGTCTCTTGCAAAAATCCTTTTGCCTAAATACTAAACAGGCTCCATTTAGCCTCTAAAGTAAAGTAGGAGCCTTTTCAACTCCATGTGCATTTCTCTATACATTCATTCAATTTATTTGGGTTTGCAAAAGGGAAGAGGGATCCATCTGCCACTGTGTTCTCCTGTCACGTTGCCTGGTTCTTGCTAGCAAATGCTGAAAGTGTTGATTTGTTAAAAGCAAACTGTCAATATATTTACCCACTTACTTACATTACCCTATGCCATTCTGCTATTTACAGGGAAATGTGCTGCTTTTCATGTTTAATGATTATTGCTGCCTTTTTTTTTTTTTTCTGTCTGTGTCTAGGGGCAAGTTTAGAAATGACAAAATGAATTGTCTGACAAGTTCTGAGTCAAAAGTGTAATGTTAATTGAGGCTAAGTCATCTTTGACAGCATTAGAGTTAAGAAAAGATTGATATGAGCAGTGTTATTTTTTAAGCAAACTCAATTTTTTTCATGTACAGAGTCATGTAAAATATTTATTCAAATGCATTTGGATGCCTTTTGACTTTTTACGTTATTTGGAAGAGAAACATAGTAAATAAAGAATATGAGAAAATTTTTAAAAATCTAATTGCTGTTGGGCACCTTGGTGGGCCAGTGGGTTAAAGCCTCTGCCTTCAGCTTGGGTCATGATCCCAGGGTCCTGGAATAGAGCCCCGAATCGGGCTCTCTGCTCAGAAGGGAGCCTGCTCCCCCGACCTACCGCCTGCCTCTATGCCTACTTGTGATCTCTGTCAAATAAATAAATAAAATCTTAAAAAAAAAAAAAAAAACTAATTGCCATAGAAGCTCTGTAATTTGTTAAGCATGTATTTCTCTCAGTATCTTATAAATTAAATTGCAAGGGAAAAAAAAGAGTAATTTATTTTTACTCCACATAGTATGACAGACACTATCATTTACAAATGACTAAACCTGGTTTTTATTGAAATGCTTGGAATTGATATTTAAGTGTATATATTCATTCAATAAATACTTTTTGTTTATCAGGCATGAAGTGTACCCCAGAAGATAGATGACACATAGACTGCAAAAGATTTGAAAGATACATACACGTACATGTGTGAAATGGTAGGATAAATTTAAATGTTACACTTAAACCTAAGTATGTATTGAGATTCTGGTATTCACAGCAGATAGACCAATTATCTGCTATGTAATATGCCAAATTCAATCAAAAGGTAGCTCAAAACAGACTGCAAAATCATTTTTTAAGTTTGCACTGTGAGATAGGAAAGAAGGAGTCTTTTCTGGAATTCTGGCCTCAAGAGAAAATACTGCTATTCTGTCAAAAATACTTAAAAAAAAAAACAAAAAAACAGAAAAACTTGCTCATGACTTATTTTAATCAAAAAGAATAGAACAAAAATCAACATTTTACTGTGTGCTTTGCTTTGTGGTGTCTGCCCAGGACAATAGCTTATTTATTAGAACAAATGTATTCATGTTTAAATTTTGAAGAAATTTTTGGCACCTATAGAATGAACTATACAAAAATCCTTGGCCTTTATGTTGTCTCAAAAAGAAACACAAAATGTTTTTCTCTAAATAGGATAAAGGAAGTATGAATGGAGCTAGTTATCAAATTAATTATTTTGAATTACTGGAGAGGGATGGTTATGCTAAGGTTAAGCAAAACATTTTATGAGAACAAAGTGGAAGACAAGAAAGCAGACTAAGTAATTGAGAAGAATGGAAAGGATATGAATTGGCTTTTGTGGATAAAGGCACATGGAGTCAAGGAGGATAAAGTTAAAGATGTTTAGCTTATTCCTATTCTTTTCCTCAACAACCACCCCCATGCCCCACTCCACCTTTTGATTATGATAGCTAAGATAGATATTTGGTTCCCACTGTTACTATCTCAGAGAAGTTTGTGTGGCATGTAAACAAATGTTCCTCGCACATAGGGCCATAGATCAAAAGAAGATTCATGCTTTAGAGAGCACCTGAGCTAGAATAGCTTTCAGAAAGTAGATGGATTTTGAAAGCATATTAAAAGACAAAATGCATACCAAACGAAGTCGTCATTGCACAAGGCAAAGTAAGTGACGAAATTCTGGGCATGTTTCCACTAATCAGAACTTGCAAAGGCAGCATCTAATCTCATTGTTT
Organism: Lontra canadensis; assembly: GCF_010015895.1. NCBI lineage: Eukaryota > Metazoa > Chordata > Mammalia > Carnivora > Mustelidae > Lontra > Lontra canadensis. The sequence goes on along the minus strand of NW_022630998.1, from coordinate 15,687,054 downwards.
TAGGATTTCAACAAACAGTTCTAAATTGGGTAGTTCACGAACACTAACATCACGCAGTAATTTATGCCTTCCTTCCATTAGCAGGCTGTACATCTGGCCGTAATACTAGAAGCCAAGAGAGACTCCCATGTCACCAGATTACCGAGAGCCTTGCCCTGCTTACAGTTAAGAAAAATGTAACATCAGTTGATCATGTAAAGGTAAATTTTAATGTATCCTGTTTTTCCTTCTAACCACATGTAATTTAGAAAACATATATAATCATTCTGCTGACTTAATCAATCCACTAAAAAATAAGTATTATTTAATCCTGAGGGGTTTTCCTCCACTTTTATTATGATTCTGTAAGATTTTATGAATTCTAATGAAAGTTTTTTTAATATCTGCCTAACTTAACACATTTAAGCAATATTTTGCTTATAACCTAGTCTGTTCTCCAGATGGAACTCAAATTCACACCACACAGTGATCAAATAAATGATTTATTATACACAAAAACTTATTTGTATTAAACATGGGAGAATACAGTCAGGTACAGGTCTAGGAAGGGTCCTAGAAAAGGTTGATGTTTATACACACTCCACGGAAGTATTTTAGGTTAAGGAATGGTTTACAGTTAGATGTATAGACTGAAATCCCCTTGAAAATGTTCTTGTGGCAACAAGAGCTCAAAGTAGTAGCACTTTATATTTAAAATCTAATAGTCTTCAGGAGACTACCAAAGAAAAAAGGTGTACCTTTTCACTACGAGTAAACATTTCAGATAAATATGGGGACTTTTGAAAGAGTACCTAAGGAAGAAATATCTGTATACAAAGGGGGAAACGAGGTTCTTATAGTAAGTTGCTTTACATTTGGGAAAACATTAAAAAATAATTAAGTTAAAAAATCTTCCTGAAACTATAAATGTCTCCTTACAAAGCTTCGAGGGCATTATTTTCGAAAAATGAAAAAAAGCAAAGGATTTCTTATTCATTTACAAAGCCTCCTTATTTAATTGACACAATTCCATTATCCTGTTTTGGTTAAAATAATTCTAACCACCCTAAGAATAGAGATTTCTATCAAATACAAAGAAGGAGAAAGAAGGATAGAAAAGATAGAAGAACAAGAAAAGACAAGAAATACACAAGTAAACTTAGCAACAAGGTATAAAACCTAGTCAGGAAAACTACACAATACTCCTAAAAAGCAAAGATAGAGTTGATTAAATGGAAATAAATCCAATACTCATGGATGGGAAAAGTCAACAAATTAAAGATGTCAATTCTTACTAAGACAACGATCTCAATGAAAAGGCCACTGATTGTGTGTTTGCCCTTTCTCTGTAGTTGGTCAAAATGATAAAGTATTGTATTTGAAAAAGAAAATACATACACACACATACACACACACAGAAAAAAAAGTAGCTAAGAAAAACCAAAAGAAAGAAGTTGGCAGGAGGTGAGAAGAGAGCTCTCCCATTCCTAGAAGTCTGGTATTGCCTAGATAGATAAGTTATTTTAAAAGGATATCAAAACTGAAATTAGAAAAATATGGATATTTAATACATGAAAATATATCTCAAGTAATTTGAAAAATTTGTTGACATTTCAATAAAAGTTTTGGAAGGACTAGTGATGGAAAAATCAAGAAAAATCGTCCTATGAAAACACTGGTAAACAATTAAGAATCCAAATGTATGAGAAGTTTAAATGTTAAAAAAAATGTACATAAGTACTAGTAGAACATATGCATAAATAACTCTATAACTAGAACTGACAAAAACTTCAAGAATTCAGAAACAACAAAGGAAAAGCTGACAAATTTAATTACTTAAAAACATGGAAAAAACAACAAAACACTTTAAATAAAAACCACAATTTAAAAAATGACTAATGGGAAAAAGAATATTTATAATTTGTATCCCCATCTAATATTAAATATCTTCTAAAAATAGAAAATAATGGGCCAATAACTCCATTAGAAAATTAGCTAGAAAATTCAAGAGAATGGCTAAGAGGAAAAAGAAATGCAAAGAGCTCTTAATCACATAAAAACATTATCAATTTTCATAGAAAATAAGATAAAAAATTGGCAATGTTAAAATATCGATCTTTCCTATCAAAATGGCAGAAACCCAAATTTTTGATAACATACTCTGTTGCCAAAGTTATGGAATGTAAGACAATAAAGAAAAATTTGCCAATATTTAGCAAAAGTGCCTATGCATTTACCACTTCCAACCAGTAATAATATATCCAGTAACTTTTACCAAATTGAAAAATACAAATAAGTTATATGCATAAGACTATTCACTAAACATTTTTTAATGACACTATATCAGAAACATTAACTGTCTCTTGAGGGGACTGTTTAAATTAAGGTATTGTCTATCCATGTAATGGAAGTTACTAAGCCTATTCAGCCATAAAAAATAGTAAGGACCACTTCTGTATATTATTATGGAGTGGATCACAAGGATATTCACTAAATCAGGAAGCAAGATGGAAAAAAGGTGTATATTATGGTAGTTTTCATATTATAGTATATATTATAAAATATATTTTAGGGGGCACCTGGGTGGCTCAGTCATTAAGCGTCTGCCTTCAGCTCAGGTCATGAGCCCAGGGTCCTGGGATCGAGCCCCACATCGGGCTCCCTGCTCAGCGGGAAGCCTGAGTCTCCCTCTCCCACTCCCCCTGCCTGTGTTCCCTTTCTCAGTGTCTCTTTCTGTCAAATAAATTAAAATCTTTAAATATATATATTAATTTTATATTATATATGTCAATAATAAAGTTGACAGGGGATCCTGTATAGATTTATACACACTGAATTTCATTAGATTAACGGTGGTAAACAAAAGCACAATTTAAAAAATTATTATAAGGCTTAGTAGGAATTAGAAGTGACATATTAAAAAAAGCTAAAATTTTATGTTACCTTGCTTTGAGGACGACTTTGGTTTCATGTAAATATTTTATGTAATTATAAAACAAATTAAATTTAAAAAGCAATCTCTAAAAATCAACAGTTAAATAAAGCAAACTAACCTAACTATTTCAGTGATGGCTTTACCACACAGAAAATAACTATTCCAAGTGGCTCTAAAGACGTTTGTCTATATCCCTATTGACAGATACAACAGGCAGTAACAATAGAAAGAGCTACTTGAAACTGTTTTCAGTTACCTTATTATTGATGGCCTGTTTTCTTTTCTTGTAAATGAAAATTGTGTTTGTCAAAGACTTCTGCTTCTGTCTCATTCTGTCAAGTGGCACACTTACATTTCTATGCCAAAACAAAGTTATGCAAAAAGATCCAGAAAGTTCATGCTCACAGCTGACCAAAAGCAAACAGAGAAGGATGCTTAAATGCAAAGAAAAATGGCATAGTTGTCAGGAGTTCTAAGTTACTTGCCTTGTTCAGCCACTTGCTAATAAATAATAAGACCTTAAGCTTCATACCTAAGTGTTCCTGAAGCCTCTTTTTACTCATTTTAACATGGTGAAAGCTAAGACTGATCTACCTACGTAAGTTGTTGTGAAAAATAGTATAAGAAAATGTTATAAAATATGTTCTTTGAAAGAGTTCTTGCTTTTAGCAAATTTAAGTTACCTTTACCAATGATATGGATAACAAAACTTTAAATTGATTTAAAAAAGAAAAAGCTTATGCATTCATATATATGCATATGAGTTACTTTGGGGCAATTATTATTTTATTTTCAGATGAGGAAGCAGATGTGGCATTTTTGCCCAGAATTTTTTTTTTTTTTTTGGAATTGAATCACAACATTTAGACTCCCATATAAATTAGAATATGAAACAGTATTGTAGAATACTGTTAATGCAATAGTAAATTTGCAGTGCCTTAAGATTCTTGCTGATAAACCAGGGGTTCTACGGTACACAAAAAATTTTGATAGTGACAGCCATTTTAAGAGCAGGCCTCTGAACTAGGGCCTAGTGCCTCTTGGTGAGCTCTCTATAGTTCGCATCTCTAGTAAAGTGCCTTATTTTGGCATGTGCTTTGCATATGAAATAGTTAACATAAAAACTGGCTTGTTTCAATACATATATAACACTTAAATGTGTCTATCTTGTCATATTACAGGTGATTACCACATTTGAGTTGTCTCTTTCTGAAGAGGTTTTTTGTTTCTGTTTTTTTCTTTTGCAAGGTTTTCAACAGCTACTAAGCTTTGAGGCTTTTTGTTGTGATCTTAAAGAAGGCATATGTATTTCTCCACCAATCACTGCTCCATTGATTTCCATTTAAGTATCACAGCTCCTATATTGGCTTACTCTAAGCATAGTGAAATATTCTTTTAAATGGTTTTCCTTTACAATGTATTCTTATTCTAAGTGATTCTAACAAGGCAGCCAAGGATTTAAATCCTGTAATGAGAGTACTGATTTTGAATGCTATGAAAGCATACAATTTTTCCTAACTCTGAAGAATTATCCTTTATATATATGGGCTACCAGCATCATTTACTGATGAAGTTAAATCATTTGCTTTCCTTAAGAGGTCAGACTATATTTCTGTGTTTTAATTCCTTCTCAGAAATGTATCAATATCTCACTTTAGGTTTTTTTTTTTTTTTAAAGATTTATTTATTTTAGAGAGAGTGTGAGAAAGAGAAAGAGAGAGCACATGAGCTGGGGGAAGGACAGAGGGAGAGAAAGAATCCTCAAGCAGACTCCCTACTGAGTTGTGGGAGCCCTATGCAGGGCTCCATCACAGGACCCTGAGATCATGACTTGAGCTGAAATCAAGAGTCAGATCCTCAGCTGGCTGAGCCACCCAAGTGCCCCCTCTTCACTATAGTTTTTAAATTGCATTTTAAAAAAGCTATTTTTCCTTAATATTTGTCACTTGGTATCCAAAAGCAACTTCTGTGTGTCTGACCATGTTCTTATTATAACACTAAATGTGCCCAAAGTATCACTTTCCTGTTTAAATTTGCATCACATGTTTTGACAGATCAAATATTCTCAGTATTGGGAGACTTACATAAAGTGAAAATTGTATTTTGATAAAGAATGTTTTTAGTTTACAACCAAAGGAATTATCTTAGATGTATGCATATAATGGACCGTCTCTATAACATCTGTACTTAGATGACCTTCTCAGAGAAACAGATAATTTTACCATCTGCATCAACACTATCACTATAAATCATGCACATATTCAATAAATCATAAATGCATAGTTATTTTCTTAAAGTTTAAATTTACTTCACTGTGTCCTTAATTATTCTCAATAGAAGACATTTAATTGTGAAAGATTTAGCACTGTTGTTCTTACATACAGAATGAAACCCTTTATGTCTAGCTGAAAATAAATGGAAAATTATTTGTAGGACTTAATGAATTTATTTGCCCACTTACATCAAACATATATAAATTAGGTTGAAGATTATTTTTTTAGCTTGAAATTGTTTTGGATTTATAATGAGTTATAAATGTAATTAAGTTCCTCTAATGTTATCATCTTATAGAAGCATGGTAGATTTTTCAGTGCTAATAAATTAACATTAGTCTCATACTGTTAACTAAATTACAGACTCTATTTGGATTTTCCCAGTGTTCCCACTCCTTTTCTTCTGTTCCAGTACTCAATACAAGATACCACATTCAGCCAGTGTAAATTTGACATGAATTGTAAGGAAAAGGAACAGAACTCTCTGTATCAATTTATTTGTAGAGATGCTTTTTAAATTTTAACTTTGTTTTCATTGTTTAATTTTCACTTTTGGATATTTATTCTATAAGGCAAATGGGAGCTAAATGATTTGTGCATTTTGATCCATCTCACTGAGATTAATAATTTTTCAGTCATATTACAGGAAAAATTTTCAGCATTGAAATTTTATGTAAACAGGTATTATAATGCATTTTCAGTTATTATATCTCATTAGAATGATCTCTTTTTATTTAATGCATCACATCTTTTGCTCAAGCAGGCTAACTGGGAGGGATAAATTCTGTCAGCATAATTTCCCAAAATATATGACAATAGAACTTCTGAAATTGACAGGAAATTCAAAACATTTTTTTCATATAGAATAATAAGTTATTTTCTGTTGTATCACATCTTAGACTTTCATTTGAAATCTAAAAATATTGAAAGATCAGTAATAACTATCCATATCCAATGAAAATATAAAATTTAAATATATTAGCCCACAATGTGGTAATACATTGCAATTATTATTAGCATTTAAGCCATTCTGTTGGTATCAACTCTGGTATCACACAGAGAAATGCACTTAGAGCCAGAAGACAAGGGCCACAAGGTATTCTTCCATTTAGTTGTTAACTTTAGATATGAGACTCAAGTCTCTGAACTAGAACATCATAATACATGAAAAAGGGGCCACAGAAAAAGTATGAAATTAACTATTCTATGCAAACCTTATATAAAATAATAGTAGGGAGAAAATTGGTTGATACACTTATGTATGTACATACCTGACTCATCACTGAGCCTCAGCAATATGCTTCTCATAATAAGGAATTTGTTTCATAACATACAAGTAAGGCAAAGGACTCATTCAAATTGGCTTTATTGGTATTAATATCACCCAAAGTAATGGTCTGATAGAATGATGGAATGATCTGCTGAAGATTTAATAACTGCACCATTGGGGAATCAATGTTTTGCAAAGGTGGGTGCTCTCCTATGTAATATTTTATATACTTTGAACAGTGGCTGATATATAATTATCTTTCATTTATAGCAAGAATATAAGTCCAGATGATACCTGAGTGACAGAAAAAAAATCTAAAGTCCGAAGTGTAATACTTTGATTTCTATAATCTTCACCTATGTGCTCTTATTCAGAAAAATATTGCAATGGTTAGATTTAAGTGACAATCCACACTACCACTTTACTATTCCAGTGGAATAAGATACCAGAAATCCACAGGTACACATTAGAGGAAAAATACCAAAAGCTGAGACCCCAAATAACCTTATTTCACAGGTGGAATTAAGCTTACTAATCAGCTGACTTTTAGATAGAGAGAGGATCCTAGATTATCCAAGTGGGCTTGCAACGGTTCTTGAAATTGGGAAGATGAGTCTGAAGAGAGTCAAGAGATTTAAAGATGCTATGCTGTTACCTTTGAAGAGGGAGGAAGTGGTCCTGAGTCAAAGAATGCAGAGGGCCTTTGAAAACTGGGAAAGGCAAGAAAATGGATTCCTCTCTAGAGCTTCTAGAAGGAATACAGCCCTGCTGACATTTTGCTTTTAGCCAGTGAGACCCATTTCAGATTTCTGACCTCAAAAACCATAATATAATAAATTTATATTGTTTTAAGCCATTCAAATTTGTGATAATTTATTTACAGCAATAATGAAAAAGTAATGCATACATAAAATTGTTGCTTTTCAGGATGCCTCAGTGGCTTAGTCAGTTAAATATCCAACTCTTGATTTGGGCTCAGGTCATGATCTCATGGGTCATGGGATTGGGTCCCACACTGGACTGTGTGCTCAGTGTGAAGTCAGCTTGAAGATTCTCTCCCTCTACCCCTCTCCCCTCTCTCACTCTCACTCTGTCTCTGTAAAATAAGTAAATCTCTAAAAAAAAAATTTTTCAGCCAAAAATCATTGATAAAAGCAATTTCATGTGGTTCAAACTATATATAACAACGGATTTTTTTTTTTCAAGATTTTAAGTCATCTCTATATCCAACATGGGGGTGTAACTCACAACCCCAAGATCAACAGTTGCATTCGCTACTGCCTCAGCCAGCCAGGCATCCCAAAAACTGACTTTTTAATCCATTAACAGATACCCCTCATTGTTACTTGTGCATCTGTTACCATTTTGCCTTTGTGTATTTAATTTACCTTATTTTTAATGTAAACTAGACTCTAATTTCTGGGCAACTGTATGATTTCTTGATGCTTAACATTTGGAAAGGAGTCTGGATCAAAAACATAGAGTTAATTAACAAACATTTCTAAGGAAAGGTATATGATACAGGGGCAGACTAATTTTCTCAAATATATTTGCTCCAATTATTTTAAATGATAAGGGGTTTATGGTAATGGGTAGAAGAGTAATTGCAATATGAATGAAATCTTGCCTTTTTTCTTCCTGAAAGCCCTGTTTATTATGTCCACTAGGGAACTAGGATAGAAGATATACATAGCTTTAATACTCATTAGACATCATGATATCAAAGGAATTTTATAAATGCCTGAAGACTCTTCTAAATATTCTAAATGCCAAGAGAATCTTCTAAACCTCCCAGCCAGACGATTTCTGATTTCTTTCAAGGTATCCCCATAATCTCCAAGGGCCACAGAATCTGAAATGTATGTTCAGAAGCATAGAGCTAAATTTTAATAAGTCGTTTGATGTGTTTACATGCAGTTAGTAACTTAGGTCATTTGAACCAAGTCCCTACTCACTCATAAAAAGTCATAAGGACTCAGGAAGAACAAGTGTGATATTTCTGTATTAATACTTTGATTAACCAACTTACACTATGACAAAAGGAGATCTCCAAATGGTTTTTAAAGTTACATGGGGAAAAAAAAAAAAGTTAAATGGGCATTTAGATTTTGCATTTTTCTACATCTCCAGAGAGATTCATGTAATGATAAACAGACTTCTAAGACATACATATGGAAAGAAAAACAGCAGAAGGGAAGAATATTTCAAGTATTTTTAGCATAATTCTGGCCACTCTGCTAGGAAATTTTAATTTTTTAAGTATGTAAAAACAATTTTTCTGTCAGCTCTTGAAGATGGTATGGCACATATGGGAACGACACCACACCAAAAAAAATTTTAGATAAACTCATCATAACACATAATTCAAGATGTATTTACTTGCATAATGTCCCCAAGAAAAAAGGCTCTGTGTGAGTTAAAATAACTTGTTTGTAAGTATATAACTGTTTAATATTTTAAAATTTTAAGGCCATGAAAATTTGTCTTTATGAATGAGAAAGTCGATTAACTCATTTTCTGAAAGAATTAAGCTCCATTAAAAGAGAAGCTATGTAATGTTGATTCTTGATTAGAAATTACTCCTTGATATATTTGACCCTAGGTGATAAACATTGCAGAAAAGATTGAATTTCCATCTGTTTTCCACAACATTGGTAAAAAAATATACTGCAACTAAATGAAATATATTTATCATTTATATGCTTTATTACCCTGGGATATCCTAGCACTTTCTAACTTTCACAAGTACATAAAGATTCTATGTATTTCCTGGCAAACAAAAGCACAGAATAATCAGTAAGATATCTCTTTTGATTAAATAATGTCCTAAAACAGTGTCTTATTTTCCTTGTTTCTCTATTTCTCCTTATTCTGTGAACTATCTCTTTCCAAACTGGAAGATTAAGTTAGTAATTGCTAATATTTACCATCAATTTCATGGGGCGCCTGGGTGGCTCAGTGGGTTAAGCCTCTGCCTTCAGCTCAGTTCATGATCTCAGGGTCCTGGGATCAAGCCCCGCATCTGGCACTCTGCTCAGTGGGGAGCCTGCTGTCTATTTGTGATCTCTGTCTGTCAAATAAATAAATAAAATCTTAAAAAAAAATCAATTTCACAACAAAATATTTTCTCTTAACTCAGTAACATTTGTGATCCTGAGGTTTTATGTGTAAATGAGCAATTTATATTTAAGTTTAGAAAATTACATAAAACCAAATTGCAAATTGCAACTAAAATATGACAGAGTGTATAATAAAATGCTTGCCTGAACTTTTTCGTAGGTGTATAGTAACATGTAAAAGTCACCATTACATCCTTTTAACAGTCTCTCATCAGTATCAAGCACAAAAATTTATTCTTTAAATGGTTTATTTTTAACAGGTTGCCAAGGATTAAGGGGCTCAGGGAAAATTTTATTACAGTAAAGCAAAATTTTTGGAGTTACATGACTATTTTTTTATCTTGATACAGCATTTGTCCAAATTTATAAAACTATACATGAAAAAACAACTTTATTGTGTGCAAATTTTAAAATAAAATGTTTTCAAAGTAGATGACACCTGTAATATTTCATTAAAAACAAAGATCTTTGGATAACAATGGGATATTGCACATGTTGTGTCTGAAGCTATGTTCTCAGAAAAATTATAACCTACAACAGGTTATAAATATGTAGGGGGCATATGTATAAAATATGAATAACAACACATTTTCTCTTAATACCCTATGTTCTTCTTAACCTAGAGAGAAATAAAAAAGTTAAGACATTTGTTGATGAATACAGTATTATCAGATATTGAAATTGTTGAGGAGATTTATGACATTTAGAAAACTAAACTATGAAAGCAATTATGAATAACTAGATATTTTATATTATTCAGTATCTTTCATACATTTTATATGCCACTTTTTTCTCCTATCTGTTCTTGTATCAATACATAGATCTTAAAATCTGAAAGGAAAAATTTTTAAAAAGCAGAAAAGATTTTTAGACAAAATTATGCGATATTTAAAAACAATCAACAAAACAAAAACGTAACTTACTGAATGGGAGAATATATTTGCAAATGACGTATCTGATGAAGGGTTAGTATCAAAATACATAATTTGCACTACTCAACTCCATGAAACAAATAATCCCTTTTAAAAAATGAGAAGATATGAAGAAACACAGAGATGGCCAACAGACATATGTAAAAATGCTCAGTATCACTCATCATCAGTAAATGCAAGGCAAAACCACAGTGAGGTATCACTTCATATCTATCAGAATGGTTAAAATCAAAACCACAAGAAACAGCAGGTGTTGGTGAGGCTATGAAGAAAAAGGAAGGAACACTCATTCTCTTGGTGGGAATGCAAACTGGTGTAACCATTCTGGAAAATAGTATGGAGCCTCCTCACAAATGTAGAAATAGAACTTCCCTAGGCTCTAGCATTGGCGCTACGGGGTATTTATTCCAAAAATACAAAAACACTAATTCAAAGGGATACATGCAACCCTATGTTTACAGCAGCATTATTTACAATAGCCAAACTGTGGAAGCAGCCCAAGAGTCCACTGATTGATGAATGGATAAAGATGAGTGGGGTGTGTGTGTGTGTGTGTGTGTGTGTGTGTGTGTATGAACATTACTCAGCTATAAAAATGAAAAAAAAAATCTTGCCATTTGCAATGACATCGATGGAGCTAGAAAGCTAGGTAGAGTAAGTCATTTAGAAGATAAATGCCATATGATTTATTCATATGTGGAATTTAAGAAATAAACAAGCAAAGGGAAAAAAGAATGAGACAAATCAAGAAACAGACTCTTAACTATTGAGAGCAAACTGATAGTTACTAGATGGGAGAATGGTGGAGGGATGGGTGAAATAGGGAATGGGGATTAAAGAGTGAACTTTTGGTAATGAGCACTGAGTGATGTATGGAATTGTTATATCACTATATTGTACACCTGAAACCAATATTATACTGTATGTTAACTATACTGGAATTAAAATTAAATTTAAAAAATTAGATGATATTAACAAGGATGAATTACAAACAAAAATAAAGGAGATGGCCACATTTCTTATATTAACAATGATTATCCTAATAGAAAACTTAGTGAAAGGGATATTGAATTAATCTCTTCTTAAAACTTAGCATTTAGAAGTTCTGAGTTATCTTTTATCTTCTTTTACTTCTCTATTTTTTTCCCCAGAGATAAATTTAATAGACTATTTTTTGTGTCTATCCTAAAATGAAGACGGAGTTAGGTGTGATTTAAGTCACAACTAGCTTGAAAACTCCAAGCAAGAAAAGAGATGGAAACCATTAGAAGGGCTCACTGTTGGGGGATAAAATCCATAGAGAAGTATCTAATAAATTTCTCTATCTCTGGTTGGTTAACTCCTTCTAGATAAATACCTCACAATAATAATTTTCCTAAACATAAGTTTATTAAAGCACCAAAATGAGTGCTTTGGAAAGGAGAAAAAAAAAAAAAGGAAGGATATGCGATGTTGACTCAGAAGCTGTGACTATCAGTTCTGGATGTGCTATTAATTATCCATCTGATATTGGGAGCAAGTAATGAAAACTTCAGTCTCTTTATTTAAAACAGAAAGAAATTGAAGTGAACCCTCTAAAGAGTTTATTTCACTTTGGAATTTCAAATTAGACTACAATGATTTTTTCTAATTGTGAAATAAGTTAAATATGATTTTTCAAACAGTACAAGATTTTTATTTCATACTTCATTTTCTAGAATTTTCTGTTCTAAATTTTTTAGTCTCATGGACTTAATAGTTTTCTCTAAGTAAAAAAAATGTAGAACTTGATCATTTTTTAGTATATTAAAAGAAAATATATATAATAGTCTTATATTTCAGCAGAACAAAAGTATTACTCTCCCACACACACTCATAAACTTTTATCTCTCTTTAATTTTATTTCCCCTTTTTTCTTGAGTGTACTTGGTTTGATAGTTGGTTGCTATATTATGGTAATACCTTTGTTATTTTCAAGCATTTCAAAAACTGTTTAAAGTCACATAAATACAGTTGTTCTTTCTTTGTTAGAATAATCTTCAACTTTAAAAGTTTCTTTTCCATGGAGCCCCAAACCTTATCAAAGCAGAAAATCACCCTTCTTATAATAATTTTGGGTTCAACATCTGTGGCAAGTTCCATATAAGCAAACACAAGTGAAATGCTCAAAATGTAATTTTCATTATGATTGTTATTTTAGGAGGTGTTCTTCAATATAAAATATTTTTAAAAGGTGACCTAACCTTAGGTTAGCATTAGTCCTTCAACCCACAAACTCCTAAGTACCTAGTGCATCACAGAAGTGATGATGTTATCTTCTGTAATCGTTAATACTATGTGTCAACTTGACAGTGCTAAGAGATGCTCAAACTATACAGAAATCAGTTATCTAGCAAATTCAGTATACATTTATACTGTAAGTCATTCTGAATGAAGATGACCCCATGAACCCATGTTCCTTGTATGTCCAATCAGTTTTTGCCCTGAAGTATTTGAGTTGGCAGTTTTACTTATTTTTGTTAAGCAAACATAAGTTGCCCAAAAATCTCTTTCTTTCCATACTGTTGCTTAATATTTCACATACTCTTGGCTTTGAGAAAAACTCAAGGTGTTTTCTTCAAACTCAGTGTGGGATAAAGAATGGATTATGCTTCAAGTGCTCTTAATTATCTTACTGGCCACTGGATATCTCCCCACTTCAAAAGTTATCCAATCCCAAATGACAATATTGTACAAAGTGAGAAAACTTCACCTACCTAAATGCAACATTTTATTCAGAAGTTATCCTGCATTTTCTTTTTTTTATTATTACTTTTGTTTCCCATCTAGAATTGTTCCATTTTTTAACTTAAATGATTTATATGTACTTTCAATTTTATACTAATTCATGTATTTAAGAAAATCATTATTTTATTTAATGATAAATGTTAAAATCTAAGCAATTTGAAGATTTTGTATACCCCACATAATCACTAAGTATCAAATCAACATTGTAGCCCATACTGTTGCCCCTGCCCAGATCCCCATCCACATTCACATTTTACAATGAAGAATGCCTCTAAGGAACATACAACTTTCTATCTGAGGGACATTTTACATTTTGCTTTTCTTGCTAGAGGAGCAAAGTCATTTTCAGTCAGGACAAGCCAAAAGTGTCAGACTTATTGACTCAAATAAGACCCAACTAATGACTAATGGGAGAGAGTAGATGAACATACTAGTTTCCTATGCTTTAACTGATACCATTCTAAGATGCTTTTACTATATTCCAGAGTTCCCCACCGGGATGAACTTCAATTTCCGCTCTATGTTGGCTTCTTTCTTGCTATTCTTACCCCTTATTGATATTTTCTAGAATCACTTCTCAAAAAAAAAAAAAAATGTCTTTACTCAAACTCTACCTCAAGGCTACCTCAATACTGAACTAAGATATTATTCACTGAAAAAATAAAGAAGAATAAATGAATAACAACTGAAATTGAGCATTGTACTACAGAGAGATACTAAAAACCTCAATGTAGGTCTTGGGAGTAGGCTTTGGGAGCCCCAGTGGGATAGGAAATAATAGTCTAAGAGAATGTGGAAAGAGGAACATGAAACAACAGTGAAAACCTTCATGATAGCTATTTCCTCACCATCTCTTTCACAGATTTGAAAAAGATTATTCTGATGCAGTCCTGGGCTGGATTAAACATAGAGCCTGATTATCTTACTATGATATAGGCATTGCTATAAGATATTCAAAATGTGGTAAATGGATGAATAATCATTGTATGGATCAAAAAGCCCTATGTAATTCTAAACTCAGTATGAAGTGACCTGGACATTCACTTGCACATTAGTGAACACTTGCAGAAAAAAAGCTGTGATTGACCCCCAGTAACTACGCCATGGATGTTACACCATACCAAGACCAAGTGCTTTGTAGATTTCTGAGGACAGAGAGCGTAGAAAGCTTATTTTTATTGTCCCACTTTGACTGGAACAGAGGAAGGAAATCCCTTCTGAGAAATCCCTTCTGAGAAATTTATTTTGCATTTGATGACAAACTAGGACTATAACTCAAATTATTGCTCTTAAGGTATGAAAGCATCCTATATTGTAGGAGATAAATAAATGGTTTTCTAATCAGTAATAAAAGCATATCTGCTTAGTATCTAATATGGGTATATACTTCTAAGTATTAACATAATGCCATCACTTGACCTTGAACATGTTTTGTTGTTGATACAATCTTTAATATCAAGATAGGAATATTTTAAAACATAATCACTGTATTAAGATACAAAGCAAAATGAATTACATGTTTAAAAGTCCTATTGCAACAAGGTCTGAATTTGCTGATAGGCATTTCAAGGCACTAAAAATGATTCATGGAAGAAACACGAACCTGAAACCGACAGATTTGATTGAAGGGTAAAGACATACCAGGGAAAGTGTGCGAGACAAACAAACGCTTTGTAATGGAAAATCTTGAACAGAAAGAATCAGTTGAGACTAAAGAGGAGGAATGAACCTTGCTTCTTTCCTCACTACTGGTAGAATGAGCTGGGATTTTCACAGTATGCACAAACCATTCAGGGAAGTCTGGCAAGAGGGAGAACTAGTCAACTCTAACTGAGAACTATTACATTCTAAGTATCACCTGGGATCCTAAGATACACTAACTCACTTACCTAATCTTTTGAAATAAATTTCACATTCTGAATTTTGAATCTAAGGTAACTAAGGTTCCTATAAGTAAGCCCATTTGTTCTAGGTAACTCTACGAGCCCACATTAGAATTAGGAGTCTAATTTAGAATTATACAATGACACAAGCTTTCATGAACTTTCATGAACTGCCCTTTAATAGAAAAGGGTCCGATAATAAAGACAAAGGAATTAATTCCAGTAATTAGCAAGTGAACATTTCCATGGAGAGGTGCGAGGAAAGAGCAAAGACACTGTCCATGGCAGTCTTATATTTAACAATAATTTGATCCATAATCCAGACTTTCGGAATCTTCAAAACTAGTCCGTTTACTCTTAAGACTTTTCTTTTTTCTTGCAGAGTAACTATCAATCCAGAAATGATCCCTCCTTGCCCTAGAGTCTATGTGATTCTTTTGTTTGTTTGTTTGTTTAGATTTTATTTATTTATTTGAGAGAGAGAAAGAGAGAGAGTGAGTGCACAAGCAGGGAGACTCGCAGGCAGAGCGAGAAGCAGGCTCCTCACTTAGAGGGGAGCCTGATGTGGACTCAATCCTAGGACCCTGGGATCATAATCTGAGGTGAAAGCAGATGCTCAAACGATTGAGCCCCCCAGGTGCTGCTATGTGGTTTTTAAGAATTCTTTTTTTGCACTTTTATTTATTGGATTTTGAATCTGCATGAATTGATTTTAAAAAGTTGGGGGTAAAATCACAAAAAAAAGTTATAATAAAGAATACGTGATGAAAGGAAATCCCATCACACATAAAAAATATTAAAATGGAAAGCTGGTGAAAAATGGTATTTGCCATGTAAAGCCTAATCATATTATTCAAGTATTTTAACAGGTGTTGGAAATACCATATGTAAGATCTGGCAGTCTTAGCTGCATCTTACTCTGTTTAATTACTGTCTACCTCAGTAAAATTGATTCACCACCTTAACTACAGTGCATACAGACTATGCAAGTGGTGAAGAAAAAGGAATGGTGGTTATAAATTACCTATGTAAATGTCTTTAAGAAACTAGC
Source organism: Lontra canadensis (assembly GCF_010015895.1). Taxonomy (NCBI): domain Eukaryota; kingdom Metazoa; phylum Chordata; class Mammalia; order Carnivora; family Mustelidae; genus Lontra; species Lontra canadensis. The sequence continues at coordinate 15,670,846 of NW_022630998.1, read as the reverse complement.
ACATAGCAACACTTTTTATTTAAAAATTAACAAGATAAATTATTATTGTAAAACAGTTGATAATATTTAAAACCACAAAATACTCTTACAGCCAAAAAGCTAAAGAATCATAAAAAATGAATTAAAGCAAGAAAACAATTTACTACTACTGAGCCTACAAGAAACATATATTAAAATAAAGCATTTAGACTCCTACAACCCACATAATTATATACTGGATATACTTTCATGATTCACAAATTATATATGATCAAAGCTACTAACTTTTCATTGATTTTGTAAAACTAAGTGTTTTTCACTTTTTATTTCAAATTTGAATGCATAAAAGCAAATTCAAAGGGCCATATAAAATTTTCACTTGGATGTGGTACAAAATTTTTTCTCAGTTACTGTTAAGATAGATCCAAACATACATCTGATATTATTTAGTAACAACATTTAGAGATTATATATATTAACTCAAGCACAATAGTGGAGTTACATAAATTTCTTCCCAATATTTTCATGTGATCTTCATTAAATTTCCAAAGATGCTACAAATCTACTTTTATGTTTTCCTTTATCTTCCTGGAAATTTAATTAGAAGGAGTAGGAGACAAGTATATAATAAATATTGCTGTTTTCTTACTCACAAACGGATTAACCCCATCTTCTTTATTGGGCATAAAGTACTTGTGCTATCATTACATTTTTAAAACAGTACTTAGTGCTTCTATTGTTTTCATTATTCTGAATAAAACCACATCCTTTAAAGTAATTATTCAATTAAAAAGAAGAAACTGGCATATTGCAAAGGTTAATACACTCCAGCAGCTCATTAAATCAAAGAGTAAATATCTTTATCTTGGGCTAATATGAAAACACCATAGAAAGGGCGTGTCACTCTAAGTTATTTACAGTGGGTACTAATTAAGCACCATGCTTAATTTATTGGTACAAATCACTCTTCCTGAATTTCTACTAGCTCTATAGAAACTTCTTAAGAGAGCAAGAGGATGGATGTTAGATACTCTGTTTCATCTCCAAGAAAGTAAAGCTCATTCATCTTAAGTACCCATTATGCTTTCTCTTCCTTGAACGGGATTTTTTTTTTCCTTTACATACATATATTGACACAATTACTATAGTCTTCTGATTTCAGTCAGGAAATGTGCAAAGATGAAAAGAGGGTTTTTCCCACTGGGAAAGTATCAAGGTAAGACTTCCCTTTAAAGAAGCAATCTGAGACCACAGGGCAACCAAATAACTTGAAATCTGGAGTGAGACAAGACACTGCACAGAGTGACCAAATCCAAATGCAAAGCATTGGATTACTAGAGGCAAATGATGTCAGATAGCATGTAAGGTAATGATGTACAGAGACCAGATATACCCTCCTTCCGGAAATAAAAAGTAGACAGATACATGATACAACATTAAGCAAGATGCTGTACATCAGGCAACAAAAGGGATCCATGAGTTGGGAACAGATCCAAGTGAAAGCTACAATCTTGACTGAGTATATGGAGTTTCCAGGTACAGTGCAGAGAGCAGGAGCCCAGCTGGTACCTAGTGGGCTGGAAGGACAGAGCTGAAAATCTAGGGAAACTAAAGAAGCTGGAGCTCTCAGACAGAGTGTTGGAGAAAATGTGCCATGCGGGGAATGAACCACAGGCATGTGTAGAGTCTCATTTGAGAATTTGCAGTGATCGCTGCATTCCTGTGAGGAAACCACTACAAGCCAGGGAAAGAACCATCCAATAGGACAAGAATAACAGTACCCAATGCTCATGCGGGGCTAGAAAGAGTGCCTGTGCCACCAGAAAGACTGAAAAATTCAGAATACACAGGGCACTTGAGTAAAATATTTACATCAGGCTTCCCTTAGTAATGGGGAATAATTAGTCATAGATGGCTCCCACTTGGCAAATCTCAAAAGCAAGACCTGAAAGATTTAACCATTTTCAAGTAAAAGGCTTCCCAGAACACAGCCTCAGTTTATATGTAGGAATATCAACACATTCAGTAGTCAGCAAGATAAAAATCAGGAAGCAGGACAATCTGACCTCTCTGGGAGGAATCCCCCCTCTCTGTTATTTTGTCACATAAAATATAACTCCTTGGATTTCCCAAACCTCAAGTTATTTCCTAATTACATTTGCACTGTATCCTGGAAGCAAGTTGGGGCAATCACAGGAATCAGCTCATTTATCTCTTCCCCCACTTAGATGTGACTGTCCTGGTCTGTTTCCAATGTCTGGAAACTGCTCGTTTATATATTGTGTCCAGTTCTCTTTGGTTAGCAAACAAAGATAAATCTGACCCCTGTTCTTTCATTTTCAAAATAATTTTGACTTTTGATTCAAAAGTCAAAAAAGTCTTTTTGACTAGAGAATGCAAAAAAAAATCGTAAATTTGAAAATAATCAGAAAACAATGAAATTTTATTTTAAAAAATTAACATAAGTACATCGAAAGGAATAAAGAAACTGATCCAACTAACGTTTGATGAAAATTGTATATGTAAATCCTTAAAAGAAATCTATAAGCAGATATTGAGCTCTATTTTAAAAGGTTTATTTGCAATGGTTTTTGTTAGTTTTAACGTATTCTGAATACAAGGAGTTAGGTTTCTCACAGTCAGAGAAGGAAGATACATATAAGGAAAAGTGGAAAGACAGAATGAACCTTGTGATGTTGAACTGGTTTTGGAGGTAGATTTATGAATTCACAATATATTAGATAGGTAGGTAGATGGATATGCACATAAAGATATACATACATATACAGACATACACATACATTTATATGCATATGTGTATGCATATATTTTCCCGTTAGCTCTGTCAGCTGAGAAGTTTTAAGAGCAATGAAACCTCAGCATCCCTGAATACACCTACGGCTTTGTTTATACTTTGTTTCTACTCAGTAAACCATGGAAAGGAAACTGGGCTCCTTTAGGAAGACATTTGCCAGGAATAGGACAGAGAAAATGAAGAGGAGGCTGCACAAGCTTCTGCTAAGAATAAAGTAAGAGGGCACCTGGGTGACTCAGTGGGTTAAGCAACTGTCTTTGGCTCAGGTCATGATCCAGGAGTCCCAGGATCGACTCCCACATTAGGCTCCTAGCTCCAAGGGGAGTCTGCTTCTCCCTCTGACTTCCCCTGTCATGCTCTCTCACTGTCTCTCTCTCAAATAAATAAAATCTTAAAAAAAAGAAGAAGAAAGTAAGAGTAGTATATTCAACAAAAAAGGAAATGCTCAATGAAGTGGGTATGTCAGAAGGACACACAAGAGGGTTGGAGGAGCTTTCACGCACCAAATCCAATAGGATTTTAGTACTGAAATAAATAACTTACAATCTATCGAATATAACAGGAATCCTTGATTTTATAGTGACATTAATCAATTAATGAGAGAAAGGAAAAGCTCTTCTTTGCAATAGAATGCTGAGTATAGAAGATAGGACATGTTTTGCAATCACTATATTGCAAACTTACTAGTAATACTTCGTTCAGGCAGGTATCATCAATAGATACTAAAACAAATGGGTTAAAGATTGACAACAGTTTATCTACGCAGTCTCAAAATACTCCCCTCTAATACAAAGGGGAACAATTGTGAACTACAGTTCAGACGACCTGGCCCTGCAAACTTCAGCAGAATTAACCTCACCATATTGGCAATATTCAGATCTGTGTGTTGCTAGATCTAATTTGCCAAGAGAAACAGAGAAATGCTTTTAGGATATCCTTGTGAAAGGATCACAAGAATCAGATAATGAGGAAACATCAGAGAAACCCTAGTTAAGGAACATTCTTCTAAATAACGGCCCTGTCTCGAGATAATGGATTGTTGTGTACAATTGATCACTGATGTTGTGTTTATGCATAAAACGTCCTTTTATAGGAAGCATGCACTATAGCATTTGAGGGTAAGAGGCATTACGTTTGCCACTTACTTTCAAATGGGTCATAATGTTATATACACATGCATAAACACACATTCTCTCTCACACACACACACACACAGAAAGTGTTCAATAATATGTTAACATGCAAGCAACCTGGGTAAAGAGTAAACAGATTTTTTTTCAGTATTATTCTTGTAACTTCTGTAATTTTGAGATTATTCTTAAAAAAGATCCAAGTATATAATATAATTAAAGGTAAAAATAAGAAATAAAGCCTTTATGGAGTTTTCAAATATTTATTACATTTAATAATGTTATCATGGAGTAAATTTTGTCCTTTTTACAAAAAAAAATCTTACAAATATGTTTGTGAGGTACAGAAATTGAAAAACTGCATAATCTGTTCTAAGTCACATCGAAGATAGTTTGTCTAAGAATGACCAAAGTATCTTCATCTAAGTCAGTAATCTTATAAAGGTTACAAGAAGAACAAAAGGATATATATTTTTTTTTTTAATGTGGAAAGAGATGAAAAATCTCATCTAGATTTCTAGATGTTTTTTCAGTGGTATACTTTGAATTCAGGGATTTATGTATAATTTTTATAATGAAACATAGCCTAACATTCCAAGTTAGATTTTTCCAGAAATTTTCTGCAAATGTTTAGAACTTTATACTTAAATTGAGATAAAGGTACTAGCAAGAACTATTTGTTAGCTTAAGCACATTTGTCACACACTAATGGTCTACTTTTAATCAAATCATGCATCATTCTTCTCAAGCCATCTTTAGCATTAACAGCCCACTGAGTGGTTTTGATTTTGCCAAGTTTATTATAGTTCTCCCATCCCTGAATTTGCGCTCACCTTTTCGGGGAATCTTTCCTTCCAAACATTTACAAGCCTTTCTTCTGTCTTCATGTTTCATCAGCTCTCTGCCCAAATGCCATCCATGTTTTTAGTCAAGTAGTCACTGACTACACTCTGTAAAATACTGTCCTTTTTGTATCCATCTCCATAAATCAGCCTTATTGCCCTTTGTCTCACATGAAGCTCATTATATATTTACCATTATCCTTTCAAAGACATATAGTCTGCAGCAGAGTTAGAAACAAATGAACCAAATGTTCAAAATTAACCCCAAATCCAAGAGCATTGCTCTGGACTTCACCAAGATACCCTTTAAAAATTGTTCTGCTGAACGTTGTGCCAACAATTATTCAGGCATTGGTTTTATGCTTTATTATTCCCCATGATAACCAATAATGAAATACAACAAACCTAGTAATACTTTTTCTGGATCTATGTCAATGTTTTTGTTTTCTTTTGTTTTAAAGGTTTTATTTATTTACTTGACAGAGAGAGAGAGATCACAAGCAGACAGAGGCAGGCAGAGGGGGAGGGGGAAGCAGGCTCCCCGCTGAGCAGAGAGCCGGATGCGGGGCTGGATCCCAGGACTCCGAGATCATGACCTGAGCCGAAGGCAGAGGCCTAACCCACTGAGTCACCCAGGCACCCCATCATTGTTTGTTTTTTATAAAGATGTTCTTCGGACCATAAGACAATGGCTAATCTTCAAACTTTTGTCAACAAGGCAAGGAAGTGGGTGATAAAGAAATCAATGTATAGGCCATTGAACAGGACCAGTGCTCTGGCCAAAGTTAGTTTGAAAATTCATTCTCTTGTGCTGAGTATGTCAGGTGATAGGGGTTGCATTCAATATGCGGATTGCTTTGGGTAGTACAGACATTTTAACAGTCTTTGTTCCTTTAATCCTTGAGCATGGAATGTCTTTCCATTTCTTTGTGTCATCTTCTATTTCTTTCATTAATGTTTTCTGGTTTTCAGATCACAGGTCTTTCATCTCCTTGGTTAGGTTTATTCATAGGTATCTTATTATTTTGGGTGCAATTGTAAATGGGATTGATTATGCAATTTCCCTTTCTGCTGCTTCACTGTTAGTGTGTAAAAATGCAACCAATTTCTACACATTAATTCTGTATCCTACGACTTTACTGAATTCACTTACCAGTTCTAGTAGTTTTTCACTGGAGTCTATGGTTTTCTACAAAAGACCCTGAACCATCAAAGCAATTTTGGAAAAGAAAAGCAAATCTGGAGATATCCTAATTCCAGACTTCAAGTCATATTACAAAGCTGAAGGAATCAAAACAGTATAGTAGTGGCACAAAAGTAGATACACAGATCACTGGAATAGAACACAAAACCCAGAAATAAACCCATAATTACATGGTCAATTAATCTTCAACAAAACCAGAAAGCATATTCACAATGGGGAAAGGCTCTTCAACAAATGGTGTCAGGAAAAATGGATGACAACATGCAAAAGAATGAAACTAGACCAGTTTCTTACACCAGACACAGAAATAAATTCAAAATGGATTAAAACCATAAACATCCTAGACGAGAGGACAGGCAGTAATGTCTCTGTCATCAGCTATAGCAACATTTCTCTAGATAGATCACCTGAGACAAGGGAAATAATTAGAACTATATTAAAATAAAAAGTTTCTGCAATGCAAAGTAAGCAATCAACAAAACTAAAAGTCAACCTCCTTAATAGGAGAAAATATTTGCAAATGACATATCTGGTAAAATGTTAATATCCAAAATATACAAAGAACTTATAAAACCCAACAGCCCCAAACAAGTATTCCTTTAAAAAATGGGCAGAAGATGTACACAAACATTTCTCTTAAGACAGCCAGGGGCACCTGGATGGCTCAGGTGGTAGGCATCCATCTGTCTTTGGCTCAGGTCATGATCCTGGGGTCCTGGAATCCAGTCCCGTGTTGGCGTCCCTGCTCAGCAGGCAGTCAGCAACTCCCTTTGCCCCGCTCCCTCTCCCTGCTCTGCTCTGAAATGAAATCTTAAAAAAAAAAAAAGACCTCCAGGTAGCCAACAGACACACATAAAGATGCTCAGTATCCTTCATCATCAGGAAAGTGCAAATCAAAACTACAACAAGGTATCATCTCATACTTGACACATGCCTAAAATCAAAAATGCAAGAAAAAAGTCTTGCCAAGTTTGCAGAGAAAAAGCACCCTCTTGCACTGGTGGTGGGAATGCAAACTCGTGCAACCACTCTAGAAAACAGTATGGAGTTTCCTCAAAAAGTTAAAAATGGAACTACGCTATGATCCACTAATGGAGCTACTGGGTATTTGCCCCAAAATACAAAAACACTAATTCAAAAGGTACATGCACCCTTATGTTTATAGCAGCATTATTTATGAATTATGGAAATAGCTTGTGTCTATCGATAGATGAATGGCTCAAGATGAGTGGTGTATTTACACGATGGAGTATTATTCAGCCATAAACAAGAATGGAATCTTGCCATATGCAATGATATGGAGTTGGAAAGTATAATGAATTGAAAATATTTTTTAAATTAAAAATATATCTTTTTTTAAATATTAAAAATATATCTAACTTTTTTTTTTAAGGATTCTATTTCTTTATTAGGGAAAGAGAGAGAGAGAGAACACAAATGTTCATGAGTTGAGGGAAGGGGCAAAGGGAGAGGGAGAAGCACACTCCTCACTGAGCAGGGAGACCAGCACAGGGCTTAATCTTAGGACCCCAAGATCATGACCTGAGCCAAAAGGCAGACACTTAACTCACTGAGCCACCCAGGCATCCCTATCTAACCTTTCTTTTATTTAAATGGTAGAAAAAATTAGGACTGTAATTGTGTTAAAATGCCAACTTTTAAAGATGTATATACATGCTAAGGTTAACTTTGGTGAGGGGGAGACAGTCTTAACATTTTATTATGCCCACAGAGAGAAACCCTGATAAAGTCATAAAAACTACAAACACATACACACAAACACACACTGATTTTCAAAGGAACTTAGTCTTTTAATGAAAATATTCTATAATTATTTGTGAGGTAAAATCGAATTTGGAAAATGAAGTATTTGTGACACATTGTTATACAGAACTGTTATACAACAGATGAGGAGTTAGAATTTTAACACTCTAAATGGTTTTATCAAATTAAGTTGTTACTGGCTGGCTTTAATTTGAACTGCCTTGCATGCTTTTGCCGAATTTCAAATTGATCTTAGAACGTCTAATTTATTTGTCTTGGATACTTTGAAATTTATTTTAACCAAATAGGAAATTAAAATAAAATTCAAATTGATTTGGCCCTCTTGCTTTTCTATCACCCTCTCTCAAAGATTCCATTTGCCTGTGTAAAATCCACCCAGCCCAGCTTTACCTAATTTGCTGATGGAATTGGAATCTGTTTTGTTCTGTGTTTATTGAATTAAAATAGGAAGAAATAATGGACTCTATTCACCAGCTCTGGGCTTTGCCTAAAATAGGACCACCTCGTTGGGAGCTCTGCCATCCCTGGCTTCTTTGTCTCACTTCTGCGTGACTACGATTTGGCTCTGTACCGTATTTCTGCTTATCCAGTTTGTTTTGCTTGGTTGTTCAATGAATAAGCATCTGACTCTGTCTTTATTTTATTGAAAAATCCTGCACCGCTTTTGGTTTTGCCAGCCAGAGGAGTAAAAGGACATATTCTAAGCAAAATCTGGGGGCGCATTTGATAGCTTTAGTGAATAACTAGTGAGGTTTTATTTTAAATGATTCATGCAAGCTTTGAAAAAACACTCATAAGTATCTAACTGGGAAAAGTAAATGTATATTTTGTCAGACCATATGGTTATGAGCTGTCCTACATTTAAATGTGTGAGAAATGGACATACTGGTCTAATCAAAATCATTACTTTCAAGATAAGAATCTGAGTTACAGTAGTATAAACCTATTACCAAATGTCTTGAATATTTTGCCAAATTTTAAGGGTGGTCTACTGTAACTTCTTAAAATTTTTGAAGGACATGATGGCCACTGATCACAGGACAATGGTGGGAAGAGATTTCTTTTAAAACCTCCAGTAGGGGGCGCCTGGGTGGCTCAGTGGGTTAAGCCACTGCCTTCAGCTCAGGTCATGATTTCAGGGTCCTGGGATCCAGCCCGGAATCGGGCTCTCTGCTCAGCAGGGAGCCTGCTTCCTTCTCTCTCTCTGCCTGCCTCTCTGCCTACTTGTGATCTCTCTGTCAAACAAATAAATAAAAATCTTAAAAAAAAAATAAAATGAAACCTCCAGTAGTAGTGGAACATCTTCCTTTTATGACAACTGAGGCTAGAACATGGAGCTGTCTTGTTTTTAACTTTTTCATGTGTGAGATGTTCAACCAATAATTGAGGACCTACATAAGACAAACAGAAATTTTTCTCAAGTTTTTTTTTTGTTCCTTTCTGCTATACTCTTCGAGGTCCTTTTATGTATTTTCTAAGTACCTCTAGGCCCTTCTCTTTTCTAATTCTGTACTCAATACATGAAGGCACTGGGTCCCCTTTTAAGTCTTTTCCAAGGCCCTTATGTCTCCAGAGTAAGAAAAGGATATTCTCAGCTTAAAGGCACAGAAGTTATTTTAGTATAAGGAAACTATTAACCGAAAGTTTATGAAAATATTTTGGTATCAGTGCCAGGATCCCCCTTTTTACAGTAAGTGGATTTCTGACAAGCTAAGGAATCTTAAAGAAAAGCAACTATCAGCTGTGTTTGTACCAACTTAGGACGTTTTGACCATGTATGGCCACCAAGTGGTCACATATAGGAGATGGAAAAATGTTCCACCACAAGCTATGTCCAAAAGTAGATACTGCTGTCCCTGGTTTGTATCGCTTTCAAGGAAAACCTTACTTCTATGCAACTATTAAAAATCTCATTTCATTTCTGGCTTCTTCCTCAATAATAATGGAAGTAGCCAGTCAGGAGAGACTGGATAAATCAATTTTAAAATAAACCAATCTTATTTTGGGAAATCCCTTCCTCATCTTCCTGTGGATGGACATTTGACACTTGAAGATGTGTCATCCCTCATCCCGGGCAGAATCAACCTTCTCGAAATGTCATGGAACTTTGTCACGCTGACATCCAGAGGCATGTAGTCTCTGTGCACCAAGTGAAAATGTTGAAAAGCCCATGATAATAGGAGAATACAAATTCTTATGCAGTGAGCCTTTTCAAAAACATATAAAAGGGAAGTAACTGTAATATTACCTTAAAATGGCAAAAGGGAATGAAACTATGATAGCTACAGTAGTTAAATTACCCTACCGACCCTTGTCCTTCTATAATCTCCACCCCTTAGCATGGGTGAAATCTGTAACCACAATAAGTTATTATACATTATACTGTAAAAGATTTTATATAAGCAATTATGGGTACTAATTGGTTGACTTTAGGTTAATCAAAAGAGATTATCTATGTAGGCTGACCTAATCGCATGAGCCCTTTAAATCTGGGACTAGTGGTAAGAGACCAAGAAAGTCTCAACTCTACAACAATCTGAAACCCTACAAAATCTGTGCTAGGAAAGACACCCTCATGTGCACAGTCTTTGAACCTCCCCATCACAGCCTAACAGATCTCTCATCACAAGCCAATCCTTGCTCCTGTTTGGGATAGGCACACTTTCTTCCCTAAGACCAAGGATCTTCTAGTCCAGTGTTTTAAGAAACTAGCTTCATAACTATTGCTATAGTGTTAGAGTATTTTTTTGACTTCTTTGTCCTCCTTCAGGACTTATTACAACTTGCTCTTCACTAGACAAAAGAAAGTTGATATGATCCAAGGACACAGTAAGGAATTTTACTAAAGAACTGGTCAGTAACCAGATTGTTCCTTGATCTTCACCCTTAAGTTGAATCCCAATAGTATAAATGACACAGAAAGTGGTTAGACTTGGTGAATAAGTAGTATCAGATAAATCCTGTGAAATTTCAAGTGCCTATCCCATCAGTGAACACTTTCTTTAAAATGAAGTTTAGATTTTTGCATTGATTGCTGGATTTCTTGGGATTTATACATTTGGCTCCAGTCCATATCAAGGAACCCATCATGTTTTTACTTATAAAAGGGACCCAGAAAAAGGAGAGGCTTTTACTTCAAAGTAATTCTAAGCTATCATATAAAATTTAAAGACACTCAGTTTTTAGGAATCCCATGGATCTAATGATGCTTACAATGGCTGTGGTAAATGTAGGCACTTACAAATTCCAAAAGAGAATTATTTCAAACATCCCTAGGGTTTCAAGGAAAAGCAGGTCTTCAGCTGTTAAGCAGCACTTTATAGTCCTGGTAGAAACTTAATTCTTGACCGAGATATACCCAAACAATGTGAACTGAACCATTCAGGAGAATTATTTGATGCTATTTGACATACCAAGACATAATATTGTGTTTATAAAAAATCTAGAATATAATGGAAGTATTTCATAAAATACCAAACTCAAGCCAGTTTAGAAGGTATAAGGAAGGTGCAGACGCCTGAGACCCAGCACACGGCTAAGCCATTCAGTTTCCTAGGCTCCCAGGTCAGCTGGCTTCAAGCTTTCCTGGCAATTGGAAACACTGACAAGATCCTGGAGGATATAATGAAGGAGAAAATACACAGTGTTGGACCCCTCTCTGCTTCCAAGGACATCTCGATTATGGCTTTTTCTCTAGCCAGACAGGGTGTTGCATTGTCAGCTTCCACGGATTCCAGACCCGAGCTTCGGGAAATGCTGCCTCCCTTTGTTCTTGCAGCAGCTTACTACCTCCTGGGGTGGTGCACCATCCACTGTTTGGCTTCTCAACAATCTTATTATCTGTGCAGTCAGTGCTCCTATCTCCACTACCTATACTATATTCCTATACTACATTCCTTCTCTTTAAATCCTTACAGCCATTTCCATTTTCTTGGCTAGATTCTGAATAATATGTAGATAAAATCTGCTTACAAATTGTAGGAGATTCTAATCAACTAAGTTATATAAATATTCACAAAGAGATAACAAGGATATTGCCAATAAAATGGGTGATAACAGTATCAGACAGCTGAGTGGATCAAAGATTCCATCTGTGTGAAAGAATCCAATATAGATTAGGACACTTGGGAAGCCAAAAGTGATCATCAATATACACACTTTGAGGATAATATCTATGAATAATATCTGAATAATATCTATGCAGCTCTATTTTCTTCTGTCATTCCATAGGTCTTTCTCTTTATCTATGAGTTATTGTGATTTATCATCCCTAGAACAGTATTCTATTTCAGTTACTTTGGATTGAGACATTAATAACTAGGTTTCGATGCATATATTTTAAGAGAATGGACACATCTTTAATATTGATAAAAAATAAACTATAATAAATGACTCCAGGCAAAACTTATTTTAATTGTAATAAAAGCAATAGGCTTTCTATCTGGCAATGAATGAAATTGGTATGTATCCCAGGAATTACACAAGGAATAAAGTACACTTTCTGCTTTAAGAATTCTCTATTTTCATGTATACCATTTCTTTGATGAATTAAATGTTAGTCCATTTCCTTTATCTTCATTTATGTGAATTAAAAAGAATAAAGAGCATATTGCAAAATATCCACATGTAAAAATATCCAGTATCACTGTATGAACTTTTCTTGCTCTCAGGGAAACAAATTCATCTAGACCAGAATTTGCTGTTACTACGGTCAGAAATTTGCAAAGTCGTTTTTGCATCAGAACAGATGGTGGTTGGTGGTAGAAGTTTCCATGCTTCCATCTTACCAAGGCTTTTATAACGAGAATGCTTATGCGAAAAAGTATAATTCTATTAAAGAATGTTTAGACATTTTGAATGAAACTAAACTGGAACATTTGAAAATATAATAAATAGGGATTCTAAGAGCCTGGTCTAAGCAATCATAGGGTGCTATTTGATAAGCATTTTGTAAGCATTTTTATCCTTACTTTCCTTTATTCAAAATGTCACCCTTTACAGTTCAGTTGACATTTGGGATGAAAAGAAATCACTTTTTCCCCCCCAAGAGTGCACAAGTTTGATTATTTCTTTGAATGAACTATCACTTTATCCAAGCAACAATAACATCTTAAAATACCCTTTTTTCCCCATTGACCTACATCTCTGTTCCAGATTATTAAGTGTAAAACCAGCAATTCAATCATTTTTTAATCCTTGATAACATGGTCTTATCTAACATTCGCCTTGTGGATATAATTTGAAAGAGAATTTCATTAACATTTAAGCTCAGTGAATACATAAGAAAATGCAATTTGTTTTTGATAAATATTCTAATTTCGGTAAGTGCCCTATCTTATTTTCTCTATAGATTTCTATCTATGGAAACATATATGACTGCTTGTGTTACAAATTAAAACCACTGTGATACAAATAGTTTTAGGTAGTCCAAATGCAACATTCCTTTTCAGTATTTATTAATGCAGTTAATCGAGTTTAAATTCCACTGATATCTTATGGCTAGACAGAGATATAAAATATTCTAGCATTTTCCAAAACTTTTGAGATGCCGGGATAGATTCTTTTTTTTTTTAAATGAGGCAAAAATGTCTAACCTATATCCAAAAGTCAGAGTCAGAGATAGATTGAAGCAAGTATCTAACTACTTTTTAATTTAACAAGAATATTTAACTTGAAGTACCTTTAACACTGTTCCATGTCTAGGGCGCCTGGGTGGCTCAGTGGGTTAAGCGTCTGCCTTCAGCTCCGGTCATGGTCCCAGGGTCCTGGGGTCCAGCCCCGCATCAGGCTCCCTGCTCAGCAGGGAGTCTGCTTCTCCCTCTCCCTCTGCCTGTCTTCCCTGCTTGTGCTCTGTCTCTCTCTCAAATGAACAAAATCTTAAAAAAAAAAAAAAAGCTGTTTCATGTCTAAAGATATAGCATAGTTATGTGTTCTTAGTAGAGAAGCAACCACATCCATGCCAATGATTTTCAAATCACAATGCAGCGTCCATCTCACTTATTTTGCCAAAAGGAGAAAAAAAAAATTTTTAAGAGTATACTTGAATAACATTAGGAAATGACCCTCCATTTAAAAAGCTGAATTATTAAGACCAAAAAAGAATAGACACTCAAAAAGAACAATAAAGAGGCAAAAGACAAAAGAAAATGAAAGTGGGTCACATAATAGTTGGAAAGATGTGAAACTCAATAATAATCATTGAAACACAAATTAAAATCATAAAACATGATTATTCTCTTTCGGATCTCCTATTTTCTCACAATCCTAGGTTCTTGTCACGTATTTATAACTTGTCCTTTAATGGCACACTCTTAGTTATTTAATAAATTTGGCACACTCTTAGTTGTTTAATAATTTGACAATGAAAATTCGTAGTACAAAATCACAGCTACATCTGAAAATATCTCGTATCTACCATCTGACCATTGGGTACCCTGTGCCACCATCCCATCACACACCCTGGCCTTGTCTCTACGAAAAGACAGCTGTGACAGCTGTTCAGAAATCCCGTACTCAGCTAACTCATACTTATGTTAAAAAGCGTTCCATTAGTATGCATGTGTTACTGCTTTTAACATTATAAAAATTGCAGGATGTTTCACGTAATAGTGTTTCCGTGTGCTTCATACTGCCATGATTCACCTATATGGTCACATTTGTGTTAAGTCTACCCTGCACATTTGAGACAGAATACTTGTACACTATGCCAACTATCATAGTTTGTTCTTTTACCCCAGTGCTATATTTGGGCTATTTTGAGGGGAAAAATAAAAATTTCATTTCACAAAATTGCAGAATTTAAGTGGGCTAGTAACACCCAAGTATGAGAAATTTACTCATACCATTTAAGCACAAGTGTAAATGAATAAAGGAGAAAAAGGCTGGTGATAAGTATTTTAAAATAAATCCATATTAAACTATTGAAGATATACAAAACTATTGTATTGAAAATTTTGGGCATCTTTTAGTGTATAATTTTTAAGAATGAAGCTAGGTTTGTTTTTTTTTTTTTCATTTCCCATACATTTATTTCACTGATTTATGTTTCTGTTTTCCTTTGTTTCTCTAATTCTGCAAATTATAAGTGCTTTTGTGTGTGATTTTATACATACAAATATTTAACTTAATTTGAATTAAATAAATAAATTAAGAAATAAGTTTAAGAAATGCATTCTGCAAGAAAGAAACCCTGTCACACAGAGGAGATAATGCACATTTGGGTGATCATCTTTCCCACATTTTTCTTTAAAATGCAGCTGCACCCTCAAATACAAACAATTCCATATATACTTCATCATATGTAATATTCTGAATTGTGTCTACCCTCTGTTACCCAATTTATCAAAATTATCTGCAATGCCTATTTAAACAAATGCAAGTAACTAATTTCCTGACCATTGGGAACGTCTTTATCTTAAGGAAAGGAGAAGATGGGTGCAAGATAATGAAACATCATCATCACTTCTCTGTTCCTAACGTAGAAAGGCTGAGATCAACCTCAATACACAAAAATAGGCATGTGGTTAAGAAAATTAAAGCATTATACATCTAATAAATGAAATGATATGTGGCTATTAGAGAGGACTTTGTTATTCTATACATTTTAAGAGTTTTGGCTATGATATATCATGAGCAGGTTAAAGCAGTATAATCACACACAAATTTGGATTTTTATCCTAATATCGCATTTTATATCATATCATGCTTAAGAAAAAGGTCTGGAAATATATACACACATACAGAGAGAGAGATATACACATATGTATATAGATATGGATATCCACACACATATCATGCATATATAATAAAATTAAATTTATATTTAGCTCTTCATGGTCTTTAAGAATTATTAGGAATTGGCTGTATACAGATTTTATGTGTTTTCTATATTCTTTATATTAACAGCCTTCCCATTTATGTATTATCTGGACTTCTACAAGTATTTATAAGTTTATAATAAGAATACTGGTTCAATTTTCCTTTTTGTAAATACATAAAATAATCTCTACTATTTCAAAGCTTAGGACATTTCTTCCTGCCTCTGAATGTGCTTACCACCTTTAAATTAACTAACTTTCAATGAACTAAGTACATATTGCTATTTTTCTTTTCAAAAACAGTAGAATTTTCAGATTTGCCCATTTTACCTTTTTACTTTTAGATGTTTAGTTTTGAATTCTATTTTGTTATTTTTAACTCCTGAGTTATCTTGCAAATACAAAATGAACAAATTTGTGGAGAGAGCTGTTCAAAGACTTGTATGTAAATATAACAGAAATCAAAATGTCTTTCAACTCTGATTAGAAGGGGTTCTTAAACATTCTGAAAAAGATATCCCTTATGTTTAACAGAACAGTTCAAAAGTTTAAAGCTGTGAATTTGAAGTTACCCTTCACTGAACAACAGAATTCTAGGCAAAATCTATTCTCAAGCATTTGGGCTAGTTTAAAATCTAGGACCAGAAATTTCATTTATAATATTCCAGGTACAGAAGAATATAAGCTGATCTAGTGCTCAAATACTTATATTTTTATCTTTTAATTATTATTATTATTTTAGAGAGAGAGCATAGGCTGTAGGGGAAGAGGGAGAAGGAGATAGATTTGGGCTCAATCTCACAACCCTGAGATCATGACCTGAGCAGAAATCAAGAGTTGAATGCTTAACCTACTGAGCAACCCAGGCACACCTCTAAATAATTTTTAAATATAATTATTATGATCTCCATATCTGAACTATTAAATTTTATACTACAAGAGGTTAAATCATTGTTCTGTAGTCATATACTTTGCAAGCCTTAGAGCTGGAGTTTTAGAAAGTACTAGTGTGTTTGTGTCTATGTGTGAGCTACAAATTCCTTCAGGTAAAGCATCAGAATAGAGCCGGGTGAACACTTTAAAACAAACCATTTTCTATGTTTCAAAATATATGATCTAGTACTTATGTAACTATCAATCATTGATTCATATGGAATAAGAAAGATGTAGATAAGCAATGTTTATATATACTACACAGTAGACACTCCAGTGTAATCATTTCCCATGTTATTCCAGAAAATAATCAGACGGCCTAAACTTTCATGTGAGTCTGTTGTAAACAAAACCCCATCAAAGAAACAAACTGCAGAAACACTCTTATATAACCAATATATAGAAAAACCAACTGAATCCCGTATCGTTCACTATATCCAACTTTGGAGGAGTTTCCCCGTTGCTAACACATTCTACATCTTTGTATCGAAGAGGCCAGATTGTCCTCACCTGAAACGAATGCATTTCGTCAATGACCTTTGTAAAGAACACATGTGTGCTGGATCCCAGCACAGATTTACTGATGCCTGGGATTTAGTAAATCTTAGGTAGAGCCCAAATATTTCAATTTTAAGAAGCAAACCAGTATCTTTGATCATTAGGAAATTTGGGGAAACGTGATATTAATATAAGAAAGGGAACTAAAATATGCATTAAGTACTAGGCACCTTTTAAATTATTAATATTTTAACCTTCAAAAAAATACTGTAATTTAGGTCACTCCATTTTGAAAGCAGAGAAACCAAATTTTAGAATAATTGAATACCTTGCTTATGTTTACATATAAAATAAACAGGGGCTCATTTTGCCTAAAGAACACACTTTTTTTTTTTTTTTTTTACTTTATTACTGTACGTATCTTACAAGTTTTGGGAACTAACTTAGGCATCTATTAATCATTATATAATTTTAGTGCCAAAAAAAATGATAATTCACCAACATTTCAACCTTAAGTCAAAGGGATCCAGGGAAAATGTTTCACTGTAAAAGATTTCTTCTGGGATCCTAGTTTGGATTAAACTTGAATATACCTTTCAAGTTCAGAACCAGTTAACTCAGTTTTACACTGTACAATAAATCCACGGGAAATTCCACTCACTTGTACATTTGAGGTTCTAGTACCGTTACATATTATCAGGTAACAACAATGTGTTTCAACTACTGAAAAAGAAAAAGGGTTTCTGGTCCAGCACTTAAGAAACTTGGAAGTGGACACTCTGTCCTAGCAACAAATAAAAGGTAAACAAACTATAAGATCAACAACTCTTAAATCAGCAAGAGAAATGAAGTCACAAGGCAAATTTTACAAATTTTATCACAACTTACCACAGGAGAAACCTTCACAGGAGCCAGTGCCCGGGGAGGAAACCGGAACTGCAACCGGTGAGTTGCTGAAAGCTCACCATGGACGAGAATTGGGGTAAAAACTGCAAGGCCACAGATCGCCAGGAAGCCCCCACACTTTTATTGTCTTCTGTGCAGAGTTCTACGGGATGCTCACAGTAATTACGGAATAAAAATTCGCTTGTGATTGAGACCCGGCAGGGAGAGAGAACCATTTTGATACATTCCAGAACATTCTGTTCTAAATGAGGCCTGCCCTCAGGAGAAACTATTTAACCAAAGCCTAACCTCCGGGGATTTGTCAGAGTCTAATTGGCACGGGGGAGGAGAAATATCCAACCAGCTGGTTCTAGCCTTGCCTGTGGAGGAGGGGACTGCCCAGCCCAGTTCCTCCTAGCTTTCCAGGGGAGAAGGGGGAACACCCAACCCAGCTGGTTCTAGCCTTTCACAGGGAAAAGGGTAAATACTCAACTGGTCATAGCCTTCCACAGGGAGGAAGGGAAATCCCACTGTTATGTTGCAAATTGGCCAATTAAGAACCACGCAGCAAAACTTCAGATAATCCACTGTGAGACCCTTTTAAAGGCAAAGTCTAGGATCCTCCTCACCCGCTTTCTTCTTACCCTCTTCCAGCAGCCTCACTGTGTGCCTTCTCATGCCCTCACTTCAGCATGCCACGCACCCAGCATGACCTCTGAATAATAATTCTTGTTCCTCGGATTTCCCTGATGTTTTTGCTGAAGTGCATTCTCTGATTTTAATAGGAGCCAAAAGAGAAGATTCATCCACAATATCGGCTCCAGAGGGTAAGGTGTCTATGCAGTTCCCTACAAACAATTGGGGTGCAGGCAAGTGTGTCAAGCATTCCTAGCTGAGAACATCATCGTCAGTAAACTGGAACCAACCCAATAAAAAGATAACAGTTTTTTAAAAATAATAATAGCAACATTGTTACTACAACATTTGATATTTGATAGGTAACCTTTTGCATCTTATGTATCAGTGAAATGTATGACAAGTATGATATAAAAAAAAGAAGAAATGAGGATTCTTTTGTTATTATAAGGTACTTAAATTACCCATGAAGCAGTACAGTGTTACTTGAAAGTGGAATTGAATTAGTTGCAAATGTGTATTACAAACTGTAGGGCTATCAATAAAAAATATAAGAAAGGAGAAAAAATGGAATAATATAAAATGCTCAGTTAAAACCACAAAATGCAGAAAAAGAGTGGAAGACAACATAGGAATAAAGAACAAGGACAACAAATAGAAATAGTAATGGTTGATATTAAGCCAGCTTTGTAAATAATGACTTTTAATGCCAAAGGTCTAAATGCACCGATTAAGACAGGGACTGACCAAGTGGATCAAACAACAGACCCAACCATGTGTCCTCTACAAGAGATCTACTTTAAATATAAAGACAAATATAGATTAAAAGTAAGTGGACAGAGGAAAACATATTGTGATAACACTAATAAAAAGAAAGTGAGAGTAGCTATATTAATTCAAACAAAGCAGAAAGCAAAATAAGGAGGTTACCAGGGGCATTTTGTATATATGGTAAAGGGGGAAATTATCAAGAAGACAAAACAATCCTTAATGCATAAGCACCTAACAGCAGAGCATCCGCAGAGTGACTAATTTGGAAAAGGGGACTGTCAAATACACAGTGTTTACAAAACATAGAACAAATTAAAACACTCTGGAAAGTTTATGAGATTAAAGAATTACATTTATTATATCTTATTAAACATACTTTAATATAAAAATATTTCCTTCCCAAATAAATGCATAATACTTGGTAAAATAAAATAGTTATATCATGCATACTGTTAGGGTCCGTAATCAGAGGAGTGAGACTGATACAAAGCGAAGGTCAAGCAAAGCTTTATTTCACACCAAGCATTGAGAATCAAACCGACCGGTCGGGGTATCTCTTACAAAGAGACGACGACGACCACCAGCACCACCACGATGATGACCGCGCCTCTCCGACGACGACGATGACCACGCTGCTCCTGGCAATGCTACCCCAGCCTCACGGACTAACTTTTACAGAGGTGGTTGAGCCTGGCTTATACACAGGTGGCCAATGAGATTGCAATACACAGGGAAAACTGCACAGTCATGCTAGGTCGGCAATACGGGTGGCCAATTGAATTTCAATTTACCATAGTAAATATATGCGCGCCCTACTGATTGGATGTCTCCATCCGGCCTGGCCTGCCCCTGTATCCGGGGTTTGCAAGTAAGTTCCTCTGGCAAACCAGACCCTCACACATACATTCTAAGTATTTTTATGCTTTACAGGTGTTAATCACTTATTCTGTGTGTACTACAGAGCTGCAATGTTCAGTATACACACATATTTACAACATATCAGTGAATTTATACAAAATCGTACATAGATAACACCGCAAGTTACACAAATGCAAATGTGAAATATACAGAAAGTCATATTTACTATTTTTCTATCAAGTAGCACAAATTTTCATACCCACAAGTTATTACGTCCTCAAAGAATTTGTAGAGATAACACCATAAATATATTAACGAAATGGTGTGTTTAAAAGTGTTGATTTTCTCAAGGTCACACAGTTGTTAATCTGCTTTTGGATTTGAACAAAAATTTATTGGTTCCAATTCAGGTCATTTTTTTATTATATCGGACTTTCTTATGCACACTTAACAATATTGTGGTAACTACTGATATAAATTAATGAACTGAATATAATTGCCATATATACTATGAGAGATTAGCACAAAGAGTTGATGGATTTGTTTAAAATTAACTTTAGAATATCTGATTTTTCAAAGGCTCTTCTTCCTTAGGGATGTTTGGGTATAATTTCATGAGACAAACTCAACCCTGGCAATTATTAGTTACTGTAATCTCTTAGTGTGAATGTAATTATCAGGACAGCCCAACAAAACCATAAGGGAGAGAGATGTAGAACATGAATCTTCACAATTCATTTACATTACTTTAACAGTTGAAACAATGCAGAAATAATTCTATGTAAAGAAAAGTTTTGCAACACAAATTCTACAGGCCTCAAAATGCTAAAATTGTAGACAAGATGTTTCAAAATTAAATATAAAAGTCCCATATTCTTAATATTTATTGAATATTTTTGTATGTCAACACTCTCCTTGGTTCTGGAGATTCTTATCTCTGTTTCCATGAGGTTAAGTAGGAGGACTGAAATAGATTCCTGAAATAGGTCAGTCATTACATGAAGAAGTAAGCGCAATGAGGAGTATGTAAAGGGTATTAGACAAAGAGGTAGGGAATAAGGGGAAGCCAAGCCAGAGTTGAAGATGAACTGATAGTTTCCTCAGTTCAAAATCAACGTAAATGGTTAAAAAGGAGTTTGGCAGGTGAGAAGATGGTGAAAAGGCATTTCAAGAGGAGTCCATGTATCCAAAAAAGCCTAGTGTGGGAGATATAAATGCTCAGAACATCATAAATACAAAACATGGAATGACAGCAATAGAGCTAGAGAGGTAGACAGATAGAACTTCTTAACATCATGATAAAAATATAAGGCATTGTTTTCCTAGAGTCTGATTAAGTTCTAAAATGAGGAATGGTATATTTAGATTCATATTTTAGATAGATCTTTGTGACTTTAACTTTATACTCCCTAAAATAACATTGAAACATTACCTTACCATACTTTTTTTATTGATATTTTTCTTGAGTTAATTTGAAATTCATGTGCAATCTGAAGAAAAATACAAAGAAATCTTGTGTATCATTTACCTAGTTCCCCCATTGGTAATATTTTGAAAAACTCATACAATATCACACTAGGATACTGACATTGACACAACCCACCAATTTTATTCAGACCTCCAGGTTTACTTGCACTCATTTGAGTGTCGTGTGTGTGTGTGTGTGTGTGTGTGTGTACGCACATGTGCATGCACAGATGCACATGCTTAGTTTTGTACAATTTTATCACCTTTGTAGATTCCTGTATTCACCACCATAATCAAGATCCTGAACAATTCCTTTACCACAAGGATCCCCAGGCTCCCTTTTTATAGTGATACCCTCCAAACCTCCCTTTGCACCCTCTTCACTCCCATATCTGGGCAACCAGTGCTATGTTCTTGGCCTCTAAAATTCTGTTATTTAAAAATGTTACATAGGGCGCCTGGGTGGCTCAGTGGGTTAACGCCTCTGCCTTCGGCTTAGATCATGGTCCCAGGGTCCTGGAATCGAGCCCTGCATCGGGCTCTCTGCTCAGCGGGGAGCCTGCTTCCTCCTCTCTCTCTGCCTGCCTCTCTGCCTACTTATGAGCTCTCTCTCTCTGTCAAATAAATAAATAAAATCTTAAAAAAATATATTAAAAATGTTACATAAATAGAATCATACATTATATAAATTTTCGAGATCGGCTCTCACTCAGCGTCACTTCATGAAGATTCATCCAAGTCATTGTGCATATTAAGTTCATTCTTGGTTATTGCTAAGCAGTATTCCATAGTATGCATGAACTATAGTTCTTTTACTATTTAACTATTAGAAGATACTCCAACTATTCAATTTTTGGCTATTAAGAATAAGATTGGCTGTTATGAGCACTCTTGGATGAGTATTTGTGTCGATATAAGTTTTCACCTCTCTGGGATAAATGGCCAGTAATGGTAAATAATTGTTAAGTTGTATTATAATTACAGCTTTGGTTTTATGGAAACTGCCAAAGTATTTTCTAGAGTGGCTGTGACATTTTATATTCTCAAAAGCAATGTAGCAGTGATGCAGTTTCTCCACATCCTTCCCACCACTTGGTGTTTACATTATTTTTTATTTTAGTCATTCTGATAGGTATATACTAATATCTCATTGTGGTTTTAATTCTTTATTTCTTTAATGTATAATGATGTTGAATGTTTTTTCAGGTGCTTATATGCCATCTATATATCTTCATCAGGGAAATGCCTATTCATGTCATTTGCCCATTTTATATTTACATTTTTTAAACTATTCAGTCTGAGTCTGATTACAGATTTTCCTGTTGCCTACTTTGATTTGATTCCTTAATGGTCACATAACATATTATATACTTTTAGTTATTTTAAATTTGTCAAATTATGTTTTATGATCCAAAATATGGACTGTTTTAGTGAAAATCTCATATTAGAAAAATGCTTACTTTGCTATTGTTAGTTGGAGTGTTCTGTATTTAACAATTAGATTCTACTAGTTGACTATGGTGGTCCACTTGTCTATATCTTTGCTGATTTCTGGCTAGTAGTTCTATCATTTGCTGAAAGGCAGGTATTAAAGTCCCCAACTAAAGTTACTGATGTTCTGTTTCTCCTTTCAGTGTTAACAATTGTTTCATATATTTTGAGACAGTTGTTTGGTATGTACACATTTAAGATCATTACACACCTACCTTCTTGACCGATCCTTTTAAAAAAATATTTAATGTATATCTCTGTCTCTAGTAATTTTCTTTGTTGGGAACCTAATTGGCCAGATATTAGTATAGTCACTCCAGCTTTTTTATTGATGTTTCCATTTATATCTCTTATGTCTTTTATTTTTAGCTTGCCTATATCACTGAAATTGAAGCCAGTTTCTTCTAAACGGCATACACTTGGGTTGTGTTTTATTATCCACTCTGCCAATCCCTTTCTTCTGTTTGGTGAATTTAAATCACTTATATTACTGTAATTATTGATATGTTATCCAAAAACTGAGACTGAAGGGAATTCCATTAACCAGATAAAGAAATGTAAATCAAAATTACAAGGAGATAGCATTTTACACCCAAAAGGATAATTCAAATGTAAAATAAGCTACTATCTTAAAGGCTAAAAGGCAGACAATACCAATGTTAATGAGGATTTAAGAAACTGGAATTTTCAGGTACTGATAGTGGGAATGTATAAAGGTGTAGCCACTTTGGAAAACCACTGGCAGTTTCTAAAAAAGGACAAACCACAAGATCCAGTAATATATATAAAGATATATATACTCAAGAAAAGTGAAAATATAAATTCACACAAAACTTTATAGATGAATGTTCACAGTAACTTTATTCAGAAAAGCCAAAACACAAAAACATCTGACAAGACCATCAGCTGTTCATCAGTAGATAAACAAGGTGTGGTATATCCATATAATGGAAGAGTACTTGTTAATACATAGGAATGAATATGCATACATATTACAACATGGATCAACCTTGTAAACATTATGCTAAGGGCAAGAAGCCAGTCACAAAGACCATATATGGTTTGATTTCATTTCTAGAAAATGTCCAGAAGAGGCAAAAGTAGTATGGGGAGACAAAGTAGATTAATTGTCAACTTCTTTGTCAGAGATAGAAAATAACCAAAGACTCAATTTAAATTAGAATTTTTTTTATTGAAAATTTTTTTTTATAAAGAGTTAGGATACATAAAGCTTTCTGCACAAATTTTCTGCTTACTACACCTTTGGGTTTGGGCCCTACGGATACAGGGATCCTTTTTTTTTTTTTTTCTTAATTAAAGTGTAATTAGCATACAATCTTATATTAGTTTAAGGTATAAGGTATAATGATTCAACAATTCTATATATTACTCAATGATCATTATGATAAGTACATTTTTTAATCTCCTGCACCTATTTCACACATCTCTCCACCTCTCCTCTACTAACAATCAGCTTTTTCTCTATTAAATAGAATTCTTTAAAACTCAGAATTGCATTTGGGTTGTATGAATGACTTAAATTATTTCCAAATTGAAGATTGTGGAGGCCGAGAAAAACTAAGGCCTCAGGTTTAGCGTTAGCATAAGTACAGCCATCTCAGACCCCAGTGCCCAAGGGCTGAACTTTCCCCTACTTTACTTTAGTTCCGGGAAGACCCACCCTACTTTAGTTCTAAGGACCCCCACCCTACTTTAGTAACAGGAACCCATAAATACCCCTGCCTTAACTAAGCTCGGGGTCCAAGTCCCTACTCCGCTGCATCAAGTATACTTGGGCCCAAGCTTAAGCTTGTCAAATAAACCCTTGTGTGATTGCATTGGTGCTTGGCTCCTTGGTGGTCTCTCAGAAGTGAAAACTCGGGCACAACAAAGATAAACTCTGATGGAATTTAGAAAATTCCATCCATGAGTGACCACTCATTATTTTGATATCACTGTCAGAGAATAGGATGATAACAGACTATTTTTGCTTTCTTCTACTGTCTGGATTCTTACGTTTTGTGTTGTCTTAT
The DNA here is from genome assembly GCF_010015895.1 of Lontra canadensis. Classification (NCBI taxonomy): domain Eukaryota; kingdom Metazoa; phylum Chordata; class Mammalia; order Carnivora; family Mustelidae; genus Lontra; species Lontra canadensis. The sequence continues at coordinate 15,645,702 of NW_022630998.1, read as the reverse complement.
AGTTCAAATCTACTACATGACTACTTTCAAACAAATGACTGTTCTCTCAAATGAAAATTCTTATAAACTTTTCCCTTCAGTTACTGAAGTTTTCATGTGTCCTTTGTGAGAATTACAACATACCCAGATACCTCTACTTAGCCATTACAACTGGAAGTTTTCCTCAGCTAGACCCTTTGATACTTAACATTCAATCGAGAAAAATACTTCCTGCTGTATTCTCACTAATAATAAACTTTGAAAAGATACTAAACCACTACAATTTTTGAATTATTATCTAAGTATATTTGCACATTTTGTAAAAAAAATATATTGTTTCTTTGTAGTTTCCTGGTAAACACACAGTTTTTTGTCATAATACATTCAAATCTGTCCATTCCTATGTTGAATATTACCTTGAAGTAATAGTAATAGCAGGCAGTTTATAACTCAAAATATTTCCCTTCTGGCATTTTAGAGTTTAAGAGTTTAGTCATTTAATTCTTCAATGTGCAGTGACTTGGACTTAGGAAGCACAGATTTACAAAATTATTAATTTAATATTTGCAACAATAAAGATTTTAAAAAGTCCATAATACTAAACTAATCAATTTTAGCCATGGAAAATAACTGATTAAGAAAATAAGTCTATCTGTTTGGACATTTTAAAAATATAGAGGTGAGAGGGGCGCCTAGGTGGCTCAGTGGGTTAAAGCCTCTGCCTTCGGCTCAGGTCATGATCCCAGGGTCCTGGGATCAAGCCCCACATCGGTCTCTCTGCTCAGCGGAGAGCCTGCTTCCTCCTCTCTCTCTGCCTGCCTCTCTGCCTACTTGTGATCTCTGTCTGTCAAATAAATAAAATCTTAAAAAAATAAATAAATAAATAAATAAAAATATAGAGGTGAGAATCAACAGAATTAAAACTAATTATCCAGTTCAGATCTTAATACCAGAATCAGAACAGTACACAGAACCAAATATTAATGATATAATTTATTCATACCTTCAAGTTTCTCCTTCTAATTTTCCTTAAGGGCTTGTCTCAGCTAGACAGCTTCCCACTTTCCTCTGATGTGCTCTTTAATCTTTATCATTCTGTTAAGTACATAAGCTTACTACTTCCTTATGATTTCCACACTTAGCCTTTTGGAAGATTAAAACCATTGAGATGATTTGTCAGTGTTCTGATTGAATTTATAATGTCAAATTATTCCATTCTTACCCTTCCTAGGTCAGAAAAGCTATACCTCCCCTTAAGATCTTGAATCAAAAGGGTTAATGTAATAGTAGAAAGCCATATATTCCAAAACAAATAGAAATCGAGAAATCTCCCCTAATAAAAAGGCATATAGTTACATTGAATAATCAAAGCCTTTGTGACAATAGATGGACCTAGAGAGTATTATACTAAGTGAAATAAGTCAGACAAAGACAAAAATCAAATGACCACAAAACAGATGAACAAACAAAACTCATATAGAAAGACTCATATAGAAGAAATAAATTGTTTATTACCAGAGTGGGGAGAGGTTAGAGGGTCAGGTAAAGAGAATAGGTGAAGAGAATTAAGAGGTACACAAACTTACCACTATGAAATAAATAAGTAATAGGGATCTAAAGCACAGCATAGGGGATATAGTCAATAATATTGTAGTAATTTTGCATGGAGACAGATGGTATCTAGACTTACTGTGAGGTGAGGTACATTTCATAAACTATGAAAACATCAAATCACCATGATGTATACCCAAAACTAATAGGATATTGTATGTCAATTATACTACAATAAATATACTACAATTATACTTGTAACAAAATGGAGAACATTTTTCTCAAGGAACTATAATACTTAATCCTATAATACTGTGCAAACATGTTTTTATGGTACATTACTAAGTCTATTCATAAAAATAGTACAAGTCAATCTTGATTAAATATAGAAATAATCTAACAAAAGCAGTGAATCAATTAAAATAAAAGCCAGTTAACAATAGAATAATTATGAATTGATTTCATGCTTCAAAAGACAGCATATAGAACCCATCCAATTTGATTACGTCTATAAAACCCTCATTTCCATCAACTGAATAGTTTTTGCAGAACTGCTAAAATCCCATCATTTTGTACACACTACTATTTAGCATGACCATTTATATAAGCAATAACACGGTGTTTTTCATGTCATTTGCCTCCATATAATAACTTTGTATATAATTACTTATTTTGATCAAAGTTTTCCGGCTGTTAACTATGTTACAGTAACCAGAATGCATGTGTTTACCTATCAACTCCATTAATTTAGACCTATTGGCTTGCTCTGATTGTTCTTGGAGGTCATAATTCCTAAGGTCTGAGAATAACCAATTGGTCAGAAAAGACAGATCAATCTAACATGGGTTGGTCAGTGCCCACAGAAATCCTGCCACTTAAAGGGCCATAATATTACCTTCAGGCCATTGTAGCTTTTGAAAGGCAACTGAGAAGGTGCAGGTGTCACAAATAATAGAAGGAGGGGCATCTGGGTAGCTCAGTCAGTTAAGCATCTGCCTTTGGCTCAGACTGAACCCAGCTGGTCTCCCTGCTCAGTGCGGAGCCTGCTTCTCCCCCTCCCTCTGCCTTTCCCCGCTGCTCCAGCTTGTGATCTCTCTCTTGGGCTCACATGTTCTCTGGCTCTGTCTCTCAAATAAATCTTCTTTTTAAAAATGATACAAGGAGGGGCACCCAGATGGCTCAGTCGGCCTTTGGCTCAGGTCATAATCCTGGGGTCCTGGGATTGAGCCCCACATCAAGCTCAGCAGGAAGTCTGCTTCTACATCTCACCCTCCCTCTGTTCTCTCTCTCACTCTCAAATAAATAAATACAATCTTTAAAAATAAATAAATAAAAATAAAAACAAAAAAATGAAACCAGGAGCTACTGATTATACAATGGTGCTCCAAATATTTCTTATACCTATACTCTTATATGTTTTGAATATATATATATATATATATATATATATATATATATTTTTCCCCCTAGTGAAAAATGACAGCACACTGGATTTAAGTGATGTTACAGAAATGCAGTGACTAAACCTTTTAGTAATCAAATTTCAAAAAAGGTGGGTTAAACAAAGTCATATAAGTAAATTTACTATAGAACTGTTCAGAGTCAATACATGAAAACAACCTTACATCTGTATTTGTCAGGGTTCTGCAGAGAGAGAGAACTACACAAAACGTTTTGCCTTTTTTTTTTTTTTTTTTTTTTTGGTGATACACACACATACATACACGCACTGCATGAGATTGGCTCACATGTTTATGGAGACTGGCAAACTCAAATCTGCGGTGTGGGCTGGCAGACTTGAGACCCAGGAGAGCCGATGGTGCTAATAAAATCCGAAGGCAATCAGCTGGGGAATCCCATCTGACTGGGGGAAGGGTCATTCTTTTTGTTCCATTCAGGTTTTCAGCTTATTGGATGAGGCCCAGTCACATTATGAAGGGCAACCTACTTTACGTTACCAACTAAAATGTTAATCTAGATTAATTAATCCAAAAATACCCTTGCAGAAACTCTCAGAATGTTTGACCAAATATGTTCATACCCCTGGTCCAGTCAAGTTAACAGATAAAATTAATAATCATAATCTACCAAAGAGAGATATAATATGCACTGTCACCAAGACTTTTAGGCCAAAAAAATCTTTCTGTAAATAAGTGTTTATCATGACATATTTACTTTCCAAAATACAGATATTTGTAGGATACATTTATCTGGTTTTGTTTGGCTGTAGAGAGGAAATATATGTCCCCAGGGCTGCTGTAACCAACTGTTCACCCCAAACATTAGACATTTCTTCTATCACAGTTCTAAAGGCTAGAAGTCCAAAGTCAAGGTGTCAGCAGATCTATGCTCACCATGAGACTCTCACTCCTTGACTCTTAGAAGCATTCTGTGGTAGCCATTCATTCTTAGTATTTCTTAGTTTGCAGCTGCAACACTCCAAACTCTGCTTCTATCATTGCACATTGTGGTGACATTTATCTGCAAGCAAAACAAACAAATGAAAAACCCAAAATACAAAAAACAAACTCAAATGGTGAGATTTTTATAAAATATCTTTATATGTACATGGAAAGCATCTGAAAAATGGAGGGATCGGTAAGTTACTCAATATTCAGCAAGACTATTATGTAAAGCAATTATGCTAGTTGTGTTTGGGTTTTTTTTGGTATGTGTTTTATTTACAAGCATTAGTTAGACCTATTTGCTTCTTTTTAGGAGCTCTTATTCTAGTGAAGGAGACAGATCAAATAAAAAATACACGAATACCATCATACAATGAGATACAAATTTCACTGGTCTACAGAGATACTGCACAGAGAAGATATTTGGCCTGAGCCACCAAGGAGGAATGACTAGGCTTGCAGTTGTGAGGGTAGGCAGGAGTGGGAGAAAGAAGTGTGTGTGTGTGTGTGTGTGTGTGTGTTGTGTTTGTGTGTGTGTGGTGTGTGGTGGTAGGGAGGGTATGGTAGTGGCAACCAGGATAGTGATGGATAAAGGCGGTGTTTGTGTTTGTTTCCAACAGCATTCTGAAAACTAGTTTACAGAAATTGATTGGATCACTTCTAAAACCTGATAGCTTTTTACTAAAAGTTGTTCCCATCAGGAAGCAAAGGTCAATCTGTTCATGAAAATGAGAATTCAATCTACTGATTTTGTGCTATTGGATAAAAATATATAAATGGGCCATTAGGAAGCAGTAAAATAGGTAATGTTCATGTCACTACTTACATAAAAATTTAAAAAATGACTTCAATAAATTTGGGAAAGAATGAGTTAGTATAATCTTCAGAGAACAGTGACATTTTCATATTCCAGCCAATTAAAGAAGAGTGAAAGAGAGTTGCTACATGCCCAACAGGCCTGATTACAAATAGCCACAAGCCACAGAGAGATGATATATTCTGAAAAATCCTCAAACCACACATGAAGTGTTACAACAAATTTAAATACAAAGCTTACAAAAGCCACCAAGAATACTCAGTCATTCTAAAAACAAATGAATTAAACAAAACAAATACAAATGAAAAATGGGACACAAAATAATTTATAAAAATCAGAGTAATAATTTGAGGTTCAGGGGATATATATACCAGTGCCCACATCAGAGATTTTAAGCATGGGACACATGGATAGCCAGTCAAAGGATGGGGAAAGAGCGTTCAATTAGGTGGGGTTGTGGACACTCTGACATGAAGCTGGGATCCTGGAGTTGAAATCATCCATGAAAAGAAATTCTTCTGCCAGCAAAAAAAGCCTACAGATAAACATTTTTGTGTGCTTTAGAACTAGAGGAAAACTCCATTTAACACCCCATGTCTGCTATGGGATATGCAATTTTTCTAAGTGTTTAAGATAGATTACTGATCCTTCAAAAAAGACTAAAACTGGGGCGCCTGGGTGGCTCAGTGGGTTAGGCCGCTGCCTTCGGCTCAGGTCATGATCTCAGGGTCCTGGGATCGAGTTCCACGTCGGGCTCTCAGCTCAGCAGGGAGCCTGCTTCCCTCTCCCTCTCTCTCTGCCTGCCTCTCTGCCTACTTGTGATCTCTGTCAAATAAATAAATAAAAGCTTTAAAAAAAAAAAAAGACTAAAACTTCTGTCATTGTGGTAATTAGGCTCTGAAAGGCGGAGGAAAGAGAGTAGATGGTGTAATACACCTGCATTCCTTCCCTTTGGGCCCCAAGCCCTTTTTCTGCCAGGACCTTTGCCTCTGATTGTCAGTGGTTTGAGCCCATGGTGGGAACTGCCCTCAGTCAAAAGGAACTGCTTTGACCAAGCTCACCCTTCCCCCAGGGCGGCCTGCATCTGATGACAGGTAATACAGGATACAAAGTGTCAGCTACTCTGCCTCCATTGGAAAAAACCTATAGGACTGCCTCTGTTGGACATGTCATCAAATCAGCTGAAGACTTTGTTGCAATTCCATCAAAACTGAGTTCTGCTTTTTCCCAATCTTGCTTTTCTCTCTCCTTTACATGTGTTGTTGTGGCCCAATAAACTCACTGCCCACAAATCTCCATCTCCAGTTTCTACCTTGGGAAGCAAACCTAAGACTGTTAGTGCCAGGACTGATAAAGAAAGATGACTCTAAATTAAATTTTTATTGTTTGATTAACCTGCCAACCAGACAGCAATATGGAGCCAGATGGTTTGTAAGTTTGTAAAGATACATACATATACACATTACTATGTTAATATCAAAGATACATACATATATACATTACTATGTTAATATCAGTCATATAATGACTATGGGATGTACATAACAAAAACAATTATTTCAAAAATTATACGCAGAGAAAAGATTGAGAGGAAACAAAATAGTATTGATTTTATTTCATTTGAAGGAAATATAATTTACCTTATTTCCATTCATTTCCCATTTTTGTTGAAAAAATACATAAACTAATAAATTAAACTACGTATCAAAATTCAAGCTCAAAAATAAAATTTGAGCTTATTTATAGTATTAGATTCAGTATCACTATGATCAGAATGCAAAAGATTTCAGGGAGTCCATCCCCACAGACCTCATACACATTCAACTCCATGTCTAGGAAAGTTTCTTTAATTTTATTAAACATTAAAAGGCACATTTAATGCCATGAGTCTAGATTTTATATAACTTTCAATATATTTTCATATTTTATAATCATGTGATATGTTCAACCACAAAGAGCTATAATAATATCACGAAAGCAGCTGTATCATCTGCTCTCTGGTTTATGATAAGTGACCTTTATGTTTTCTCTATGCATTTTCCCCCTAGATGTTCGCAATTTTGTGTAACATAATCACTGGGTAAGGGGAACAACTACTGATCAACAATATCCTTTCATATTTTCCTCTCCACACCATATCAGTCCTCCTGTAGCAAACGATTAAATTTTATGCTTTAGAGATGATCAATAACCTCCTAATTGACAGAAGCAGCAGCTTCTTTTCGGCCCTGAGACTACTTGGTAGAGCATCTCAACCTTGATCACCTCCCTTCATTTTCTTGGCTGTTTGTTTTGTTTTGTTGTGACCCAACAGCCTCGTCTATGCTGTCTTCTAAAATCAGTCAACTCTCATTCCCAGTCGTAATTAATTCTTCCTTTCAGGCTTAGGAATATTTTCTCTCCTTTTGATTTCTATTGCCAGTGCTCCAGCGAAGCACACTCATCATCCTTCTACAGATGAATTCAATATCCTTCTCTTATGCTTTTTTGCCAACCTGCCTTCCACACACCCAATCATCTACTCCTGTTGCTGCCAGACTAACATTTCACAAGCATAGCCCTGTTCGTATTAGGTCCTTCTTCAAATCATTCACTGGCTTATTCAAAGATTTTGCGGTTTTTCAATGTATAGTCCCAGTTTACTTTCTATTTCCTTCACACGTTAACGATACTCAGCTTTGTGGCCTGCTTTCTGCCCCAGAATATTTCAAGCAGCTACTTGAGTTCACTCTAATTCTGACAGTGAGTTGGCATCTCCCTTCTCTAGGTGAATTCTTCAGAGATCTTATTTAAATATTACCTCCCCTGTGATGCTGTTCTTGATCATCCCTGGATACCCTCTACGCACAAGGATCATTATTTCTACTCATTCCCACTAGAACCTTAGCAAATCCTAATTTCCCTGCTACAGTGATATTTTCTAAAAGGTTTCAGGACTGAATTTCTTGGTCCCCATGTCTCAGCTCGGATTCCTTTCTTCACATGTTTTCCTTAATATAAACTAGTACACCCTTCCTAACACTTCTCCATGTCTAAAATATCTCTTTGTTGTATTTATTTACCTTTTTTTTTTAACTCATGTAAACTCTATGGAAACAGGAATCTTTTTGTTTGCTTTATTAAGATATTTTTTGAGAGCAGTTTTACGTTCGCAGCAAATGTAGGGGGAGGTATGTAATATCTCTTGCCCACACACATGGCTAGCCTTTTCCATCGATATCCCCCACAAGAGAAAATAGCAACGCTTAAAAATAAGTCTGAGTTCAATATACAGTGGTCTAAGACTATAATAAATGTTGGAAGTCAAACCTCTGATAAAAATTATAAGACATTTTATTTTTATAATGCATGCTCTCCTAGTTTACCACTCATACTATCCAACAAGTTCAAAACCAAAGAACAAAAATTTCAACAAGTACACTTCCAGACATTTTCCTTCAAACTGAAAGTGAAATATATAGCAACATTTAAAGAAAAACTCTCCTCATGGAATAGCACTGGATGGTAACATGCCCTTCTTTCTTGGAGATATAGACCCTTAAAATAATTGAGTTTTACCAAAGATGTCCAGAAGTTTCTCTAAATATACTAGAGTGGGATCATTCTGACACAATAACATATGCCACAAACTACCAAAGGCTGTAAAATGTGCCACTAGTATAAATTGTTTTAAAAACAGAGTTGGGCAAGTATTTGGAGAAAAGAAATATTAAAGGGCAGACCTGCTAAATCAAAAGGAAGCGATGGGCAATAAATGCCAAGCTACTGAGTTCTTGTAAGATTTACTGCAAATTCTTACTGTGCAGTAGTCTCATTTCTTTTCCTGTGAAGAAAATGAAGTTATTATAAGGTATCATGCCAAATTTCATGAAATGTCATGATACAGCACTAAAAAATGGTAACTTTTTGCATGGAGTTCCTGAAAATGGTTTTGTAAATAGCTGTAGCATTAAAACCCCCAGTGAACTACAGCTATTTTTAGGAAAACACACGCGCGCGCACACACACACACACACACACATAAAAACCCCAACTTTGTTGATTAATTTCATTTCATTCAATTTCTTACTACACACATTTAATATTTTCTATTTTGAGATTAAGATGTATTTGAAGGATTTCCTATAATGTGTCATTATTTATGGAAACTAACCTGTTATTTTTTTAAAGATTTATTTACTTGAGAGAAAGACTGAGAGAGAACTTGAGCAGGGGGAGGGGCAGAAGGAGAGGCAGAGAAGGCAGACTCCCTGACTCTTGGCTCAATCTCAGACACTGAGATCATGACCTGAGCTGAAACCAACAGTTGGACGCTCAACTGACTGAGATTCAGGAACCCCTAACCTGTTATTTTTTTAATGAGGAAGATGTTGATTTTTTTTCCCAGATAGGACGTGTACTTAACTTTATTTTTCCAGTAAATGACATGTATTTCAGTTTTAGTCACTTTCCCTGACCCATGCATTACTAAATAAATGTATTTATTTACATTGGCTGACAATTGATTTTTATTTGACAAAATCAAACTTACTGGCCTACGCAGAGATGGGGCTGGTGACAAAGATGTCATAAATACTGTAACAGTTTTACCTAAAAATATTCAGATTCAATAGGGCTACAGCTGAATTCTCTAAGCCAGACACAATTTCCCATCAATACCATGTCATTCTTTCTGCAAACCTTTTGTACTTAATCATCCCAGAATCCTCTTCTCAAACTGTAAAATTTAGAATTCACCTCAGATGTTCTTCTCCCTTACACATACTGTGATGGACTCAGAGATGATCTACCACGCCAGACTCCCTGCAAAGATGGTCTTGTCTCCCGGATACTAGGAAGGCTATCAACACTCTGTCTTCAACTGTGGGCCCTTCAGGGCTTGCCTTGGCTTCAGTGGACTGTCTCCACCAAACTCACACTGTTGACAGTGGGGGCCGTATCCAATGACTAAAAGTATGCGCAGGAGAGAAACTCATTTTAGCCCAATGCAGGACATCCTGACCGGTTATTTCAACCTCAGGAACCCCCTTTTGGTCTGTTGGAATTGTTTGGACTAAATCACACCTGGGTTTCTCCCTCTGCCCATCCTTATTTCCAATTTCCCCCTTCTAAAAGTATTGATACCATTGTGATGTTTAATAAACATTCAGAACAGTAAACCGGCTGAAAGTCTGCTTCTCAAAGAATCCTATTCACAGTACTCTCATACATTACCCCTCGAATATTTCAGCTATATCCCTAATTAAATAAGAAATTCATCCAGTTTTATAACTTCTATTGATCCTGCCTCATTACAGTCTTTATCATTTCTACAGATTAGAGAGACCTCCTCACTGAGATCACCTTTTCTAGTCCCGTACCATGCAAGTACATACCCTACACAACTAGAAAGAGCTTTAATGCAGAAGAGATCGTCTCTTGCTGTATTCACTCAGTGACCACTCAACAACTACAGAAAAAGTTTTAATCTTCTTAAAATTGCATGCCGAGTCTTCTCTTTTTAAGACATGGCCTACTTTTCCAGACTCGATAGCTTTTATTCGAACTTGCACATCCTGGAATTTAGGTTTGCTGCTTCTTCTTCCCTACACAACTGCTTCCTCTTACCTTTGTATATTTGCACCGTTGTCTCTTCCTGAAACAGTATTCTTTGTCTCGTTATTTTATCTTCCAGATTCAGCTAAAGGCATAGTTTCCCTACGATGCCTTTTTCAAGTAAACCCACTGTGACTTCCCATACTTCATGAGGTGTCTTTTCTTCCCTGCTCCCAAGACTCTGTATATATATCAAAAGACATTGTCGTGTTGTTGTATAACTTTGCCTTATTAATCCATTAGGCTTATTGGAATTTGGTTTTCTGATAGGAGTGAATTCCTTTGCATCTCTATCACAGGCCTTGGCACATAGGTACTCAATAATGGATATAGGCCCTGCATGACTGAACACATCAAATAAGTATCTTAAACGACCCTTCCTTTTTCAGTTGAAAATAATTATGGTTAGTAGAGAAACAATACAGTATTGATGTATGTGCACTTTCACGTGTCTTGTCAATGTTACACTCATCTAATAAGCTTTACTTCTGAAGAGTCTGATTAAATGGACAGTTTTCTACCGGATTTTTGTTTTTCAAAGATTGTCTAAAAGAGGGGTGATGAAAATAATATTTAGTCTGATATGATTGAAAATTCCTGCTTATAGTTTTTTATAAAAATTTGGTACTAACATTGGAGAAAGGAAATTTTGTAAACAACAAAAAAAATTATTTCCTTACTATGAACGAATCCAGCAAAACCTATATAAAATGGCATATATTGTGGGCCCAAAATATGTAGGTTGGCTGAACTGAATATGCTGTTGCATGTTTATGTGTATATTACATGTATACAACTTAAATCAATATGTCATTCTTATTTCAATACTTTATATATTTAAATACATATAGATACTACTATAATACAGTTCTAAATGCAGAAAGGACAAATAAAGGACAAACTACAATTTCTCCAGTTTGTCCTCTTTTTTCAAGCTCTTTCTTCTACCCATCTTATCTTTAAATTAACTTGTAGGGTCTAAATCAATATCTTTCCAGGGCTTCTGTTACCTTATCTTGATTTGGTGTTTCTGAACTAATGATGAAAATGTAGCTTATGCTTAGATCTAGCTCTTCAATTTCAGCCTGCTGAAGGACAAACATATTTCTTCAGACTACTGTTTGCTTTTCATTGTGAAACAATTGTCTTCTGTTTTAATAACACTGCAATATTGTTTTTGTTGTTATTGTTCTTCTCTTATTATTTAGAACCTTTTTAGGAATTCTTTCCAGATTTAGGAATTCTTTCCAGATTCTTCTTGCAGAAGGAAATTTAAACATTCAAGAAAAAAATCATTCTCCAAAAAAATTGTTGAGGGATCTATACATGTTAATCAGAGTAATTTTTCTGTGGTTATTTGCATCAGACTCACTGAGAGGATGCAGAATTCCTTCTCTTTAAAGTCACACATTCTTTATAAAATAATATATAATTGTCTATAAAATGTGATTATATTCTTTATAAAAGGATATAATTCTGCCCTCAGGAAAATAACAATTGTTATAATAATATATAATTTAGTATTATTATAATAATATTATATGATCATTATAATGAGTTTTTCATTAGAAGATAGATATTTTGGATTTGAGAGGATTTCCTATTCCATGTGACTACTTTTTTAGACTCAATATTCTTCTCTCTCTCTCTTTTTTTTTTTTTTTTTTTTTTAGATTTTATTTATTTATTTGACAGACAGAGACCACAAATAGGCAGAGATGCAGGCAGAGAGAGAAAGAGGAGGAAGCAGGCTCCCAGCCCATCAGAGAGCCCGATGCGGAGCTCGATCCCAGGATCCTGAGATCATGACCTAAGCAGAAGGCAGAGGCTTTAACCCATTGAGCCACCCAGGCTCCCTAATATTCTTCTCTTTTTAGCTGTTCTTCATACATGAGTTAACCTAGATCCTATCTATCTGGGTCACAGTCTCTGTTCAGTCATTTTCACCTAGGTTAATACTGAAGGCAGCAGGGAGAACTGAACACCAATGTCCCAGCAGTCTGATTCTGCAGAATTGCAATGGGATGACCACAATTTAGGTTTATGCTAATACAGCTTTAAACCACTTTAACTTTTGAGGAAATTGCACTGAAACGTAAGATTCATCTGCCCATCAGAACTTGTAGAAATGAAATAGTTAATTTTCAAACATGGATATCTTCTGTCCATATTCTTCACTCTTCTCTGGTTCCTGTGTTCTATCATTTCTTTGTCTCTTTCATGCTTCTCCCAAAATATTTGTACTTTTTTTTTCTTTGTAAGTATTTGAAATTGTCTTTAAGACACATCGTCTTTATGATATGTGCTTTTTGGGTTTTTTTTGTTGTGTTGTTTTTCTTTTGTTTTTACCAAAGAAAGTTGATGAAAGATCTCACCTGGACTATCATGTTTATTCCCAATACACACACAAACCCACGCTTGATGCACTTAAATTGAGGGATGTCTTTTTAATTGTTTTTGGCATTTACATCAATGCCAAGCACATAATCAATGTTCAATTCGAATTTTTCTATAGTTGCTCACATTAAAAATTTAAAATTAAAAAAAAAGGAAACATGAATTCACCAACTGCAAGCCAAATATTAAAAATTAAAAATTGGATGAAACGTAAACATCCAAAATTTTCACAATTGAAAGGGCAAAAAATCCTAATACCTAACTCAATTACACAAAATATATAAACTACTTTATTTTTTTTTAAGATTTTTATTTATTTATTTATTTGACAGAGATCACAAGTAGGCAGAGAGGCAGGCGGGGGCGGGGTGCGAAGCACAGTCCCTGCTGAGCAGAGAGCTTGATGCGGGGCTCGATTCCAGGACCCTGCGATCATGACCTGAGCTGAAGGCAGAGGCTTTAACCCACTGAGCGACCCAGGCACTCCTAAACTACTTTAAATATCAGTTTTTAGATGACATTATTAAGCTACATAATGAAAAAATTCAAATCACACATTACATTTGAAAAGCGAGATAAAAATGCACTACTGGGTATTTACCCCAAAGATACAGATGTAGTGAAAAGAAGGGCCATCTGTACCCCAATGTTTATAGCAGCAATGGCCATGGTTGCCAAACTGTGGAAAGAACCAAGATGCCCTTCAACCGATGAATGGATAAGGAAGATGTGGTCCATATACACTATGGAGTATTATGCCTCCATCAGAAAAGATGAATAGCCAACTTTTGTAGCAACATGGATGGGACTGGAAGAGATTATGCTGAGTGAAATAAGTCAAGCAGAGAGAGTCAATTATCATATGGTTTCACTTATTTGTGGAGCATAACAAATAGCATGGAGGACAAGGGGAGTTAGATAGGAGAAGGGAGTTGAGGGAAATTGGAAGGGGAGGTGAACCATGAGAGACTATGGACTCTGAAAAACAATCTGAAGGTTTTGAAGGGGTGGGGAGTGGGAGGATGGGAGAGCCAGGTAGTGGGTATTGGAGAGGGCATGGATTGCATGGAGCACTGGGTGTAGTGCAAAAACAATGAATACTGTTATGCTGAAAATACATTAAAAAATTAAAAAAAATGTTTTGAGGTATATTAGAGCTACAAATACAGCAATTCAGATGAATAGTTTCAAATCTCATTAACTCATATCTTTGGGGTTCTTTTTAAATCTATAGCTCCAAAAAAGAAACAGTTTACAACCTTAGGAGGTTCTTGGACACCTTGAGTGCTTTCAGAAAAAACACCTTGTATGAAAATAATGTTTTATTTGTCAAAATTTTAAGGAGTATATAAGATTAACCGACATAAATACTCCAATATTTAAGAGCGATGGTAACTGGTTGAGGAACTGATGAGCATTTCCCAATGTTTTGCTGTATGTCTATTCTAAACATTATTTAACTAGGAGATGATGCCTTAAAAAACAAACCAAAAAACCTCAGTTGCAACTTATTTGCAAGCATATGAAAAACAGTGCTTTAAAAATATATCATAAAACATTTTTAAAATTAGTCCAATGATAGTTATGTATCAATTAAGGTACAGTAGTATAATAAATGACATTAATCACAAATAAAGTGAATATCTTGCCATTTGCAACAGTGTGGATGGACCTAGAGGATATTATATAAGTGAAATGAGTCATACTAAGAACGATTTCACTTATACATGGACTCTAAAAAACAAAACAAATGATTATGAAAGCAAACAAAAAAGCAGAAACAGACCCTATAAAAACAAACTTATGGTTGCTGGAGAGGGAGCAGGGGAGAGATGAGCAAAATAAATGAAGGAAAGTGGGATATACAGGTTTCCAGTTATGAAATGAAGAGTCCTGAAAATGAAAGGTTCATCAAAAGGAATATAGATATTGATACTGTAGCAGCATTGGATGGTGACAGATGGTAGCTACACTTGTGGTGATCATAGCGTAAGGTATAGATTTGTCAAATCATTATGTTGTACGACTGAAACTAATGTCATACTGTATATCAACTTTACTTCCATAATTTTTTTTTTAAAAGCACTCAGTGGCCACAGGAGATTGTATAATACGCTTACCAGAATGATGAAAATAAAGATTAACCATGTCAAGTAGAGTGATTAAAAAAAACAAACAAACAGGGGCGCCTGGGTGGCTCAGTGGGTTAAAGCCTCTGCCTTCGGCTCAGGTCATGATCTCAGGGTCCCGGGATCGAGCACCCCATCCGGCTCTCTGCTCAGCAGGGAGCCTGCTTCTTCCTCTCTCTCTCTGCCTGCTTCTCTGCCTATTTGTGATCTCTGTCTGTCAAATGAATGAATAAACTCTTAAAAAAAAAAACACAAACAAACAGTGCTATACTAAGGCAATGAAATTATATACATTAATGAGAACAAATGAGTACATTTTTTCATAATCAGTGAATGACAGATGAAGCTCACAAATATACATTTAACGGAAACCAGTCAGACGAATGATGTAAAACTGGTAAATGTAAACGATGGTGATAGAAGTCAGGAAACTGAGCCCTTTGGGGAAGAGCTGTGACTGGAAAGGCACAAGAAGGAGATCTGGACAGACACATTCATTATCTATTTCTTACCAAGCTTGTGGTTCCAGGGTGCATTCACTTTGAGAAAATCTGAGCGTTTGTGATCTGCATATTTTTCTGCATGTGTGTTATACTCTAGAATTTCATTTTTTTAAAGAAGGGACTATGAGATAGAATAAGAGACTGTCTTAATGTTTTAGAGGTTGGAAAAGAGCCAAATCTGAATCTTTGTTTAGGATTTGGGGATAGGTTCAGTTCCTAAATAACTCCTAGAAAAGCATCACGTTTGCCACCCAGAGGGAAAAAAAGCAGGGCATAAAGTGAAAAGTCACATGATGTAAAGGTTGGATTCATGATTTTTTGTAACTGTATTTTAAATGCATGCTCAATAATATAGATCTCATTTCTACATATACGTAGGAAGTGAATGCATTTGATTCAGAATACCTGAGAACTATAGCATATATTGAAGTTGGAATGACATCCTCTTGGATTGGAAACATATTTACCCATTCTTTCCTGGTTCATGGGCCAAAAACATCAGGAAAGAGAACAAAGTACTGTAAAGTCTTCACAATTATAGTAGTAAATTTTTAGCAAATATAATAAAATTTGAATTTCTATTTATGACAAAGCCAGGGATTTGATAATGCCCTTTGCCGAGCACTAGCTTAGTCGATTAAGCATCTCCCTTTGGCTCAGGGTCCTGGGATCAAGTCCTACATCCAGTTTGCTGTTCAGTAGGGAGCCTACTTCACCTTCTGCTCTTTCTCTCTCTCTTTCCCTCCCTCTCTGTCTCTCTCTCTCACTCTGTTGCAAAAATAAAGAAATAAAAATCTTTTAAAAAATTAATGCCCTGATTTAGGAAATTATTTTAATCCAGATCATATTTTTCATTTGCATTGGTCTAAAGTTCAGACACAAGTTAATAGGAAATAAGTCATTAGTTAATTAAGCCTGGCACAGAATTGGAAGTGATTCTTCATCCACAAGACAGGGAAGTGAGACAGAAAAGACAATGCATTAAAAAAAGAAATTATTTTGTCCAAGAAAGCATATGCTATTACTTCTTTGGGGGTTTTGCTTGCTTCTGCTTCCTTTGCTAACATCCAGGCTCAGGAAGGAACTTAGAGTGCAGACAAGTGGAATTTTTTTCTTATTTCACTCCATCTGAAGCTGATTCAGATTATGACGTTCCTGGAGAATGTGAAAAGATGAAATACAAAATACAAACTACTGGAGATAAACTGAAGATATCTGAGGGGTTCAGTAATTTAAGCGGGGTAAAAGGCATTTCTAAACTCTGATTTGGGTACAGAATTTCAGCTTTTCTGTATCATTTACTGACTTTTAGTTTGTTGTATGGAAAATGCTATCTAATTTCTATTTCTACAAGGTTGTAACCAGGGGATTTTCAGGAATCTTTCTTTGTTTCAGACATTGACGATATTCTGGGTAGAGAATATACACTGCCCTGGTGACTGCCTACTTTCTCAAAAGTTGCAATTATCTTCCTTTAACTCTGAATGGGGAGGCCAGGCTCCACTATGGTGCTCATGACATGCACAATTGCTCACTAAACGTTTCTTGAGTCTCTATTACACTCTGTCATCATGTTCTTCCTGTCTTTTAGGATTTCTATTACCTCTTTCTGAATCTCCCATATGTTTTCTGATTTGCATGATTTACCGATCTATTATGTATTTTATGCTGCAAGTAAATCTATTGATCTGTCTACAGTCATTTTTTGAGCACTCTCTCCATGACAACTACTATGCTAAGTGCTTTTCTCTCTTCTTTAATCCTCACAGTAGCATTTAGTGGGTAGGACCTATCATTATTCCTATTTTGCAACTGAATAAAAAAGTAAGACTCACAGAAGTTCAGAAAGGTGGCCAAAGTTATACACCACAGGTTAGGCAGAGCACACATACCAAAACATTTAGAGACTATGATATCAAGTGTTCCCCGGAAGAGGGAGAGGGGTAAGTCTGAAACAGAGGCTGGTACCTTCAGGGTCGTGGTTCTCCTTGCAGAAAAGCTGTCCTCTGTTGCTTTATGTATTAATTCCTTGTTCTCTACCTCATTTCAGCATGGATATCTCAGCAATCTTAAGTTGGGGAAAGCTAAGCTAGTGCCTCTCATTTTGTTACCATCAAATTGAACTTTCCTGTTTCTGTAACTCTGCTGGAGAATGTTAGCAGATACACATGGTTAAATAATTGAATCAGCTTCCATTAATATAACATTATTGAACACCAGGAATTGTTTAAAACTTGGGGATACAGCAGTGAATAAAACAATATTAATAAAAAGTACAACATCCTTATAATAAAAAAATAGACTATATCTTGATGTATAGGTATATATATATATACATATTATACATATAATATCAGCTAAAGGCATTGTATTCTTTTAAAAACTCTCTTACATAGTAATTGACAGTTTTATAAACTTTTAAAAAATTATTGCCATGATGATATGTAAATAATTACAAGGTAATTACAGTACACTTTGAAGCTTCAAAACATTGCTCATGATGCATTGGCTCAATGCTTATATGCAGACACAAGAGGTTCTTATCAGAATCAGTGTATAAAGATGGTCAGATGTCATCATAATCATAATTCACAGAGAAATTTCATAGTTACTTCAATTCTGAAAATGTATTAAATAGAAATAGAAGAAGAAAAAAAATGAACAAGTTGCAGATCTCAGTTATGCTGATGTCTTACCTGATGCCACAAAAGTCACCAGCCAAAATAATTAATGTGTTTATACAACAGATGCTGGCAAGGATGTGGAGAAAGGGGAACCCTCTTACACTGTTGGTGGGAATGCAAGCTGGTGCAGCCACTCTGGAAAACAGTATGGAGGTTCCTCAAAAAGTTCAAAATAGAGCTATTCTACTTCCCAGCAATTGCATGACTAGAAATTTACCCCAAAGATATAAATGTAGTGACCGAAGGGGCACCCACACCTGTGTTCAGAGCAGCAATGTCCACAATAGCCAAGCTATGGAAAGAGCCCAGATGTCCACCAACAGATGAATGGATAAAGAAGATGTAAGAATATATATATATATATATATATATATATCCCACAATGGAATACTCAGCCATCAAAAAATGAAATTTTGCCATTTGCAACAACATAGATGGAACTAGAGGGTATTATGCTAAGTGAAATAAGTCAATCAGAGAGAAAATTATCATATGATCTCACTCATATGTGGAATTTAAGAAACAAAACACAGAATCATAGGGAAAGAGAGGAAAAAATAAAACAAGATGGAATCAGAGAGGGAGACAAACCATGAGAGACTTTTAATCACAGGAAACAAACTGAGAGTTGCTGGAGGGGAGGGAGTGGGGGTATGTGGTAACTGGGTGATGGACATTAAGGAGGGTGTGTGATGTAATGAGCACTGGGTATTATATAAGACTGATGAATCACTGACCTCTACCTCTGAAACTAATAATACATTGTTTGTTTATTAGTTCAATTTAAATTAAAAAAGCATCAGTTAAAAAATATGTTTATATATAACTCTCTATAAATTGAAAGAATTTACCATTCAATTTCTGGGCAAATAGCAGGAGCTACTTGAATAATGCCAAAGAAATATTAAAAAAAATTTTTTATTCTCATGAGTATGTTCAAGATCCTTGAATTGTCTCCATATATATAGGTTTTTGTTGTATCCTAGACCTATTAAAAAGTCAAAATATTCATCCAACTCAACTAAAGATGTAGATTAACACTCAAAGATTAGCAACTCAGTTTGTTTTCTTAATGCTCATAGCATAAATTCCTAAAAATGTATAACCAGAACTACAACTTAAGCATCACTATCCTTCTGGCATAAAGAACATTTTCTTATAAAGTTTTTATTGGCATTTGACTAATTAAATGTTTTAATTATTGCTGCTGAAATAATGGTTTTGTATCGATATAGATATGTCAAATCTATCTTAGCTCATGTGACAAAGAGAAAAGTAATGTTTATAGATGTAGACTACAACATGTTATTCAGAAAACAGAAAAAAAACAAAAAACAAAAACAAAACACAAAAAACCTATGTCAGGGTGTAAAGGAGGCAAAGTAATCCAAAGACCCAGGAAGAAAGAGGATGAAAAGAAAGTAGAAGCAGTATCAATATGTTATCAAAGATAGGGACTTGAGGGATGCCTGGGTGGCTCAGTTGGTTAAGCGGCTGCCTTCGGCTCAGGTCATGATCCCAGGGTCCTGGGATAGAGTCCCACATCGGGCTCCGTGCTCAGCAGGGAGCCTGCTTCTCCCTCTGCCTCTTCCTGCCTCTCTGTCTGCCTGTGCTCACTCTCTCTGACAAATAAATAAATAAAAATCTTAAAAAAAAATAAAAAAGATAGGGACTTGACTGGCTCAGTGGTTAAGCATCTACCTTGGGCTCAGGTGGTAATCCCAGGGTCCTGGGACTGCTCAGCAGGAAGTCTGCTTCTTCCTCTTCCACTCCCCCTGCTTGTGTTCCCTCTGGCTGTGTCTCTCTCTGTCAAATAAATAAATAACATCTTTTAAAAATATATGTTATCAAAGATACTTCCAGGAAAAGAAAATCCTTAACCTTCTTAAATCTGAAAATGGCTTAAAAATACATTAGAAGTTCAGTGCTTTGCATTTATGCCCAGAAAGGAAATTACACTAAATTAAATATATCCAGGTAAAACAGCCCAAGAAGGGAGGAGGAATTTGTCCAATTTGTCATCTCAGCTCAGAATTCATAACCTCAAATCAAAGTAAATCAAAATATTAATACCCATAACTTGAATTTTGGATAAATATTCATAGAAATTCACTCTACTCTGCAGATTTCAAGTCATCATTTAGATACTCCCATTAATCTCAGCCCCAATCACTTAGATCTGTTAATTTTTTTTAAGGTTTGTTTATTTATTTAAGAGAGAGAGAGAATTGGGGGGATGAGGCAGAGGGAGATAGATCTCAAGCAGACTCCCCACTGAGCACAGAGCCCAATAAGGGGATCCATCTCATGACCCTGAGATCATGACCTGAGCCAAAATCAAGAGTCAGACACTTAACCGACTGAACCACCTAGGTGCCCCTAGATCTGTTACTTCTAATCAAGAAAGATGGGTGGTTATAAAACAAATAAAACAAAAGAAAAATAAATGATGTATAACTATATATAGCAATATGATTAAATTTTTCCAAGGCCATTTGATTATCATGTAAAAAGCAACCTGAAAATGATAAAAATTAAAGTTTTTAGATTTCTCACTTGTTTTTATCAAGTATCCCACCTTGTTTACCATGGAATGAAGGGGAGGAAAAAAATTTGTCTTTGTTCAGTTTCCCTTTAAAAGTAGCTAAAATATAACATAGGGGTATGGGAAAATTATTAATAGGGATATAATCAAGAGTATTGGGGACATCTCATTCAACTTTTTAAATGACGAGTAAATATGCTATGAAATACATGCACAAAATCTCCTTCCCTGCAAGCGATGGTATCCTAAAGACTTCTAAATGTGCAAGAGTTTAGAGAGCTGATTTGTTTAAAATTATCATTCAGAAAGGTCAGAGAATATGATACTTAGTTGTGAACAAGCCTTAGTAACAAAATTCCATTGGTAAAATTAAGCAACTTCCTTGATAAATATCTTCTTAGCAATTCTTTGGTGGAGTCTTTCAGGTTTTCTACATACAGTATCATGTTGCCTGCAAATAGTGAAAGTTTGACTCCTACCTTGCCAATTTTAATGCCTTTTATTTCTTTTGCTTGTCTGATTGCTGAGACCAAGATTTCCAATCCTGTGTTAAATAGTAATGGTGAGAGTGGACATCCCTGTCTTGTTCCTGACTGTAGGGAAAAAGCTTTCAGTTTCTCCCCATTGAGGATGAAATTAGCTGTGGGTCTTTCATATATGGCCTTTTGATGTTGAGGTATGTTCCATCTATCCCTACTCTTTTGAGGGTTTTTATCAAGGATGGATGCTGAATTCTGTCAAATGCTTTTTCTGCATTATCAAGAGGATCATTCAGTTCTCATCCTTTCCTTTATTAGTGTGGTGTATCATATTGATTGATTTGTGAATATTGAATGACACTTAAAGTCCAGGAATAACTCCCATTGATAGTGGTGAATAATTCTCTTAATTTACTATTGGATTCAATTTGTTAGTACTGTTGAAGGAAATTGAAGAGGACACAGAGAAATGAAGAAACAGTCCATGCTTGTGGATTGGAAGAACAAATACTGTTAAAAAGTCTACACTACCCAAAGCAATCTACACATATAAAGCAATCCTGATCAAAACATCACCAGCATTTTTCACAGAGCTAGAACAATCCTAAAACTTCTGCGGAGCCACGGAAGATCCCAAATGGCCAAAGCAATCTTGAAAAAGAAAAGCAAAGCTAATGGCATCACAATTCTGGACTTCAAGCTATACTACAAAGTTGTAGTCATCAAGACAGTATGATTCTGGCACAAAAACAGACATACAGATCAATGGAATAGAATAGAAAATCCAGAAATGAACCCACAACTATATGGTCAATCTTGACAAAGCAGGAAAGACTATCCAATGGAAAAAAAGTGTTTTCAACAAATGATGTTGGGAAAACTGGACAGCAACATGCAGAGGCATGAAACTAGACCACTTTTTTTATACCATACACTAAAATAAATTCAAAATGGATGAAAGACCTAAATGTGAGACAGTAAAATATAAAAATCCTAGAAGAGAAAGTAGGCAGCAACCTTTTTGTCTGCCACTGGAGCAGCTTCTTGCTAGACACATCTTCTGAGGCAAGGGAAACAAAAGCAAAAATCAACCACGGGGACTTCATCAAGATAAAAAACTTCTTCATAGTTGAAGGAAACAATCAAGTCTAAAAGGCATCCTGTCGAATGGGAAAAGATATTTGCAAATGACATATCTGATAAAGGGTTAATATCCAAAATCTGTAAAGAATTTATTAAACTCAACACCCCAAAACCAAATAATCCAGCCATGAAATGGGCGGATGTCCAAAGACATCAAAATGGCTAAGAGACGCATGATAAGACGATGGACATCACTGTCAAAAGGGAAATAAAAATCAAACCACAATGAACCAAACCTGTCAGAATGGCTAAAATTAACAACACAGAAAACAACAGGTGTGGGTGAGGATTCGGAGAAAGAGGAACCCTCTTGCGTTGGTGGGAATGCAAACTGGTGCAGCTACTCTGGAGAACAGTTTGGATGTTCCTCAAAAAGTTAGAGCTACACTATGATCCATCAATTGCACTACTAGGTATTTACCCAAAGGATACAAAAGTACAGATTTGAAGGAGTACATGCACCCTAATGATTATAGCAGAGGAAGATAAATACCATATGACTTTACTTATATATGGAATTTATGAAACAAAGCAGATGAACATATTGTTGGGGGGAAGAGAGAGGAAAAGAAACCACAAGAGACTCCTAAAGGTAGAGAACAAACTGAAGTTTCATGGAGGGAGGTGGGTGGGGGATGGGCTAGATGGGTGATGGGTATCAAAAGGTCATTTATTATGATGAGCATTGGGTGTTGTACGGTAAGCGATGAATCACTGAATTCTACCTCTGAGACTAATATTGCATTGTATGATAATTAGACTTTAAATACAAATTTGAAAAGAAAAAAAGGAAATGTGTATTGCACTGGGCATAGGAATATTTTGAGAAATTCAGCATGGAACGTTAATCTCATTAATAGTATCTTTACAATATGCTATTTGGTCCCACCACATTTCCCTAGGGGTTGGCCAAAGGAGCTATTCTACTAAGTCCCTTTAGGGACTGACTACTCAATACTCCTCTGCTTACTGCACCAAGCTGTGAACTCACCTGCCCTGCCAAATCTGGGCAATGACCTCAAATAGGACCAGTGAAACAAGGCCAGTCTATCACTAGTTAATTTTAAATGGCTATGACCACGTTTGTAATACCTCACACTTGCTGAAATATATGAGAACAATCAATATTCTATTTTGTTTTAGTTATTATTTTTAATGTACACATAAAGGATTGAGTGAATTATATAGTTCATGGAACATTATAATCATTAGTGTGTTCAAGACCTGTACAATTTTTTTTGTCTTTTTCAATTTCAATTATTTATTTATTCAGGCACTTTTCTCATTTTACTGTCCCCGATTTCTAACGACCCCAAGAAGGCAATCATGCAAATGTGTCTGATGTTCATCCTTCTGTTAGTATGTGTCAGGCTACAATATATGTCCTTTTTTTTCATTTGATAAAATTTTTACTAACACGAATGGTCCTATATAATAATTTGCAATATATTCTTTTGGTTTGTTTGTTTCATTCCATACTGTGTTTCTATATCCATCTGGTCTGTTGTTTTGGGTTTTCTTTGTTTGTTTCAGTCCAGTCTATGTTAATATACTCATTAAGTCTGCTGCTTCCAGCTGCCAAGTGGTATTCAACCATGTGCATTAGCTACATTTTTTATTTGTACCCTCCTATAATTTTTTATGCCCTTCTATAATTTATGTGAGCATTTATTTGACATATATGTCTAGCAGAAGAGTTGCTGGGTTACACAGAGTATGCGCCTTTTATGTAATGGAAAAACTATCAGTTTTTTACTTAAGCAAAAGGCAGTGCTTGAGTTGCCGTGTCTCCAGTTCTGAAAAGGAAGTTTGTACTACCCCGTTTTCTTCTTGTCAGTCTGACATAAATTGATTTCTCAATGATTTTTCAGAAGTTTTATTGATGTAACTGACATACAAGAAACAGTATATTTAAATCATGTATCTTAATAGGTTTTGACATGTAACATGATCACCAAAACCATGGTAGTAAAAATACCCAGTACACCTACATTTTTCTTCATTTCCTTTCCCAATTTTTCCCTTTCCTTCTGGTTGAGCTTTCCCCCCCGTCCCCCGCCCCCTCCGACTGATTACAATGACTAGAGACTCCATGGCTATAGTGCACAGAAGAGGTGAGTCCTCCCATTCTTTCATTGTTCCTGATCTTAGGTAGAAAGTTTTCAGATGCCTTTTATCAGTTTGAGGAAATTCTCTTCACTTTTTAGTTCACTAAGACTTTATAGGGAATAGGTGTTAGATTTTACCAATGATTTATACCATCATATGATTATTCTTTTTAAGTTCATAAATATGGTGAATTATATTACTTAATTTTTTAATGTTAACAAACCTTGTATTTCTGGGAAAGAGGCCAATGAATCATGATATATTGTCCTCTGTATATACCGTAGGATTTATTAAATTTTAAAATAATACTTGCATCTATCTTTAGAAGGGATACTAAACTTTAGTGCTCCTTTATTTAATATTTTGGTATAAATGATTTATTATCATTCTGTCTTTAAATATTGGTAGAATGCTTAAGTGAAGACATGGTCCTGAATTTTATCGGGGAAAGAGCTTTTAACTAAATTTTCAATTCCATTGTAATATAGGCTACTCAGGTATTTGCAACTTCTTCAGGGAGTCTTGGTAGTTTGTTTCTTTCAAAGAATAGGTTTATTTCAACTATGCTATAAAGTGTACTGTCATTATTTTGGAAAAATAGCATGTCTGGCTTGAAGTTTATCAAATTCAGTGATCTTTTCAAATATCTGACTTTTTTATTGCATTGCATTTCTCTTATTCCTGATTTCTATTTTGTTAATTTCCAAACTTTGATCTTACTTATTTTCCTTAGTTTGGATTTCAAATGCTCTTCTTTTCCAAATTATTTTTTAAGACTTATTTATTTGAGAGAGAGAACACGAGTGGGGAGTGGAGGCGGGCAGAGAGAGAGGGAGAGTCTGAAGCAGACAGTAGCTCAGCGTAAAGCCCCATGTAGGTCTCAATCACAAGACACTGAGTTCATGACCTGAGCTGAAAAAGAGAGTCTGCTGCTTAACCATCTGCACCACTCAGACTCTGCATTCTTTTTCCAAATTCTTAAGGTAGAAATTGAAGTCAGTAATTTCATATTATGTTGTCTTGAAATATAGGCATTCAGTGCTACAAAATTTCTGTTAAGTGCTATCTTAGTAGCAGCCCACACATTCTGCTAAGTTGTGTTTCCATTTTTTTTGGATTAATATGCATTCTAATTTCCCTTTTGGGATTTTACTTCTATTGATTTCTAATGCAATTTTATTGTGATCACAGGATACACTTTATGTGACTTGTATTATTTTTAATTTATTGAAACTTCTTTTGATTTCCAGAATACAGCTTTTCTTGGTAATATATCCCATGTGCACCTGAAAACTATGTGTTTCTATTATTTTTGGATGAAATGTTCTACCAGAGTCAATTTACTAGTTAGTTGATAGTATTATTCAAGTCTTCTAATATCCTAGCTAATTTTTAGTCCACTCGTTATTCCTTTCAAGAGCATATCTCTCCAGCTATCCAGATTGTGCTATGGATTAAATGTATTTTTTATTCATTTCTAACTGCTCTCTGTGAAGGTTTTGTGTATTGTTAACATACAGATTTCAATTACATTTTAGATCTTTTGTTCCTATTAAAAACTGTCTATCAGGGGCGCCTGTGTGGCTCAGTGTGTTAAGCTTCTGCCTTCGGCTCAGGTCATGATCTCAGGGTCCTGGGATCGAGCCCCACATCGGGTTCTCTGCTCAGCAGGGAGCCTGCTTCCCCCTCTCTCTCTCAGTCTGCCTCTCTGCCTACTTGTGATCTCTGTCTCTCAAATAAATAAATAAAATATTTTAAAAAAACTGTCTATCAAATGACCTATTTTTTAGGTTTGACTGACAAAAAAAAATTATTTTTATTTGCTCATGTATTTGTCAATATTCTTGAATTACATGATTATTTCATGTGGTTCCTACTATTAATTTTACTGTTTTTTTTCATATAGCTGACTATATGACTTAAAAATAATTAAAAAATGGTTTCTACTTTTCTAATCACTGCACCTCCTTTTTCTCTCTTTTCTTGTGGAAATATTGACAATGAATCCTTAGAGACTTTCTTAAATTTCTTTTTTATTAGATCTATTTTTCATCAATAAAACACAATAACTACTTCTACTAAGTATACAGAACATATATGATTATCTTTATTTTCTTAATTTCTGCTACCTTCTTCTTGGATTTCTCTTATTTGAGTAGCTCCTCTTAGAGTGTTTTCTAAATATATTTCTATGACAAACATTTTAAAGGCTTGTCTAAGAATATTCTTACACTGCTCTGGAATTTTCATAATAATTTCACTAGATACAAAATTTCAGGTTCAGGATGCTTCAAATTGTTTTTATAGTTTCCTTTCAGATTTTAAAATATTAATCTATTGTCTATCTGCCTCCAGAAGACACATATCTTATATTTTTAAGGCTATTTGTTTATCTCTGGAAAGCTTGTCTTTTTATATACAACTTATTCTTACACTTCCCTTATTTCTTTAAATTTATTTATTACATTCATTAAAAGTAGTACATGAATTCAATTTGATTGGTATGAGTTCAGATTGCTGTATCTGTTTATTATATTTGCATTCCTCGGTTTACTATTATATTTACTCTGAAGTTCACTATTAGAGACAGAATTCTGGTAAGCCAGCAATCTCAAAAAAAAAAAAAAAATAGTGTGATTTGAAGTCTTTGTCCATTTCTGTAGTAAAATACCCCCACCATGGCTGATATCAAGCTACCAAAATGTCATCACTGAATTCAAAGTCAGGAAGAGAGGTTCACAGTTGGCTATCAGGGTTAGGTACAAGCTGGTTCTAGCACACCACCACATCAGCTCCTCTAACATACAGAATATAGTATGGAAGGAATAAAGCTATGCACAAATCGAATCCTTCCAGTTGTAGGAGGGAGGCAATCAGGGATAATGATCCAGAACCAGAGAGGATCACATCTCTTGACTTTTACCTCAGTAGACAATTTCTCTGCTCAAGTACTAATTATTAAATTCTTAGAATTATGAAGAATTGGAAGGGAAGAGTCACCTTAGGTTGTAAACCAGTATCTCTGAATGTAAAGGAAAGATAATATACCTGTAGAACAAGAACTCAAGTCAGTCTGATTAGTCACTTTCAAATGCTTTCAAAGCTGTTCACCCCAGCAGGGTTAATCCTGCCTGATAGCTCTTGGTAGAACTATGCTGTAAAACTTACTTTGACTTATATTTCATATATGGAAGGCCTGAATAGTTGTATGGGAGACCTGAACAGCTATCTCCATATGGAAGTTTTCATTAGCTATTTCCATTTTCTGTAAAAAGATAGGAAATCATTATTAGAAGACAGTGATGGTATAGGGAAGTGGGCAGAACCAATCTTCAAGAATTCCCTTCACTGAATACTCTGACTGCTTTCCCAGATGTGTTTCACCCAAGGTGGCAGCCATGAACACGCTCCCCCACCACACACACACACACACACACACACACACACACAGCTTAATTTGTAAGAACTTCCATTTCTCCACAAGCCTTCTAATTTTTTTTGTAAATTATCTCTTATATGATTTTATCTCATTTGCCTAAGTTCATCAAGATTGATCTTGATGGAGGCAGCCTCCCTTCAAAACTTCTCCCCAGAACATCCTATAAATTAGACCTCCATGAATTGCACTGTGATATAACTTTGAAGCAGGTTATACCTGTGAAGATTCTAGGTAATTTATCTCTTTTGTATGTTGATTATTTTCTACTTTATAGATTTATGAAAGCTTAAAATTCACTTGAGAAGTAAATATAAAATTATATTCAATTCAGCTGTTATTTAACATTTTAGAACAAAGGAACAACAACAAAAAATTAATCTTGACTGTCACAAGTAAGGAAAATATAGAGAAAATGTCCCCCTGCACTCTTCTTCCAACACTTTTATACCTTGAAGCTGCCTGTGTATTGAAAAGGAAATAATTTATTCTAGACTGAAATATAAATCAAGCTAAATTTTACAGCATAGTTCTACCAAGAGCTTCTGTATGTAAATCCCTTTAGCAATTTAACTGGGCATCTAGAGATACATGGCTATTGGGAACAACTGGAAGTATTTATAAAACTAAAACATATGAAAAAGATAATTATAATCATGTATGCATGAAGAATCTGGATTCATCTTTTACCTGAAGGACAATTTACTAGAACTTGAAGGAGTCTTGAGACTAAGTGCTGACAATGTGTATAGGATCATTATATGCAAGGTTGGATTTTAGAGCTCTACTCGGAAATTTCCCACAATTTTGAAAAAGGAATAAGTTATCTTGTGCAGTAATAAAGTGATTCATCTCCTTGACTACAGCTGCATGGGAAATTGCTAAAATTGATAACTCTCAATATCAGACTAGTGTCTTTGATTTCATAAATTTTTTTGCATGAATCTCATATTTCCTTCAAAATAATAAGGTAGCAATACTTGCTATTTATTGTAAGTCTATTATAAACATAAGAACATTTGATATAAGAGAAAGAAACCATACAATCATACAAAATTAGAAAGGGTGAAAAGTCTTCAAGAAAGAAAGAGTTCCCAAAGGAGTGTTCACATTCCCATCTTTGTATCCATAGCACCAAACACGTTATGTTCATTGACCTAACAGTAACTTTGATTGACAACTCAGTGATTAAGTGTTTCCCTCTCATTAATGAAAACTACTTACTTTTACATTTTCAATATGTAGAACAGCTAAACTACTGACTCATTAACTACTGCCTAAAATGTATTTGGCACCTAACAGTAGGGAAAAATCAGTAATTGATAAATTGAAGCTATTACCAGGGAGAAAAGCTCATCATTCATAGTTTTACTTTTGGAACAAAGTTGAAATTAACAAAAAAAAGGCCTTATATTTCACAAACAAAATCACTATTTAAAATGATTCATATTCTGTAAGAATCCAAAAGTTGCCAAATCTAATCACTTGCAAATAACCGTACTTTTAAATTTAAATTTCTTAAAAGTTTAAGTGCATCAGCTTGCTAAAGCATATATAAGTTAGATGATCCTTTTAAAAGTATAGAATTTACATTTCTTCAATGACTCACTTGGTTACAGATTGATAGCACCTTAAGATTAGTGACTATTGCCGTATGTGTTTCATAATTCAGTAATATTCCAATCTTGTTAAAAGCATGACTCTGGACACCATTCCATTCAGGTTCTACTTCATTTTTCTTCTTTATCTAAAGTGAGTGTGATTTTCATATTCATTAAAAAAATACCCCAATTTACTTTTAACCACTTATTAAATATTCATATCTTCCATATGCCATTGTTTAATAAATTTGCAATTGCTTAAAAGAATACCTCCCACCAACAAATTGATTGCTTACATTGTTTATTTTTAATCTGTACAAAATGGCCAGAATGTCAAAATGTCACAAATGCATCAAGATTTTAGTCAAATTTTTGTATTAAGCAAACTAGACTAATAAATGCTGTCTTCTGCAGAAAAATCCTTCTATTGGAGTATCTATACCCCCTGCTTCGGGGTGTATCTCCATTTATTTCCATGCCAAAAAGGAAATAACACATTTTGTGAAGTAGGGAATTCTCCAGCAAAGTATTGATACAGTTTGCTAGAATTGTCTTCACCCATAAAATATATTTTAGGAAAATAGAAACTATTTTGTCTTAAAGTTGAAAAAAAAAATCAAACCAGTAACAATGACAAATAGGCTGATTAAGCCTATCCAAGGGCAATGCCCAAACTTGTTCTTATCTCAAGTAAGACGAGTTTATTATCAAATTCACAGCCCCATAGAAATGACAATTTTTCAAGAATGAGTAATACTCACATAAAGATGGAAAATACTTAATATTCCCCTTGGACTTTTGTTCCCTTCACTATAGAGATTCTATTCAGATTTGTATACCTTAAGTAATGGTCACAAAATGATGAAAGCGTCACAGAACTATCTTTTTCCATTGCGACACATTAAGTCATATATTTTCAAAGTGGCCTGGCACCAATAGCACCATGGAAAAAAGCTTCCTGGGAAAGAGTCATGCCCTCCTGCTTAGAATTTAGATACATATGTGTCATATATATGAATGAATAATAGTGGAATTGATGAAGTAAAATTATAATCGTTTCTTGGACTACCCTAAGTTTCTGTTCTTTGCTTATATACCTAATATCAGTAATTCCCAGTAGTTTAATGTTCTAAAATGTCCATATGTACAGCAAGATGTTTAAATGATTGAAATTTCTACAAATAAAGTTAATGATAAGATAATATTACTTTATTTTTAATAACTTTTTAAAAAATATTTTATTTATTTATTTGACAGAGAGAGAGAGCACAAGTAAGCAGAGGGGCAGGCAGAGGGAGAGAGAGAGAAGCAGGTTATCCGTTGAGCAGTGAGCCTGATGCAGGTCCATCCCAGGACCCTGGAATCATGACCTGAGCCGAAGGCAGCCACCTAACCAACTGAGCCACCCAGGCACCCCAAGATAATATTATTTTAAAATATAATACAATACAAGACACAATAGAAAGGTATGAATTGCACAAGCACAGATTGTGTGATTGTGCAAGCAAGCACAACACCGTGATTTTCTATGACCTCAAATGATTGTTCAAACATATCACAAACATAGGAATTATCATGATAGTATGACATGATGTTAAACTGAAAGTTTCATATAGTTCCAGAGATATGTTATATATAATATATCTAAGCAAGATGGGAGGTAAACCAGATTAATAAAGAAAATAAATTAGAACTACTTATATAACTCTTGAATTCTTTCATTAACTTTAAGCATATGCAAAATATAAGAAGAGATTTTGTAAGAGAAAATTATTGAAAAACTTATTTATAAGAAGAGTTGCCAGTTTGTTACGAGTTTCAACATTCACAAGGAGAGAGATAACTGTGTACCCCTCACCTGAAACTCAACAAGAAGGCAACAGTGACACAACTCAGAAACAGTGGTACTTGTCTTCCACATTCAATGAGACCCTTAGGACTTACACCTGATATATATGCCTAAAGAATATAAGACTAGATTCTATCACTACTGGCATGTAGTAGTATGGAAGGAAGTGGGGAGAAAGAAAGTGAAGATAGGGAGGAAGAGAAGGAAGGAGAAAAGGAAGGAGAGAGAGAAAGAAAGAAAAAAAAAAGAAAGAGAAATAATGTTTTAGGAAGTAGTATTATCACCAGCATAGCAAATGTATTTGCTATGGACTGAGATGAGTCATAGAAGACAGATTTTATAGTCAATCCCAAAAGAACTTGAGATGACAAGGAAGAATGAGGAAACTCCTAGGGAGCTGTGTATGGAGCACAGTCTTTACTGTCTGTGAAATGAAAGTTGCAAGTGGAAGGGAACAGTAGGGAATCTCTACAAACCCAAGAAATGTCCTCTATGAGATTCAGGTTTAAACCCTTGCCTTGAGTCTATCTAAAATTACTATAAAGTAAGAAGTCTTTGCTTCTCCCTATTTTCTACCTATATTCTCAACCTTAGTGGGGGATCAAAATACATGATAAGCATACCAGGGCAGGGGTAAGTGTCCAGTCTTCATATTCTACCTGAACAGAAAATAGGTTCTACATAAATATGACTCACTGGGAAGAATTGAGAAGATTTAACTCCAAACCAACATTGTGGTTATGATTACTTAATAAAATTAGGGATTTTAGTTATTTAATTGCAATAATTGTAACTTATTTCTATCACTTGAGAGTAATCCTAAGTCATGATCAAGTACAGCATGATGATTGTAGTTAATAACATTGTATCATATGTTTAAATATTACTAAGAAATTAGGTCTTAAAAGTTCTCATTTTAAGCAAAAATATTGTATGTATGTTGATTGATGTTAGACTTCTTGTGGTGATCTTTCATAATATCCACAAATACTGAACTGCTATGTTGTACACCTGAACCTAATATTCCATAAGTCAATTATACCTCAACAAAAAACAAAAAAATAATTATGAAAAACACTCATGATCTTTATTACAATTTCCTTGCACCTTCATAAGCAAAGTTTTCTCTACTAAATGAGTTTTAAATGTCAGTGGGAAAGAACAAGTTTGTTTCTTGTTTCTATTCCATGATCCATGTTTGTTCAATGTGTAGATTATAGTAGAAAAGAATATTTCGTGTAGATATCAAAATACAAATATCCTGGAATGTAAAAACATTTTTAATAACACAATAAAGTTTTCTCTCTCAACTTGAATTTTTTAAAAATATTGGTTGACAAGGCGCCTGGGTGGCTCAGTGGGTTAAAACCTCTGCCTTGGGGCACCTGGGTGGCTCAGTGGGTTAAGCCTCTGCCTTCGGCTCAGGTCATGATCTCAGGGTCCTGGGATCGAGCCCCGCGTTGGGCTCTCTGCTAAGCAGGGAGCCTGCTTCCCTTCCCTCTCTCTCTCTCTGCCTGCCTCTCTGCCTACTTGTGATCTCTCTCTCTCTGTCAAATAAATAAATAAAATCTTAAAAAAAAAAAAAAAGCCTCTGCCTTTGGCTCAGGTCATGATCTCGGGGTCCTGGGATTGAGCCCTGAGTTGGGCTCTCTGCTCAGCGGGAAGCCTGCTTCCTACTCTCTCTCTGCCTCTCTGCCCTGCTTGTGATTTCTGTCTGTCAAATAAATAAATAAAATCTTAAAAAAATATTGGTTGACAAACATTAATGGCAGAAATCTTAAATTCTTTATACAAACAACCCAAATCTGCCAAATGTATTCATGATGTCAGGAAAATCTCTAGGCAACAGAGGTGATCAATGCAGAAACAAATAAAATTAGAGAGGAATAGAATCAAAGCAGATGCACTTCAGAATAATTTTAGAAGTTAAAGGGATTTTTATTTTCAGGCCTGTGTATATTTTCTGTATGGCTTCACAGCAATCACAAGAGTCCAAGAGGTTGTGTGTCAATCATACTTCAATTAAACAACAACAACAACAATTCAAGCACTGTAATATAATGGATGTCACATGAGCTTGTGAAACTGAAAACTTTATGGAAGCACTGACTGAAGTCTAGTTAATCACTTCTTACTTTCTTACATTAGACATTATAAAAACCAACCCACTCTTTTGACATCTCATTTCGAAAATAACAAATTTGTCATGAAATCAGAGCTCTAAATTCAAGTTTATTGATATCTCTATTGGCACAGTGGCATGAGAAGCTATACATATTACTTAAATTCTTATTACTAACTCAGAAGAAAGATAAATCACTCTTAGGTCCCAGAAGATAATCAAGAAATGGGCAAGGGAATTATATAATTTCTTACATAATAAGAAATTGGATTAAAAATTAAATTGTTCAAACTTCTACTTAATTAGGTCTTATTAACTTTCTTATATTCTAATTTCTCAACGAGTAAAGGCAATTAAGAAAGTTACATGGATATTCTTCAGAACTTCATTCAATAAACATCTGTGTAATAGGCAATTTTCTAAGAAATAGAGCTGTAGTAGTGAATGCCATTAGACACAGATGCTGTTTACATCAAGAAAGTATCCTAGTGGGGCACCTGGGTGGCTCAGTGGTTAAGTCTTTGCCTTAGGCTGGGGTCATGATCCCAGGGTCCTGGGATCGAGCCCTGCGTCTGGCTCCCTGCTCTGCGGGAAGCCTGTTTCTCCCTCTCCCACTCCCCCTGCTTGTGTTTCCTCTCTCGCTGTGTCTCTCTCTGTCAAATAAATGAATAAAACCTTTCAAAAAATTTAAAAAAAAAGTATCCTAGTGAGTTCAAGACAGTATGCTTTTGAGGAGGGTACAAAATGATCCCTTGTCATACAGGAAGAAATTGTAACTTCTAAATTCTATTCTTGACTAAAAAATACTCCAAAGTTTTATCCCTCCAGTTCTGAGACAGCTCTTGACAAGATCACTGACAACTTCGACGGTGCCAAATTCCGTGGGTCAATTCTCAAGCTTCAGGATATTCAGATTCTCAGTGGTAATCACTATGCCTTTCTGCACTGGCTCTCCAGGCACCTCACTGCCCTAGTTTTCCATCACACCTTTGCTCCTCTTGTCTCATGTACTAGATCCCCTCCTTTCCAATTTCTAATGGTTGCTGTGCCCTTTTTCTCTGTTTCCAGTAAGTTCTCTCTTTACGTCTCCCCCGACCTCATGCATTCCTCTAAGTCTAAACAGCATCTATGTCTTGACGACTTTCAAATTTTATTGAGAGTTGTGATTGCTCTCCTGAAATCCTGAACCATGTATCCAAGTACCTGTTTGACGTCTCCATCTAAATACATCATACGTATCCATATAGTACTTGGCCAGCGCTAAAATACACATTTCCACCTCCAAATCTGTGATTCTCTACATGACACCTCCATTTATCCAGATGCTTATCCAAAAAAACTTTATGGCATCCTTGAATGATCTTTGTCTCATATAAATGCATCAGTAGATTCTCTTGCTTTTCAGTCACAGGTTTTAATCAATACACTTTATACTGATATAACCAAATTACCTGCTTGCTCCCACTCTTTCCTAGTTATAATTTCCCTATGCACTGCATCTGAATTACTTTTTGAATATGTCAATCTTGTATCACTTCTCCAATTAATTTTTCCAAACATTTTCTCTAACACATAGGAAAATATATGATGAGCTTACAATAGCTACCTCACCATATGAACTTGCATCCCAAAACACTCCCTGACCTCTTATCTTTATTTCCCTTATTCTTGTCATTTCAGTCTGCATTCCTCAAAATTCAATGTCAATTCAGACTGCATTCCTCAAAATTCTACAATTCTTTTAATGCACCAAAAAAATGCCTGCTTCAGAGTTTCAAGCTTGTTCTTTCTTCCACTCTTCTCCCAGATGTTGGCATGGCACCGGTTCACATTTTATTTATTTATTTATTCAAATGTCTGCTAAAATGTCACCTCCCCCTGAGCTATCTTATTTAAATATACCTGGCTCATATTTCACTCTGTGTTCATTATCTGCTTTATTTTACTTCATACCACTATATGATATGATACATGATTTATAGATATGATATAATATGATATATGATATGATATTCTTATTTGTTCATTGTCTATGTAAAGAATGTAAGCTTCATCAGGGAAGAGACACTGTCTTTTACTCACTACTTTTGTAGTATCTATCAGAGAGTAAGTACTAAAAGAAGATATTAAGCAAAGGAATGATTACCAGATATGGTACCATGATGAAAGGGTATTAGCTTCATAATGTGAAAATGGTGCTAATATTCATCTTCAGGATTATACAACTGTAATGTATTATCATGTACCTGTTCTAAAATAATTGAAGTTAAAAACATGTGCATGTGTGTGTGTGTATATATATATATGTATTTATATAAATGGATTATATATATATATTTGAAGTTAGAAATACTTATATCAGTATAGGTATATATTAGATATATATAAATTAAAGTTTAATTATATTTTATGTAATATATAAACTACTTGTTATGTAATTATTTTATACTTACATTTTATATATTTTAACTTTATATATATTTAATATATAATTATTTTATATTATCTACATTTTATATAAATAATTGTATATATAACATAATATATAATTATTAAGTATATGTCTAACTTCAATTAAACTAATACTCAAAAATAGAAAATAGTTTTAAAATATTTTTAAAGTATATTAAAATATTGCTAATAATAAATATCTAGAAGAATATAAAAAGGCAGACCTGTTATTTTATTTATCTTAATCTTATCAAGAGTATGCCACAATTCACATTAAGAGGTCAAAAATATGATAATCAAATCAGATATGACAAAAGTGGTCAAAAATATTTTAGATAAAAGTGGTAACTATTTGAAATAATTATTTCAATCCACTATCATTAATGAACCATTTTATCCTAAGAGTATATTGTGTTTTGAGATATAAGCTACTGGTTAGCAACTTCAATGTAAAGCTGGATGTCTAACATTTATTTCTGTGATATTTAAAGAAACAAGATTCCCATGCAAATATTTTACAAATTTTCTGAAAACTTCATATTTAAAAACTACATATTTGAAAACTTTGTCACTTATAACCTAATAACCTCATACCACTGAGCAAACAACTTCCATTCAAACTATACAAAAATGGATAAAATGATATACAGAAAATAATATGGTAATAAACTAAAATGCATTCTTCTCATAGGAAATGGTATTGAATGACACAGAAATGACAAACACTGGGAAAATGATGGAAATTTCTAGAGTCTGCTTAAAAAGTAAAATACTTCAGAACTATATTTTTAGGAGTCACCAGAATAAAGATGATTCATAAAAGTTATTAAACAATAAATTATTTTTTTAAATAACTATTAGGATGTTTCCAGAAAAAATTGGGGAAATGTAGCCATTGATGTATTGGTTGATTTGACTGGCATTATAATGACTCAGTGATAAATTTACTGACTTTGTACTGCCTGTGTAAGTCATTCAGTAAATGATTCTTTATTTTTTCAAGATTTTTTAAAAAATTTATCTTATAGAGAGAGACACAGGGAGAGGGGGAACACAAACATGGGGAGTGGGAGAGGGTGAAGCAGGCTCCCCGCTGAACAGGGAGCCCAATGCACAGCTCAATCCCAGGACCCTGGGATCATGACCTGAGCCCAAGGCAGGTGCTTAAAGACTGAGCCACCCAAGTGAAATAATGCTTCTAAGACACTGTCAGTATTTTCAATGTATTGTACATTTTCATTAAAGTGATTTTATATACTCAAGGCATTTAAAATAGAATATAGGGGCATCTGTGTGGCTCGGTCAGGAAAGAAATAAAAACACATATAATTAGTCTATACCATGAAGTTAAACGCACTGTTTTAAAATTGAGTGAAACTCTTTGAATGAAAACTGTACTATGGTAAGAACATTTGAAAAAGAGTGGTTGAAAGTATTTTTACCATTATGTAATTGTTACAAGACACGAGGTCTTCCATGTCCTTGTCAGTCTTTTCAAATTTTACCTGCTCTAATAATTATGTAAGTAGTATCTCATTGTGGAATTAACCTATGTAACCACAATGACTAATTATAGTGAACATCTCTGCATGTGTTTTTTACCCATATATCTTTAGTGAAGTGACTGTTCAAATTATTTGTCTTTTTTAAATTAAATTGTTTATTCCCTTATTGAATTTTGTGAATTATTTATATAGTCTGGTTATAATTCTTTCAATAGACATATGGCATGCAGAACAATTTGGGGAGAATTAATATCTTAATATTGAGTTTTCTGATCCATGAACCAAAGCATAGTATTTCCATTTATTCAGACATTATTTTATTCATAATTTCTCCTAGCAGTACAGATAGATTTTAGTATTTGGGTCTTACACATATTCTACCAGATTTATCTATTTCGCCTTTTGATGCAAATATACATGTTAAAATGTTGCCATTTACAAAAATCTCAAAATTGAAAACTAAAAAGAAATGAGTCTAACAAAGGATACAGAACATCCTTATGTAAAAGTATAAAACTTTTTAAAAATTTCATATAATAGGATCCTGGATCCAGAGAGGCTAGTAAAAAATATCTACTAAGACCTCAAGTCAAAATGGTGAGGTCAGTGCTGTCTGAGACTCAGAAAGGAGAAAGTCATTAGGAACTCCTTGGGAAACCTAGCCCCTAAAACCCTCTCATCTCAGCCTATAAATAGTACTAGGACTACAGCAGCAGCCGGGTAGGAAGGCCTTGGACTTTGTTCCTGGTACAAAGTCTTAGCAAGCAGAGGATTGGGCACAATGGAGAGCTGTTCTGTCCTGCATTTGCACAATGGCACAAAGCATAAGTATTGGTTATTGAGTGCAGCTGTGGTTCTAGATCCTTCTCCATGCCCCTTAGTCTTCAAAATCACTAAACAAGCAATCTGATGACTTACTTCTATTTTTCTCATATCTTCTTTCAAAATAAATTCTTTTAGAGATATTTTGGCATGAATCTATACATTAGCAGAATCCCATCCAACTTAAAAAAAAAAATTCCTATAATAAAGAACATCAAAAAAACCCAGAGAAACATTTATGAAGTTCCAATACCTAAAGTGGTCATCTCTACCCCAAACTAACCTATAGATTCAATGAAAACAAATAAAATCTTAAAAAGTATTGGTGTAGGGGTGTGTATGTGTGTGTGTGTAACTAAAAGTTCAAAAATATAATTTAAAATATTATGGGGAAGTAAAATTAAGGAATAATCAAGGCATCAAAGAAAACAATATGTGAAAACAAGACTTAATTTGTGTAAAATTAATATGAACTACAGTAATTTAGAAAGTACAATGTTAGAGTAGATGAAAAATCAATAGAACTTAAAGGAAGACTTTATAGCACAACTAGCATTGTGGTTTAATGGAGAAAGTTTTGAATATTTAATAAATAATGCAGAGACATTCAGGAGAAATTGGAAGCCAAACACACATACACAAAAGTCTTTTCCAGCATTACTGACTTATAGAGGAAGACAAAAATGTAAAACTTTGAAAACATCTATCCCTTGAAACACACAATAAAGCAAGTTTAATGGCAAGATGAAAGTGAGGAAGGCATTTGTAATACTCCCAATGGATTTGTATCCTCCAAAATAAGGTTGACCACAAACACTAATAGTAGTATAAAAAGATGTAAGGGATCTAATAGAAAAGAAGTCTCTTGAAAAAGTGCTACTTAGAAAATATGTTACTAAATCAAAGAACATGCTCAGCCTGACAACCAGAAAAATCACAATTTAAATCTTATCATTTCGTACCCACCACATTGTTAGAAATTTAAAAAATGATCATATCCATTGTTGTAAGGGCTTGGGACAAACTAAATACATAGTATCACCAAAATAAGTCATTAGGCTTTACTCTGTCATCCTGTTGATGATAAGTAGATATCATTGTCTCCCTGAATACAAATTATATTTTATAATTTCTGTTAGCTTTACAAATTTTTCTTTTCTTCTCTTTAAGTTTTTTTTTTTCTTTCTTTCTTTAAGTTTTTAAGCTACATGACCATGATGGGTCTAGGTACATTTGTTTTGTTTTGTTTTGTTTTGTTTTTAACCTGTCTGAGGTTCCCTGAATTTTATTATATTTGTTTTTTTGTGGGTTTATTTTATA
This sequence comes from Lontra canadensis, assembly GCF_010015895.1. NCBI lineage: Eukaryota > Metazoa > Chordata > Mammalia > Carnivora > Mustelidae > Lontra > Lontra canadensis. Next base: position 15,606,260 of record NW_022630998.1, on the reverse strand, counting down.
TCATATTTGGGAATATTTCCCCAAAATTTATTCAAATATTCCTCCCTCCTTGGTCTCTTTCTTCTTTTGGAACTCTACTTCATGTATGTTAATCATATGGTATTTTCCTTCACATTGCTGAATCTGTTTAGTTATGGTTATCATTTCCTTTCTTTATATGCTTTGTTTGGTATTTTCTATTGACCTGTCCTTCAGTCCAATGGTCTGGACACAGAAAAATGGTGTGTCCTATCAGTCGTTATGCTTGCCTGATGAATTCTTCAATTCAGATATTCTAGAATTCCTAGAATTCAGTTCTAGATTTTCCCTTTTGTTTGGTGAGTTTAGTCAATGTAGCTAGAAATTGAGCTATATTTCGGTTCTGCTGTTACACTCATCCTCACTGTACAACAGGCTTCAAATTCTTCTTATGTCATCTTGAGCTTAGGACATGGGTTGGTCCTCTGGGAGAAGTTTCCCAGTTTGTTCCCCACCAACAAAAGATTTCCCTTTATATTTGTGCTTCAGAGAGGCCTCTCTCCATGCTCTTATCCCAAACCCCGAGAAATTCTGATCTTGATTGTTACTCAGTTCTTGCCAGCCTGGTTGTGGAGGACTAGGAGATAGGGCCTACTCTGTTGTGGTTCACCTCGGGTGTGGAAAGGCACCATGTTCCTAGTTCTCAAAGCGGGTATTTCAGTCATCCCCCCCTCCTCCAAGTAAATAGGCATCTTGAATAGTTGGGGATTATAGTATTTTCCTTTTTTTCCCCATGATAGATAGATGAGAGTAGCATTTGTTCCAGCTTTATCGATCCTAAGCTGAGGCTGAGAATCCCTTTATTGGTTACTACTTTTTTTTCATCTTAGGTTCACATTTTCTTATGTCTTTTCATACATTTTAATTTTGGTATGCTCAACTTTTTTATAAATGTGTAAATAAAAATTGAGCTGTTTAGTGTTTGTCTTTATTCCGTGTTGTTCTTCCCATTTAGGCTTGTCCTTCCACTTCCAGGGAGTTGGGACAAAGCTAATCATAAGTTGAGCTGGGACTGGGTTGAAGCTTTATTTCATTTCTGTTCAACTCTGAATTGAATTCGAGGGGGGACCTTGCACCTAATTTCTGATAACACCACAATGGCTCTGTTTTCCACCCTATACCCACAGATGCTTACTTAGCAAATTCTTATGGGTTATAACCGTTGGGCCAAAAGCTTTATTTTTATGTTGGGGCTCTTCCAGATTCCAAACAATCGTACCAGCCCAAGCTGTCATTTAAAGTATGGCTTGTTTCTGAATAGCACGCAGGACATTAGGAGAAGGGGAAAAATTAGGGGGGGAGGGCTCAGAGGTGGAGATGAACCATGAGAGACTATGGATTCCGAGAAACAAATTGAAGGTTTTGGGGGGGGGTTGCAATGGGTGAGCCTGGTGATGGGTATTAAGAAGGGCATGGATTGCATGGAGCATTGGGTGTTATATGCAAACAATGAATCATGGAACACTACATCAAAAACTAATGATATACTGTATGGTGACTAACATAACATAATAAAAAAAATAAAAATAAAAAATATGGCTTGCTTCTTCTCATCCCAGAGAAGTCTATCCTTCTATGGCATGTCTCTTCCTTCACCCTTGCAGCCTCCTTTCTCATTTATGAAAGGCTTATCTCTCTTTGGAACTGGGTTCTTTAGACATTGTTGTACATTTAGATGGCTTTAAAGCAAAGTACTGTTTTGTTGACTTGTCCATTGATTTCCTGTTATTTGGTAAGCACCATCTCACATCCTAGCTGAAACTGAATATATCAAACATTCAATTTTGTAGAAATAGACCTCAAAATTTCCCATTTAAATTGTCCCATTCTAACTAAGAGGGCTCCTGTCTGTGTGCAGAGTCAAGGTTTTTCCTTTATTGTCAAGGGGATAGTTAAATCTCCTATTATGCAAAAGTCAAAACATTGATCAAACAACACAACTCTCTTGTCACACTAACACACTAACATTGTTTCCCATTTAGAATCACATATGGGGTGTGTGGAACACCTGTTGGGGAAGAACACATAATGATTGCAACTATGTTAGAAATTCCTTAATCTCCATTAATAGGACTCAGGAGTCTTTTTTTTTTTTTTTTTTGAGTAGGATACATTCCCAGTACTGACGGAGTTCATATTTTGCTATATTTGGTATAAAATCACTTTCTAATTTAACATTTTCCAATGGATTTTGGATAATTTAATACGGACATGTTAAAAGAAAATCAGGTTATTTTTGCTTTTGCACTCTTGTGGAGCAGGAATTATTCCATCATTTTCCAACTCTCTTTGTTAAATAAGATATTTCATTCTTCAAATGTGCCCATAAAATATAAGGGTGACTTTACATTTGACAGTCCTTGATAAAAGTATTAAAGACAACCGCTGTAACATCTGAGTAAAATTCCTTACCTGTGGATATTATGTTTAATCGCAGATTTTTGCCAAATTTCATCTGGTTCCCTCCAAGTCACTTTAATAATCTATATTAACACAAATATTATTTTCAGTATGTGAATTGTTCTGATAAGGATCATGCTGAATTACTGAATTACTGTATTAATTTTCCTAACAGATAAAGTTTTAATACTTTTAACAAGTAAATTTCTAAATGCCTCTAACTGGCTTTAAATTTGATTGTGAGCATCCATTTTTCTATAAGTCAATAATCAGAAACCTGTAGGCTTTTTCATAATCTTCAGAAATATATATGTATATATTTATTTTCCACTTTTAGAGGAATAATTTTTAAAAGAAAGGGCTTTGTTAGTTTATTAGAACAGACCAACCATCTTCAAATATCTGAAAAGTAAAATATTTAATCAGTCAGCTAAATATTTAGTTGATGTGATACATCATTGTACTTGCTTTAAAATATCTGAATAAGTGATTAAAAAGTTTACAAGTCATCTGAATGTTTGACATAATCATAGAAGATTATTTTACTCAGTCCTTTTTAATATTTGAAGTATCCATGCAAGCTGAAACCCTTTAGGTTAAGGCAAAAAGAATACTTAATATAGAACAAAAGTAATTTATGCTTTTAAAAAATGTCTACACTATATCAATGTTTTGCTTCCTTTCAAAATGTATTTGGTTCCTTCATTCTTTGTACTATTACTAATAATTTAAAACTCCCTTATAAATAACACTAATGCTTTCCTTGTCCATATTAATTATTCTCTATGAAATGAAAACTAAAATATTTCAGGTTCAGAAGAAATAGCAGATAGTAAAAGATGAGAGTAATAGGCAAAATGAAATTATTACAGTCAACCTTTTTGCTATAACAGTCCAAACTTTAGTACCAATACTGTATAATGCTATTTATATGAGAATTCCTTACATATTTGTTTTTTTAATAAATGAAATGTTAATCTGCTGCCTTATATATGTATCAGTATTTTAATGATTCACCAACAATGGAAAAATAAAAACTGAAACATAGAGAGAGCTAAGGAATATATACCTTTCACCAGAGTAGGGAAACCTACTCTAAGAGAGAAGTTAGGCTCTGAATGATGATGTGGTTAGGGGAAGGAGATGCTACAGTGTGCTAAAAGTCAAAACCCACAAACAGTCTCAAGGCCAAATTAGGCTTGGGAGAGCACCATTGGGCTTGGTTTTCTGATGCTACCATTAAATCATAAACTGCAAACTCTAGCTATTTTTCTACTGGCTTCAACCAGTTTCCCAGAGGCTGCCTCTGTGCTTTCTTCTTCTTAGGCTCTGGTCACTGTTATCTTTCAATTTCTCATGCTTTCCTGGAAAATGTAGATTCTCATACTGTAGGCTTCATTTAAAATAAGCCCAAAGAGCAAATTGTTATATACTTTCCTCTTGTTATCTGCTATAAAAAAAATTGTAGACTATACAGAAGGGACAAAATCAAAGCTTTAGTCATACACTGCAAATGTGAATGAATTACATAAGTGGTTTAACATTTTTAGACTGACACTATGCAGGGATTAGTTTACTATGTGAAGAATAGAATATTCAAAGAAATGTGATTAGTTGTAAAACTCAAAGGGGAAAGATTACTGCTCTAACTGATATACAAATTCAATAAAGTCTCAGGATACAAAATCAACGTGTGGAAGTCTGCTGCATTTCTATACACCAATAATAAAGAAGCACAAAGAGAAAGAAAGGCACCAATCCCATTTACAACTGCACTAGAAACAGTAAGAAACCTAGCAATAAACACAACCAAAGATGGAAGAGACCCCTACTCTTAAAACTATAAAACACTGATGAAAGAAATTGAAGATGACAAAAAGAAATGTAAAGATATTCTATGCTCATGGATTAGAAGAACAGACATTGTCAAAAAGTCTATACTACCTAAAGCAACCTATACATCTAATGCAATCCCCACCAAAATACACCAGTATTTTTCATGGACTAGAAGAAATAATTCTCAGAAAAAGTATAGAACCACAAAAGATCCCAAATAGCAAAAGCAACCTTGGCGGTGTGGGGAGGTGGATTCAAGTTATATTACCAAGCTTTGGTGATTAAAACAATATGGTACTGACACAAAAATAAACAAACAGATCAATAGAACAGAACAGAAAACCCAGAAATGAACCCACAACTATATGGTCAATTAATCTCCAACAAAGCAGGAAAAAAAAATTCAATAGGAAAAAGACAGTCTCTTCAACAAATGGTGTTCGGAAAACTGGACAGCAACATGCGAAAGAAAGAAACTGGACCACTTTCTTCCACCATACACTAAAATAAATTCAAAATGGATTGAAGACCTAAACATGAAACATAAAACCACTAAATCTAGAGGAGAATACAGGTAGTAACCTCTTTGACAGCGGCTATAGTAACTTCTTAAAAAAATCAGTCTCATGAGGCAAAGGAAACAAGCAAAAGTAAACTACCGGGACTTGACCAAAATAAAAAGCTCTTGTGCAGTGAAGGAAACAATCAAAACTAAAAACCAAGCTTCTGAATGGGAGAATGTATTTGCAAATGACATATCCAATAGAAGGTTAGTACCCAAAATCTAAAAAGAATTTATAAAACTCAACACACAAAAAATGAATACTCCAATTAAAAATGGGCATAAGATGTAAATAGATATTTTCCCAAAGACATCCAGATGGCCAAGAGACACATGAAAAATGCTAAACATCATTCATCATCATGGAAATGCAAATCCAAACCACAACAAGGTATCATCTCACACCTGTCAGAATGGCTAAAATCAGCAACACAAGAAACAGGTGTTGGCAAGGATGTGGTGAAATGGGGCCATTCCTGCACTGTTGGTGGGAATGCACACTGGTACAGCCACTCTGGAAAACAGTATGGAGGTTCCTCGAAACGTTGTAAATGTAACTACCTACGATTCAGCAACTGCACTACTAAGTATTTATCCACAGAATGCAAAAAAAAAGCCCACCAAAACTGATTCAAAGGGATACATGCACCCCAATGTTTATAGCAGCATTCTCTACAATAGCAAAACTATGGAAACAGTCCAAGTGTCCATTGACTGAGGAATGGATAAAGAAGAGTGAGATTGTATATATATATATATATAGTTAATCAGAATAAAAATAAATGAAATCTTACCATTTGCAATGATGTGGATGGAGCTAGAGAGTTTTATGCTAAGTGAAATAAGTCAGCCAAAGAAAGACAAATAGTATATAATTTCACTCATGTGGAATTTAAGAAACAAAACAAATGAGCATAGGGGGAAGAAAGAGAGAGAGAGAGAGAGAGGCAAACCAAGAAGCAGACTCTTATCTCTAGAAAACAAACCAATGGTTACCAGCGGGGAGATGGGTCGGGGGATGGGTTAAATAGGTAATGGGAATTAAGGAGGGCACTTGTGATGAGCACCAGGTGTTGCATGGAAACACTGAATCACTGGATTGTACACCTGAAACTGATATTACACTGTATGTTAACTAACTGGAATTTAAATAAAAACTTAAACAATGGATCCTCTCTATTACCCACCAACTTTGTACCTGTGTATGTTTGCTCAGTAGAAATGCATGTTTGTAAAAATACTTATATAAGAATGCTCATAGTATCATTATTCATAATGGAAAAACACTAATAACAAAATACATGTTGATCGATAAGAGAATGGATAAAAAATTTATGACATAATCAAAGAATACTAGTCAATAATAAGAAATGAATTATTGATACAACAGTAAACTCAAAGAACATTACATTAAGAATCTCAAAAAACATGACATTAAGCAAAAACAGAAGTCAAACAGAGAAAGAAGGCATACTTTATAAGTTCACTTAAATGAAAGGCAAAAATAGAACTAATCTATGATGCTAGAAATCACAAAGAAGTTGGTTCTTGGAAAGTAAAGTTGAAATGGAACTACCTGGAAAGGGAAACAAACATTCTGTTCCAATAAAAATATTCTTTCACTTGAATTAAATGGTGTTTACTGGGAAATATAAATTGTCTCTTCCTTTATACTTATGTTCATTCAATTGAACACTAACTTCTTTTTTTTTTTTAAGATTTTATTTATTTATTTGACAGAGACAGAGAGCATAGGAGAGGGAGTAGCAAGAAAGGGACAGGGAGAAGCAGGCTTCTGGTGAGCAGAGAGCCCAACATGGGGCCCGATCCCAATACCCTGGGATCATGACATGAGCTGAAGACAGATGCTTAATTGACTGAGCCACCCAGGTGCTCCTGAACACTAACATGTGATTTTTTTTGTATGTCAATATTTCCTCAATAAAATATACTATAATGAAAACCAATAAAATAGATCTCTATTATTAACATATTCTTAGTGTCTATAAGCACAAGAAATATTTCCTAAGAATGAATAATCTCATTTAAGCTCTGTTTAAATACTATATTTTAAATTACCCATCTAGATGGTATTTACTATTTAATGTTTTAACTTTGTGGATAAAATGGAATACATATAGAGTATTATTATTATTATAAATACCACAGAAGATTTGCTAATTAAAATATATTCTGCTGTAAGCATTTCTTTTTGCAACAGAAGTACTGACATGCATTTTTAAGATAATTTCCCACTTTAGAAAATTATAAAAATATCATGAAAGGAGGAAAATATGTACCTATTAAAAGGTTTTCTTCCAAAAGTACTAAAAAGGATTGTTTTCGATAGGATCTGCATCACTAGGATAGTCTCCATAGTACAATTCTAACACATTTTGGGGGGCCTGGGTGGCACAGTTGTTAAGTGTCTGCTCATGTCATGATCCCAGGGTCTTGGGATAGAGCCCCTCATGGAGTCCCTCATCAAGCGCTGCATCAGGCTCCCTGCTCCTCAGGAAGCCTGCTTCTTTCTCTCCCACTCCCCCTGCTTGTGTTTCTGCTCTCGCTGGCTCTCTCTCTGTCAAATAAAAAAATCTTTAAAGAAAAAAATTCTAACACATTCCAATCAGGAAAACAAAGATACACTCTGAGAAGGGATTGGTAGCATACATTCTCTGGCACTTGGATGTTAGAGATTGCTAAAACTTCTATGATGAAGACTGAAAAACTGAAAAACATTTTATTTATTTTTTAAAGATTTTATTTATTTATTCGACAGACAAAGATCACAAGTAGGCAGAGAGGCAGGCAGAGAGGGTGGGGGGGCAGGCTCCCTGCTGAGCAGGGAGCCTGATGCGGGGCTCAATCACAGAACCCTGAGATCATGACCTGAGCCGAAGGCAGAGGCTTTAACCCACTGAGCCACCTAGGTGCCCCTGAAAAACATTTTAAAAGGCCCCGAAGAAGTTGGAGTACAGTTAACTTGGGAGATTCAACTAGAAAATCTGGAGAGCAATGAATGACTCATTTACATGCACAAGTCTTGTGAATATAGGACTCTCAAAAAATCAAGTACTCAGTATATACTCTATTATTTTATTTTCAAATAAGACAAGTAATGACACTTAATGCTATTGAAGTAGCAGCCATAAGCAGAAAAAAATAAATGAAAAAAAGTAGTAGTTTCCTTGGGTCACGTATTTTTCTTTTGCTGAAACACAAATGTTGACTAACCCAAGATTACAAAAAGTGTCAGGCTAGTTTACCAGTTGGAATCTCTTATAGGATGAATACTATATACTATCTTAATTATGGAGTGCTAAAATTTCCAAAAATTCTATTACTCTGTTTTATCCACGTTACACTTGAGTGTATGTTAAGCATTGTTTATGTTATGTATTAATGTGAAAGCTAAGCTCATGGTATTTGTTGTGGGTTTGTGTTCCCAAAAAAGAATTAAGGTCCTAAACCTTGGTACCTATGAATGTGATATTATTTGGAAATAGTCTTTGTTGATGTAATTAAGGTAAGATGAAATCATACTGGGTTAGGATGGGTCTCCAATGGCTGGTGTCAGAAAGAGAAAAATGGCCAGGGTGGACAGCTATGTGAAGATAGAAGCAGACCTTGGTGTGGTGCTCCTACAATCCAAGGGATGTCAGGAACTGCCTACAAAATTGAGAAGCTAGGATGAGGCAAAGAAGGATCCTTCCCTAGGACCTCCAGAGGGAGCTTTGGCCCTGATGATACCTTGATTTCAGACTTAGCTTCTAGGACTATGAGAGAATAATTTCTGTTGTTTTAAACTATCCAATTTGTGGAAATTTGTTGTGGCAGCCCTAGGGGAAAAAATGTATGCTTCTTTTTAAAAAATTATTACTATCTAAAGAAGCAAGTAAGGATGACCTATAAATTTATGTGAAAAAATTCACTTCTTGAATTTTTGTTTTTTTCTCAACTTTGCCTCATCTTTAGCTATTTTGTGAAATAATTTCAAAAAGTATATTAGTATCATTAAAATAAAATTTGAGTAAATTTCTAAAAAATAAGGAGGAAATTAATGATGTCTGAGAATGTGATAAAATTTGCTATCACATCTGTGATTTTAAAGTATAATATTTGGATAAATGCTTCTTAGCAACAAAGTCTCATATGTTCATTTTCTGTCACATTTACTTTCCTCAGAGTAGCAATTTTCATGTTAAAGGTCAACAGCCATTCGTTGTAAGATAAAGTTTGTTCTGTGTTATTTTGGATGAATTGCACAGAACTTGGTTAGCTTCTCAGAATGTGACTATGAAAATATTAATTTAATTGAATTAAAGGCCTTCAGGAGATGAGTGAAATATCTAATTAGCCCTCTATATACAAATTATCACCTATTCCTTACAAAAATAATTGTTATTTTACTAAATACAATTATCTAGTGCCATACAACATTAGTAGATTATCAAGAAGGCCGAATCAATCCTACAATCAAGGCCTTGATAAACCATGCCTAAATTTAGAAATAAATGCTTATTAACATGCTTCTTGAGCTCTGTATTTAACAGGGTTTTGAACAAAGTAAATTGTGGCTGATGAATTCATCCCAAAATGATCTCATTAGTTGCCATGGGCAGTGCAGCCAAAGCTAGTGGTTCTGAGTCTGGCACCCCAATTATGACCTCTGGACAGATGAGTGCTGGAGTGATGAATGATGGAATATAAATCGTAAATGGGCCTAATGGAAAATTAATGAGCAGAGGCAAATAAGGTCCAGTCATGTATCGTCTATACGAAGGACCAAAAATCTTCACAACTTATATTAACAGCACTGAGATTTAATCTGAATAAAAATCAGAAATTGTCACCAGTTAGATAATCTCCTGCAATTTATTCATTGAACTTTTCTTCAGGTTTATAGTGAAATGATTTGTAATACGATACTCTTTAACACTTCGCTTATGCGTATCAGTATTTTCTGAGCATTCTTATCCACGTGTTTTCCTATTTTACATACTATTCTTGTACGTGAATTACTGAAACAGAAAATAATTTCTTAACTACCGAGTACTAAAAATAGTTGACCTTATGAAATTTGTCAAACTTATTATACAATGATGTGACATTATAATTATCATTTTCATATATTGAAATGATGTATTTAAGTTCCTATGTTAATCTTTATTACTCATATTACTTTACAACTGTAAATATTAGGAAAAATTTAGTTATAATAAAATAAAATAATAACAAAGATTATCAAAATTATCTGGCCTATAATAATTATGGTAAAAAATTATGTTTTTTAACATATTCCAGAATGTCTGTTATAGCTATAAATAGTAATCAAAAATATGAAACAAATCAGTTTTTATTCTAGGAATGTATTAATTTTACACCCACTCAGAATGCAATACTAAGTAATTTCTGGTAGGATAACTAATATATCATCAATAGCAGCCTTTCCAACTTACCAGATTTAAAAATACATGCAAATATGCATAAAAATAATCACATTTAAAACATATCCATAAAATATGCCCAATGTAAACAGACAACGCATATGACATATATGTATAATAGGCTGCTAATTAAAACACTAAAAAGATAAATGAGCATAATCAGACTACATATTTAATACAATTTGGCAATATCTTTAAAAGCCCATTTGAAAAATTTTTTAAAATGTTGGTTAGAACTTCTTTCAAAGAAGATTCTGATTTAAAGGGGTTCTTTACTATTCAAAATGCCTTAAAATATCCTCACAATCAGCTTGAGCTTCTTCAAGAGACAGTTCTACATTTTAGATGTCAGTGTAAGAAGCTGATGAAATAATATTTTGCTCAACCTGACATGTGCAATTTGAATTAATCGATGGCTACAGCTTATAAATTACTGTTGGTGAAGCACAGTGAAAAGAAAATTGGTCTACAAATATCTATTTAACTACTCAGGTAGTAAATACCTGCTGTCATCTATCTATTTCTCAAGTGTGCTGGCTTCAAGTATCTTGCCTGAGATTCAAGACAGCTCTGTAGTTCATTTCAGAAAGCAGTGAACCCAAAAATCCTTGGAAAATTCTGAATATAGCCCAACTCAATTATACAATATCTGAGTCTGTGAAACTTCATTAACTCCCATATTTCATCTAAGACATATTTTGATAGAATTAAAGAAGCTGAAACAAATGATAACAAACAAAAGCAACCAGTTGTCTTTTTTTCTTTGCACCAATTTGCCATATAACTTAATTTGATCTCCAGTGAGTCAGATAATATTCCTATCTTAATCTTCCCTTAGCAATTACAATAACGGTGCTTGCCAATATCACCAAAAGAAGTGAACCAATAAATTGAATTGCTTCCACAATAGTTTACTCTTAAAGTTTTATCTATCACATTACGATTTGGAAACTGTTATCAAAGACAGCAAGGGCTGCAAAAGTTTCATATTTCAGACACAGGACTGTACTTAAAAACAAGATTTCTTTAGCTTTTCGCACATGAATCCTTACATCTGCTCATTCCCACTAGAACCTTTGAAATTTCTAATTTCCTTCCCTGCAGTGATACTCTCTAAACAGTTTCAGGGCTGGATTTTCCTTGGTCTTCCTGTCTTAGCTCAGGTGTCATCTCCTTATAGACATTCTCCTTGAGTACGATCTTTGTAACACTTCTCAGTAGCTGAAATTATCTCCTTGTTAAATTTACTCCCCCCCCCCCCCGCCCCCAGGTATCATGTAAGCTCTTTGGCAGCAGGAATTTTTTTACTGAGAAAATTTTTAGAGTAGTTTTAGGTTCACAACAAAATTGAGGGGAAGGAACAAAGACTTCCCATACATCTTCTGTCCCCACACACTCAGAGTCCGTTTCAGGATGAACAGCTCCACCAGAGTGGCAAAATTGTCAGATTGCTGACCTGCATTGACAAAACAGAATTACCCAAAGCCCATAGTTTACATTACAGTTTGCTGTTGGTGTTTTACACTCTATGGGTCTGGATGAACATATAATATGTTTCCATCATTATGGTAACGTACAGAATATTTTCACTGCCCTAAAAATCCTCTGTGCTGTTGCAGGGTCATAGGGAAGCTCTATTTTTAATTTCTTGAGGAATCTCCACACTGTTCTCCAAAGAGGCTGCACCAACTTGCATTCCCACCAACAGTGTAAGAGGGTTCCCCTTTCTCCACATCCCCTCCAACACATGTTGTTTCCTGTCTTGCTAATTTTGGCCATTCTAACTGGTATAAGGTGATATCTCAATGTGGTTTTAATTTGAATCTCCCTGATGGCTAGTGATGATGAACATTTTTTCATGTATCTGATAGCCATTTGTATGTCTTCATTGGAGAAGTGTCTGTTCATATCTTCTGCCCATTTTTTGATATGATTATCTGTTTTGTGTGTGTTGAGTTTGAGGAGTTCTTTATAGATCCTGGATATCAATCTTTTGTCTGTACTGTCATTTGCAAATATCTTCTCCCATTCCGTGGGTTGCCTCTTTGTTTTCTTGACTGTTTCCTTTGCTGTGCAGAAGCTTTTGATTTTGATGAAGTCTCAAAAGTTTATTTTGGCTTTTGTTTCCTTTGCCTTTGGAGACATATCTTGAAAGAAGTTGCTATGGCTGATATCGAAGAGATTACTGCCTATGTTCTCCTCTAGGATTCTGATGGATTCCTGGATATTTACCCCAAAGATACAGATGTAGTGAAAAGAAGGGCCATCTGTACCCCAATGTTTATAGCAGCAATGGCCACGGTTGCCAAACTGTGCGAAGAACCAAGATGCTCTTCAATGGACGAATGGATAAGGAAGATGTGGTCCATATACACTATGGAGTATTATGCCTCCATCAGAAAGGATGAATAGCCAACTTTTGTAGCAACATGGACAGGACTGGAAGAGATTATGCTGAGTGAAATAAGTCAAGCAGAGAGAGCCAATTATATAGTTTCACTTATTTGTGGAACATAATAAATACCATGGAGGACATGGGGAGTTAGGAGAAGGGAGTTGGGGGAAATTGGAAGGGGAGGTGAACAATGAGAAACTATGGACTCTGAAAAACAATCTGAAGGGTTTGAAGAGGTGGGGGGGGATGGGAGGTTGGGGGAACCATGTGGTGGGTATTAGAGAGGGCACAGATTGCATGGAGCACTGGGTGTGGTACAAAAACAATGAATACTGTTATGTTGAAAATAAATTAAAAAAATGATAAAAGAAAAAAAATCCTCTGTGCTCTGGCTCTCCACCACTCCCTTCCACAATCTCTGGCAACCACTGATTGTTTAACCGACTCTACAGTTCTACCTTTGCTAGAATGTCATCTAGTTGGAATCACATAGTATGCAGACTTTTCAGATTGGCTTAATTCACTTAGAAATATGCATTTAAGTTTCCTCTATGTCTTTTCTTGCTTAGGAACTGATTTTTTTTTTTTTTCTGAATAATAGTCATGTGTCTTTAAGGTTCTTCCATAGTGGGGAACATGATTGCTGGATCTTTACAATGTGTTTAGTTTTTGTATGAAACTGCTAAACTGTCTTCCAAAGTGGCTGTACCACTTTGCATTCTCAAACAACAGTGAATGAGAGTTTCTGTCACTCCACATCCTCACTAACATTTGGTATAGTCCGTGTCTTGGAATTTTGCCATTTTATCAGGAATGCACTGGTATTCATGGTGTTAATACACAATTGTTTGGTGAAATGTAATACTGGACATCTTTTCATATGCTTATATACCACCTATGTACACTCTTTGGTGAGAAGTCTTTTGCCCATTTTTTAAGTGAGTTGTTTGTTTTATTTTTTTAAAAATTATTATTAACATATAACGTATTGTTTGTTTTAGGGGTACAGTTCTATGATTCATCCGTCTTATACAATACACAGTGCTCACCACAACACATACCCTTATTGTTGAGTTTTCAGAGATTTTTAAATATTTTGGATAATAGTCCTTTATCAGATTTTTTTTGCAATTATCTTCTTCCTATCTGTGACTTATTTTCTCATTCTCTTGGAAGTGTCTTTCACACAACAAAAGTTCTGAATTTTCGTGATGTCCAATTTATCAATTACTTCATTCATGGACCTTGTGTTTATAATTAGATCTGATCCTAACTCACTCTCTCCTAAATGGAATTCATTTATCTTTTATCTGTCACTTTTGAAACCTAATAATCTTTTTTTTAAAGTTTTTATTTCTCTTTTCTATTTTTTTCAAGTTTCTTTTTTAAAAGTTTTTATTTAAATTCTAGTTAGTTAACATACAGTGTAATATTACTTCCAGGTGCACAATATAGTGATTTAACATTTCTCATACAACACCAGATATGCATCACTGCTGTCCTTCTTAATCCCCATCACCTATTTAACCCATCCCCCCACCCACCTCTGTTTTAGTAACCATCAGTTTGTTCCCAAGGTCCAGTAAGGGATGAGTCACTGAAAATTTTCAAAACAACTTTAGAGTTGTCCATTATACAAGCAATAGTTATATATTGTGTTAAAAGTATCTATTTTATCAGCTTTACTGAGGTCTAAATTTATACAAAAAATGCACATATTAAATGTATACAATTTGTTAGGCTTGAACATATGCATACATCCATAAAACCATGACTGCAATCAAGGTAATAGACTTATCCATCACCTCCAAAAGTTTCCTCCTGACCCTTTGTTTGCTTGCTTGCTTGCTCTGTGGTAAGAACACTTGACTTGAAACCTACTGGCTTAACAAAAATTTAAATCTACAGTACATTATTATTAACTATAGATACTAAGAGATAACTGCACTCACAGGTGTACTGCAGGATTATTCACAATAGTTAAGTTATGGAAACAACCCAAGTTTCCATCTTGGATGAACGGGTTAAAAAAACGTAGTATATACATACGATGGAGTATCATTCAGCCTTAAAAAAGGGATGAAAACCTGCCTTATGTGACAATGTGGATAAACCTGAAGGACATTATGTTATGTGAAATAAGACAGCCATAGGACAAATACTGCACAAACCCACTTACACAACGAACCTAAAATAGTCAACCTCATGGACGCACAGAACGGAATGACAGTTAACCAGAGACTGAGAGTCGGGGAAATGAGTTTTTCAAAGGGTGTAATGTAGTTATGCAAGATATACATTCTAAATGTATGTATCTGAAGCAGCCTTAGAAATTAGAGTTTGTTAACAACTTAACCTTTCTCTAACGAAGCAACTACGTGACTTCTTTACTCCCAGGTTCACAAAATCCACGGGTATAGTCCATTTGGGGATACATTCTTTAATCACAATTATTTAATGTTTACAGAGTTGTATACAATCGTAGAAATGGAGACATGCTTGTGGACGAACATTAAACATACTAAAGACCTTAATCACTTTATTTTATTTCTTTGTGAATTATATTTCTTAGTAATAGTAGAAGGCAAATCTGCACAAAGAAGTAGGAAAATTGCTTACAAAACTTCAAGGACTTTTCTTTCAGAAAAACATGTTTTATATGGTGTTCTACCCCTCCCCAAGAGTGCTTTAAAGCCTCGAGGCATGAGAAGTGTTCCAAATAAGATGGAAAGATTTGTAATAAGGGAACTAGAGGAGATTTACAATTTTCTCAGCAAGCAGACCCTAAAACCTGAGACAGCTATATATGGTAGTATGACATTATGGTGGGAGGTGAAGGAGAGCGAGTTTTTCTTAAGGGTGGAATTCGAGGCTGTTAACTAAAAAGTTTCTGCAGGATTTTTACTTTTTTTATGGATGTGAGTCACAGTTCAGTTTAACGGGAAAGTGTATTTTCTAACACCAAATCAATTAAATCCATACTTAACAATCTTATCCTAAAGTTCTTCCAAAATTCTTGTGCAGCCCTTGCCACCCTCCATACTGCCTAACTCTCCCCTTTATCCCTGGGTATAATATTTACTTCTAATAATTTCTTTCGTTATCTTTGAAATGAGGCAACTAGGGGGATAAGGTTATCATGGAAAGCATATTAATCACCCTCCTAGGATTTAGAAGCATTTTAGTGCATTTCAAGCCTTGAAAATGTCCTGGGATGCAATTATACCATTATGTTCACATTTTGTTCTCTATCCCATTGCTTAATTATTTGTTGTTGTTGTTGTTTTTAATGGCTTCGTCCTATCACAGGTTGCATTGCGGTCCATATTTATAAAATGTTATGGAAGTAGAACAAAGCGTCACTAATTAACTTACAGGAAGACGTTAATTGATCTCTGCACATATTCGCCTTGTGAACCTACCCAGTCAGATGTTTCCACAGCCCCTTGAATAACTGACACTTGATCGGTGATGCAAAACGCTCAGGGTTACCTCTCTACAGCACAGCTCCACTGTTTGTTTCCCCACATTTATATCTTAAACCCCTGAGGAATGAGCTCTAAGTTGATGGAAGAAAATTTTTCTGCGCTTTCATAGCATAAAATGCTTTTAATTTTCTTCCTCATTTAAGAATCGATGAAATTTCAATTATTTTCCTGCTTTATTTTTTGCAGATAGAATGATAGTTCTCTAAATTGAAATTTTATTTACACTTTGATTCTTGTTGTTACTTAAGGAGTGTCTGTTCTCCATGCCTGTATGAAGATGAAAATGCTCCCGGACATCTGCAGTGTCTTCAAAGCCTACTTGGAATACAAGAGAAGAGCCTGACATGTGCTCCTGAGAAGCTGCTTTGAGTTAACAAATGGGATGGTGTTCCTCAGAGGCAATATCTTGGGAAGTAATTCCTCCAAGAATTCAGGGAGACCACCTAGAGACATCCATACCAGTCCAAAGTGGTTGGGAAAATGGAGGACTACAAACATCAATTTCTTTTTTGTTTTAAGATTTTATTTATTTATTTATTTGACAAAGAGAGAGAGCACAATCAGGAGGACAGGCAGAAAGAGGGAGAGAGAGAAGCAGGCTCCCAGCTGAGCAGAGAGCCCAACATGGAGCTTGGTCCCAGAACCCTGGGATCATGATCTAGGCCAAAGGCAGATGCTTCACCAAGTGAGCCACTCAAGCACCCCCCCAAACATCAATTTCAAACAAATTAATCATATCCAATGAAGGATTAATAAATGGTGCTGGACCTCAAAGAGGTCAAAATGACCTGGGTATCTCCTTCCTTCCACCTTTCTTTCCTTACTGTCCTTCTTTTTTGAAGGCCACCAAATAGTATTACATATATTATTATCTATTTAATATTTACATAATGACATGCAGACTTAAGCACACATGCAGAATTAGCCCTCATTCAGAGATACTGTCAAAATTCTGACCTGTAAGCTCTGTATGATTGAGAAGCTAGGCAGGGCAAAAATGACCCCTTAGAACACCTGCATGATCAACACTGGTGGATGTTAGTAGTCAGTTCATGCAAACACTTTATTTTAGGTTTGCAACTATTCTCGAGAGGATAGCTCTACTCTGAGGTGGGATGGGAAGACGCAACATGGGAAGAAAGTAGATATGAAGAGTTCTGACAGAGATGCCTTGTATTGTGCTGGCAGAGTAAATACATTCATGCTCTGTCATAAGCATGAACTCACAGGATACATAAGCACTGCTTTTTAGAAAAATATATCCATGGATATGCTTTTGCATCAAAATCAAAAGAGTACTTGTAAATTATATTCCAAAAATAATTTTAGAAGTGCTGATAATCAGAGACCAACATGTAGGCAGGTAAACATGGCCTTTTTTACAGTGCAGATATGGGTCTTTGAAATAAAGGAATTACATTGGGTGGTACTCATGGGAACTAGGGGCATGGAAATTTTAGAGGCATTGTTGACAGCCTATTAATTACCAAAATTTTATAGCAGGACAGACAGAGAGGAGCTGGCCCCCTCTGAGAAAAATCCATAAACTTTCCTTCCCTGTAAGTATTAAGGCATGGCCAATAGTTTCTACTAACGTTGTTCTCTTTTTACAGGTGTTATAAATGGTATGTTTTCATTACAAAGTATTTTTTTTCAACCATAGTATAAATGGCTTTTGCACTAGGACTAGGTTTTATATTTTGTTCATTTATTTTCTCTCCTTTTCTAGGGGTTGTAAATTCTTTGGTTTTCTTGATTAAGTGCATTTTCTCTTTTTTAAAAACAAACCCCAAATCAATATTCACATGAATAAAAGCTGATTTACTGGAATAATGGATTTGAAACCAAAACAAATGGAATGCTGCTGCTGTAAAAGGGTTTTCCCTTAACAATCAAAACAAGAAAATTGAATTAATATTTAAACTTTCAATTCTTCAGCTAGTCTGAATATTAATTGCTTGAAGAGGTACAAATTTACTCTTTATAAACCTTACCCTATTGCTGAAAATCACATTGCCAACTACCATGTGTTTTTTCTTTTCTTTTTTTTTTTTTTAAGATTTTATTTATTTTTTGACAGATAGAGATCACAAGTAGGCAGAGAGACAGGCAGAGAGAGAGGAAAGGAATCAGACTCCCTGCTGAGCAGAGAGCCCAATGTGGGGCTCGATCCCAGACCCTGGGATCATGACCTGAGCTGAAGGCAGAGGCTTTTAACCCACTGAGCCACCCAGGTGCCCCCATGTGTTTTTTCTTGTTAGGGAAAAAAAAAAAAAAGCTCTCCTTCTGGAGTCAAAGAAAACACATCAAGTAATTTCTAATTGGAAATCACCTGTCATGATGAACATGAATGAGGGTTCACTGGAAAGCAGGTAGTGTTCAATAGGAAACCATTATACAACCCTACTGTTATGATCATCTCCTGTCTAGATGGGGCTTTTAATAATTTTTTTGGAGTTGTAACACACAGAAAATCCTGACATTTAAATGAACTGTAAGAGTATAGTTAGAAAAAAAAAAGAAATGCTGCCAAAATTACTGAAATCTAAGTAGTGTCTAATGGAGTAATCCTTGATTTAGGCATCATTGCTCAGAAAACACACACACATACACACACACACACACACACTGCTGAACCTTTCTTTAAAGAAAAACAATTAAGTTCTGATTTATCATCCAGAGGTCTCTTTGCTAATTAATAAATTGTTACTCTTTCATATATCTTGCTTCCATCAGCTGAACAGGATAGTAAAATTATGATGATAAAAACATTTTAGTAACCCAAAGCATAAGAATTACATTAGTCAGAAATCATGAAGACAGTCAGCAGAACTTTAGGCAAGGTGAAGCAAAGCTCTTCCTTCCTATTTATTTGGGTTGCGCTGACTGAAGAATACAATGGTAGAAATTTTATTTGGTACACTTGAATGGTTGGCAAAAATTATCATAGCAGTATAATATAAGCCAATTGTAACAGGCACGGGCACAATCTAGAACTACTTTACTCCTTAAACACCGGTTTTGTAGGTGGCCAATCAATGGTCTAGGACCTAGATATTCACTGAATCTTGTTTTGCTTTATCCACAGGGTAGTTTTTTAAATGATAAGCTATAATGAAGGAAATATTTTAAAATTCCAATTTTTCAAACTTTTCTTGATAAATTAGAAAGGGTACACCCAAATCTCCTTGTGTGAGAAGATTAATAAAGGTTTCATCCTTTAGACAGGGCACTTACTTTTTGATTAACACAGTTTACATCTGCTTCTATTAGTTCTCACCACGAAGACCAGCTGTTGGTTGGCATGCATCATTTTTCTTGTGCTCATTTTTTAAATATATATAACGGAAGAGTATAGATTTTGTATTAGTTTCCAAGGGCTGCTATAACAAAGTACAACGAACTGGGTGGCTTAACAAAAAAATGCGTTGCCTTAAAATTCTGAAAGCTAGAAATCCAAATCAAGGTATTGGAAAGGCCATGTTCCTCTAACGCCTTTGGAAGAATCTTTCCTTGCTTCATCTAGCTTCCAGGGTTTGGCAATTTCTGGCATTCCTCAGTTTAACCTGCATAACTCCAGCCTCTGTTGTCATATAATGCTTTCCCTGTGTGACTCTATCCTCACATGGCCATTATGTCACAAGGACACTAGACATATCAGATTAGGGGCCCATCCTACTCCAGTGTGATCTAATCTTAACTAATCATATCTGCAATTATCTTATTTCAAAAAAGGTCATATTCTGAGGAAGTGGAGATGCAACGTGGGGGGCTTGGGGGGTAGGAAAAGAATAAATGAAACAAGATGGGATCTGGAGGGAGACAAACCATAAGAGACTCTTAATCTCACAAAACAAACTGAGGGCTGCTGGGGGTGGGAGGGTAGGGATAGGGTGGTTGGGTTATGGACATTGGGGAGGGTATGTGCTATGGTGAGTGCTGTGAAATGTGTAAGCCTGACGATTCACAGACCTGTACCCCTGGGGCTAATAATACATTATATGTTTATAAAAAATTAAAAAAAATTAAAAAGTCATATTCTGAGGTATTTCAGGTTAGGACTTCAACATATACTTTTTTGGAGGGGGGCCACACATTCAAGAGAATATCCTCTGGCCTCCCAAAATTCATGTCTTCTCCACGTGCAAATATATTCACCCAATCCCAACAACCCCAAAAATATTAACACAAACCAACATCAGCTTTAAAATTATATCTAAATATTATCTAAATCAGGTATGGGTGAGATGTATTGTATGCTCCTATACTCCATTCTGAGGCAAAAATCCCATTCCACCTGTGAACGTATGAAACCAGAAAATAAATTATTTCCATATAATACACATTTCCATTCCAAAAGGGAGAATTTAGAAGGAAGAAGGGCAGGGGCGGGGTAGAGGAGAGATCATTGGTCTAAAGCAAGTTGGCAACACAGCCCCTTCCCCTGGGCAGTAGCTCATCTCTTGGAACCTAGGAGGGCCTGTCAACCCAAGCCTTTCTATAGGTGACTTTGCCTTGGGTTTTATTCTTTATTTTTATTCTTTATTTTTCCTGCATTTCATTTCTGTTTTTTCTTTCAGTCCAGGCTGGTAGTGTTCTGCTGGTACAAAATTCTCAAAAATTTTTGTCAGACTCCTGTGCAATTTATGGAAGTCCAAGCCATCTGACGAGAGGACTTCCACAGGTCTTTCCTAGATAACCACATCTCTATCCCTGGCTTCCACTGAGATGGCTGATTGGATCCATAAATCACGTACCTAATCTCTTTAGGACACTGCCGCCCAGCCACCTTCTGCAGTTTCCAGAGCGCATTATCTGGAGAGACTGAGAGTTTCTCAAATTACCAAAGGCTGGCTTATTTTTGCTCAGCAGTTACTGCTTCAATTTGTCTCTTTCTTCTTGCATTTTACTATTTTGGGGCAAGAAAAATCCAGGCTGTGTCTTCAAAATTTTGCTTGGAAATTCTCTCAGCTAAACATCCAAATTCACTGCTTATAGGTTTTCTGCCACTTTTAAAACAAGGATCACTCTTTCTCCAGTTTCTGAGAACACCTTCTTCATTTCTATGGGATCCTTCAGCAGAATTACCTTTAACATCTTTCTACCAACAGTCTTTTCAAGGCAATCTAGGCTTTTTTCTATCATGTATCTAAAAATTATTCTACCCTCTACCTATGGCCCAGTTCTAAGCCTCGTCTACATTTTTACGCATTTCTTACAGCAGCACTCCTCTTGTTGGTACCATAATATTTATTACTTGGGGGGGGTTTGTTTTTGTTTTTGTTTTTTGTTTTGATATTTGTTTTTGTATACTGTAACAAAAATACCACAAACTGGTTGGCTTAAAACAACAGAAATTTATTGTCACATGCTTTTGGAGGCTAGAAGTCCAAAATCAAAGTATTGGATTAGGGGCCCACTCTACTCCAGTATGAGTGCATCTTAACTAATTATATCTTCAGTGATTCTCTATCCAGATAAATGTACTCTAAGGTGTGAGGTGCTGGGACATTCTTTAGGGTGAGGGGCACAATTCAACTGGTTAGTTTCTTACCCATATTTTTATCAAACATGAGAAAATTAAAAAAAGAAAAAAGACTGAGAAGGCTGCTTGATTTTTCTAGAACCCTGACCACTTCTCACATACATATTTCTTGCTGGTACATCTAAGAATTTGGTACAGTGGTTTGTAAGACAGAATATAGATATGGATATAATTAATATAATAAAATATATTAATATAATAATATAATAATTAACATAATATAATCCAGAATATAGAGGGATATAATTCTCCAGGCTTGCATATAAACACATTCAGTTATATTCCATACACAATTAAATAATAATGCAAAGTTATATGCAATACACAAGACAAGATTTGCTAAGATGCTCCAAAGAATGCAATCCTTAGCTCAAAATCAGTTATGAGTTTTGAACAATTTACGCTCTTCAGATAAAATAAGAACTTTCTTCAAACTGGGTGTAAGAATAATAGCTAATTAGGAAAATAAATCAATGTATATCCATATATTAAAATGCCTTTTGAGATTCTTAGTATTATTTATTAAAAACTGAAGCTTCTTTGAAGTGCTGAGTGGCTCAGTAGATTAAGTGGCTGACTCTTGATTTTGGTTCGGGTCCTGATCTCAGGGTCCTGAGATCTAGCCCCACTTTGGGCTCTATTACAGACTCTTAATCCTTCATTCTAGATTTGGAGACCACTGAGTGTGGAGAGTCTGCTTGAGATTTTCCCTTTCCCTCTGTCCCTACACCCACTCACTTGCTCTCTCTCTCTACAATAAATAAAGAGATCTTTAAAAAAAACCAAAAACCCAAAACTTGACATTTCTTTTTACAATTAACATAAAGTGTCTAAATTACCAAAGCACAAATATCCAAATAACTATTTAATAGATGGAGATGTTTTGTACATGAAACACAGCATGATATGAATAGTACTTGCTTTTAAATTTAATATATATTAAAAATTGAGGATAACTATTTGCCACCATGGTATCAGGGACAGTAAAAACAGTAAATTCTGTTCTATAAACAATTTAACTTGTGGAAGTTTAATCTTCTTTAAATATAATTATGATTAGTTTTCTCAGAGTCATTTCATTTTCTCCCCAGTCTTCTATCTCGTGCTGTGATTATTATTACTATATTACAAAAGTTGTGTTAGTTTTCCTCATGATCAAACAGAATGATGGTCAATAAATGTCCAAAAGGATATTTCTTTTGAGTCCCTTGTTATTATACCTTGCACTGTCCCAGAGTGGAAATAAAATGGGCACAGGGAAATATTTAAGTTGGGAAAAGACTGAAATTTAAAGACCAATATAGTTTCTGAACATGATGCTTTGGTTTACAAGTTTTTCCTGATACACACACGGCTTTCAATGCTTTGATCATCACAAACCGAGTTGTTGTTTTTCTGTTTTTTTTTTTAATCATAATGAACTTCTGGGAAGTCCTCATTTATCCACAATGAAATTGGGCTCATTTTTTCACGACCCACAAAGTGATCATTATATGCAATATTATAATATCCAATGCCAGCATTAACTGCCGAAGAGACCCAAGTAATAAATAATTTAATATACATTGTACTGTTGTTTTTTTGTTGTTTTTTTTCCCCATCTTCCCAGGAGGTCCCTATTATAGACTCTTAATCCTTCATTCTAGATTTGGAGACCAGCCTCCAGGGCCTCATTTCATACACCAGCCTCAGGTTGCTGTGCTCCACAGTCCTCCGCACTTAACCTCCTCCAGCAAACCTGCCACAATCTGTTATTCCTAGGAACATCTTTCATTGATCCTAAAAGCATGTCTGCTCTCTGAACAGCTTCATCAAATTAGAATGCTAACATCATGTCCTACTGAAATATCAGAAACCTCCTCCATTTCCTTTGTATAAGCTGCCTGTTTCTCTAATGAAACATATTTATGAAGTGCTGCCAGACATACTAAGACAGACTCTTTTAGAGGAAAAATCAGAAGCATATCCAGGTTTTGAAACTTAGAAAATTTGATGCGTCCTCTGTAAGAAAATGAAAGCATAATTACAACTGTTACATTAAACCTCAAAATGACTATCTAAATCATAACAAATAATAAACTGCAGACAATTACAAATACTGCAGATCATAAAATCCAGAAAAATACATATTTTTACCAAATAACTATCTTATCACCTCTATAATACTTCTTTCTTACATTTTGATTATTTCTCAGTGCCTTCTCAAACGAAAACAATCTTGTAATATCATTGTCAATGTAGAAATAAAAAATATAATCTAGGCTTTCTTCTAGCATGGTCAATAAATACTTTTATTAGTTATTATTCGGAATAGTTTATTTTGGTTTCAAACTTGTTTTTGGAAATGTCATATAAATTCTAGGATTATTTCCAAATTTGACAAAATTTCTTTTGAGCTTTTTTCATGTGTGAACTTCAGGATTTCAGGACTTTTTTTTTTTTTTTTTGCTTTATTATACAGTATCTAGTCTTAAATAGTTTTTTTTTTTTTAAGTTTTGTTTATTTATTTGATACAGATTGAGAGAGATCACAAGCAAACAGGCAGAGAGAGAGGAGGAAGCAGGCTGAGAGAGACTGATGTGGGGCTCCATCCCAGGATCCTGAGATCATGACCTGAGCAGAAGGCAGAGATTTAACCCACTGAGCCACCCAGGCACCACTAGTCTTAAATAGTTTTTGAAGTAACCACTATTTGTTGATTAAATCCTTTACTTTTTTGGGGTGTATCCTTATAATTTTTAATATTTTGTGTTACTCAGCTAGAAATTAATGAGTCTGTCAAGATATAACTGAGCAAGTTATTTCAGGCTGAAGCAAAATATGATAAAGGCAAAGTCAAGCAGAGATAGAGAGCAAGGTACAGTATGTGTATGGATGGGATGTACATGGGCAAGTGGTGTGGAAAACATACAGAGAGCCAGATAAGGAGATGGGTCATCTATGCCAAATTCAGGAAGTGACTTAAGGATCAACCACAGAATGGTCTAAAATAAAACCTGAGGCAGGTGATATTATATATTGTTAAAATAATTAGCATTTATATCAAATTAAAATTTAATCTTAGTGTTGTCTTGTTAGCTTATGAAAACTTGTTAGTAATGACTGCAGTATCCACAGAAGTACCTACAATCTCTCTCTCTGTCTCCCTCTCTCTCACACACATACATACACCCCAAACTGAATTTGTATCCCCAATTTAATTTCCCTTTAGTTGGGTTCCCAAAATGACCATAGTTATTCAAAGGAATGTGTCAAAACAAAAATTGCACCAGGCAAAGTTAAACAGGAAAGGAAGATTTTATTCAATGCTATTGCAAGAAATGAGAGACACCGAAATGCAACTCAAGGCTATTGAAACAAAAGTGGAGGAGATTTTAAGAGCTGAGATGGGAAGGATTGTAGGTCATCTATCCTTGGTAAATGACCTTATGCAAAGACAAAAAGTTTTTTTCCTATCTTCATGACAGGAGGTAGTTTAACAACTTAGAGCAAGACGCCCATCAAAATTAGGCTTCTACCTACAAAATCAGGCTCCAATTCTACAAAGGCCAGGAGATAGGTGTACTCTCTTCCTTGATGATCTCATTCTATAGAGAGATGGATCCCATGTCCTTGAGAAAAACATTCATGGGTTGTAAAACTGGCAAGAGGCTTTTAAAGAGATTTATTTCTAAAAAAAAAGGGCAGAGAAAAAAGTTACAATTACAAATGTTATAAAGAAAATCACTAGGAACAGGGAGTTCAGTGCCTAGAGTCAGGAAGAAGCTGCCTATTCAGTCAAGGGGAACTTTGAGGCCATCATGGTCACACCCAACACAAACAGAACTGGGATAGAAGAGTCTGAGCTAAATGACAGTGGATTGAACCATAGTTAAAATATTTTGAGGGAAGCATTGCTATCAGAACACATTGCTAGGGCCACCCCAGTGCCTTTGAAGTGACCTGAGTAAATGAAGGACATTGACTGACGTTCAAGTTTCTTTCACACCCAGCATAGCTACCTCTGTGAAAGCACATGGGAAAGAATTAGGCAGAACCAGGTTCAGATGGCAGCTCTGTCATTTATAAAATATTCTCTTGAACAAATTGCTTGCTCTTTCTCTAACCATCATTCTTTATACTACATCAACAGCAATTTATGAAAATTTGGCTTCCTAAATTGTTCTTAATTCTTCTCTTCCATATTTGCAGCCACAATGCTGGTCCAGATCATCATGATCTTTCTTTTACAACAAGGCTGACACCACTGAGTGGCTGTGCTACTGCTGCCCACACGTGATCCCCTCACTACAACCACTGTGATCTTTCAAAGATTTAAACAAAGTCTGTCACTCACCTGTTTACAACTTCAAAGATATTCCCATTTCTCTTCTAAATAAATCCACACTCTATCCCATAGCCTACGATGGCCTAAATGACTTGTCTCCTATATTTAGTATATTCGAGAAATTCTGACCTGCTTTCACACTTTGAGCATGTTAAATATTGTCTTGTCTGAGCATGCTGACAAATTGATCCCACTGTAAAAACAGCATTTTCTTCATTTTTAATCATTATCAATAAGATGGAGAGAAACATTTAAACTTAATTTGATTATTAGTGAGGTTAAATAACTTGATTATCTTGGATTCTTTTTCACATGTATTTTTCACCTTCACTTGTTTATTTTTTCTACTGTGCCCAGTGATTTCCAAATGCTCTTGCATAAGTTTGTGTAATATTTTTTTACCTCTATTTCAAATGTATTTCCCATGTTTTCATTGTTTTTATTCATTATTTAAAATATTTCCCCATATTTTAAAAGTTCTATGTTGTTAATTTCATTGGATTTTCTCATATAGTTTCTAGCACTTGTTTTTTAACCATCATTGCATTTAGGTGGGTAGAAGTAGTGAGAACTTAAGTTCTCTTACAGTTGTCCTATTTTTCTTAGAGAAATAACAACCAAGGTCATTACCTGAAAGTTAGGTTGTTTTGAGGGAAAAAATAAGGCTAGGAAAAGAGGCAAAGGAAACACTGGGTTTACTGAGCCACACTAATGGACAATTTGACATCTAAGCATTTATGTAACAAATATTTATTGTGCTCCCTCGGGATGCTAAGTGCTCCTCTAGGCTCTTGTGATACAAGAGCAAATAAAAGAGATTTCTGGTCTTAGGGAACTTAGGTTAGTAGTCATGAATTTCAAATGAGATGACTGTGATTTTCGCCAGCCATGTTCTGCTGGGAGTTTCATTCACAAAGTAGAGGGAAGAGGAAGGTAATTAAGGTTGAGGTTTTGCAGATATTGACATGAGATGAGAGAAAGGTAAGAAAATTGAGTTTGGACAGAAAAAAAAAAGATTTAAATCATGAACCATGGAGTTTTAGCTAGTAAGGAACAAAGTGAAGATACCAGATTTGTGAAGAACAATAACACGTGGTAGTATTAATGACAGGTAGATCTTGATGGAAGCCAAACAATTGCTTAAATCAGAACAGTAGAGGAACTAGGCTGGAATAAAGAGGTTGTTTGGAAAATAGGATTCTTGAATGTGAACTTACTATAGTAGCAATAATTGGTCAAGATAATGTGAATGACAGTGATTCTTTATTCTTTTATAAACTGTACAAATGAAAACAGATCACAACACTCCAGTGTGAGTCCCGAGCTTCTGTATTTTATAAGTGCTCCCAGATGATTCCAATTCATAGCAAGAGCAGAAAACCTTTCCCGTGGGAATCAACAGCTGAAGTAGTACAGACGTTTGAAAACATTTCCGGAACTGAGAGACTAGAGAAAGAATCATTTACATTCGTACCAGGACTTTTAAAGCATCAAGATTCACAACAGGACTAGTGTTGAAGAGAGTGATGGTGATCTAGCTCCAGAGAAGGGTAAGTGATCCCAAAGTGGATATTAAATTCATAGCTAATGGCATTCGATTCAGAGCTGGGTGGTTTTGTTCTGTTCTCAAGAGAGGAGATACGGAGAATGGCTTTGAGGCATCATGAGGAATGAAAAGGTCTCTTACACAGAGGTGTGAGGGATGTGAGAGACAAAAAGCATTAACAAAAACACTTGACATAAGGAGGCTGCAGGAAAAAACAAAAAACAAAAAACAAAAAAACAAAAAAGCGATGTCTATGTTTAAGAACCCTGATCCCGAGATCATGACCTGAATCAAAATCAAGAGTCAGACACATTTAACTGACTTAGCCACCCAGGCACTCCTCTTTTATTTTAAAGTAATGCACTTTCTCCCAAAAGATCTGATGGTTACATTAAAGCTTAAAAAGCAATTAATTTAAATATAAAGGTGATTATTATGGTCACTACAAACAAATTACATGGAGATTTAGGTAGCCATTGCCCTAAAATTATATTTTTAAACTTTTTCCCTGAACCAAAACCTCTCAGGCAAGGAATCCAACGGTCTTTGTGCTTGTCTCCAGCCTTGGTAGAGACTTTAGTCTCCCCATTGTCAACAGAGATATTTTTTCTCTCCTTGTGAGGAGTGCAGCCTTTGTTCTCGGCATTAAATGATAAATATAACATATTCAGCTTTCCCCCGTACTGCACATGACCCTGCATAGCCATGAGAAATGCTAGCTTTAGAGTCTCGAAGACCTGGGTTTAAATCCTACCTGTGTTACTCCTTAGAACATGACCATGGACAAAGACAATGATCTCTAGTTTCTTTGTTTATAAAAGTGGGTAACATGGTCCTTACCAAATGTGGGGATTATGTAAAGGACAGAAGCCATGTGGTATGTATTATCTATTCATTAAAACTGCTACTTTTCTCCTCTGTCTCTGTCCACAACACTCTTGTAATGTAGATGTTGTTATCATCACTTTATCAACAAAGAAACGAGGAACACAGCTAACGCATGGCAGGACCAGTCTGGATCACATGTATCTGGTTCCTCACACTGCAGCTGACTTCTTTTCAGTTGGCATGGGTGGCAGATCACCCTCTCTCTCAAGACTGACTCACAAGAACAGAGAGGGAGATGGCTCATTAGCCAAGAATGTCTTCAAAAAGAACCCTCTAAAGGGAAACTAGAATTAGCACAGGGAAGGAAGGCTTTGTCTTACTGTGTCAGGACTTGGCAACAACCCAATAGCCCTTTGATCCTGGTTGCTCAGAAAACCTGAGGGGGGCACAGGATCACATATTCAAATTAATTCCCAGTATATTTGCATATACATATTTATTTACATATGATTACATAGTTTCTAAAGGGGGTATTTATCACCTAAATTCTAAACTCTAACAATAATACTGATGCAGTTACTAATAAAAATATATAACATGGATTGACTTGCTAAACTCAAGGTTCAGGGATTTAGCAATATGGAGACTTACAAAGCAGGATAGCTTTTGTGTTACATTTATGGAGAGCTGCTTCAGTAGCAGCTGTTCTTTAGAAATCTATCTGGGAGGACAGACCAAAAACATGGAACAATTTTCTTTGATGCTAAACCTAGTTACACCTTTAATATCTTCAATAAAATTATTGTTAAATAAAATGGATTAAAGTTAAACAGACTGCCTGTGTTATACCTCCCCTTCTAAGCAACATTCAAACTCCTTCTTTTTCTTGGGTATGAAAATGCAGAACCTGCATTTATTTTTAAAACTAGTTCTAAAAGAATAAATAAAATTAAAAAGAAAACAATGGTCTCTGACAAAAAATTTGACAGCTTCCCTAAAAGAGAAACATCTTTTCTCCATATATGATCCGGATACCGTAATAAGAAAGTGAGTATGATATAATCATTAGTTGCAGCATTGCCACTTGGGTCTCTCTTTGTTCTATATCCATCACTCTTATTAAAGAAGAAATTAAACAAAAACAAACAAACAATGCCAGGTTAGAGGATGCTACCTGCATGGTATTGTAAAGAAAGTGGTCAATGAAAGCCACATCCACAGCATTTCTTTTTTTTTTTTTTAAAGATTTTATTTATTTATTTGACAGAGAGAGAGAGCACAAGTAGATAGAGAGACAGGCAGAGAGAGAGGGGGAAGCAGGATCCCTGCTGAGCAGAGAGCTTAATGTGGGGCTCGATCCCAGGACCCTGGGATCATGACCTGAGCCAAAGGCAGAGGCTTTAACCCACTGAGCCACTCAGGTGCCCCCAGAGCATTTCTAATTACCCAAACAAAGTAAGACAGAAGGCACGGCCTATAAGGAGGATGCATTAAATGTAATCAAATTAGTCAGTAGGAGGGAATACCCTCCTGTCTTGGACATGGGACTGGGCATTGCATATCTGTTATGCATTTTATTTTTTATTTATTTATTTTAAAAAATATTTATTTATTTATTTGACAGACAGAGATCACAAGGAGGCAGAGAGGCAGGCAGAGAGAGAGGAGGAAGCAGGCTCCCCGCTGAGCAGAGAGCCCAAAGCGGGGCTTGATCCTAGGACCCCGGGATCTTGACCTGAGCCGAAAGCAGAGGCTTTAACCCACTGAGACACCCAGGTGCCCCATCTGTTATATATTTTAATCCAAGAGGAAGGTTCTGTTGTCCTTTTAACAAATAATGGAGATAATGAGATTCAGACAGGTGGAAAGTATGGAGGACAAAGGATACACAATGGCAGAGAAAGCATCCTAACCAGTCTTTCCCAACTCCACTGATCAAATTCTTTCTTCGATACCAAGCTGCAAATTCTCTGAAAATGATAACAGTTTTCTTTAGCCAGAAGAACTTTTCATTCAAAATCTGGAAAGCTTTCAGAGCAAAGGAGGATATAGAGTATATTTCCCATTGCAATGCATAAAGTACACATCACACCTTATGAAAAATGGGAAAAGAAACCACTCTGAATATGGGCAGTTGTATGCCACTCTATCAAAAATAGATGTGAGGAAAACATTTATCCTTGTTAATTTCACAGACATTTTATTTTATTTATTTATTTACTTTTGTTTTAGGGGTTTTTTTGACAGTCATTTTAAAGATATTTTCAAAATAAATTATATACTGGATTCATCACTTGCCAATACTTGTCATGTGATATACTTGAAAATGTGATTATACTCCTTTAGCAAACAGAAAATGGGATATGATTTTTCATAGTTAAGATTTAATTAAAACTTTACCTTTTTATCCTAAAGGATATTGTCCTTAGGTATGCATGTGTGTGCCTCTGCATAGGTCAGCCATGGATTTCAGGGAAATGAGCAGAAGTGAAATAATACTTAGGAAGGACAATCAGGAGTGTTCAACAAGGACTTGTTAGTACTTACAGAAAAGGAGATGCAAAGGGTTTGTGAATACTTGTTGATAAAAACTGTCATTTTAACTCCATTAAGAGAGTCTCTTTTCCCCAAGCTGCTTTATGTCTTAAAATACATCCTATATTAGATGAAAAAATGGGAAAAGTTACCAGTATTATTCCAAAAATAAAAATATAGAAAGATGTGATCACTAAAATTTATGATGTAAATAAAAAAATTGTTGCACTCACAAGTACATTAGGCAAAATGTCATAAGCTAAAAATATACCTTCATGGGATTCTGCTATAAAGAAAGGAGATGAAACACATAAGTGCTCTCCAGTATAATTAAATTATTTTTGTTAGTGGCGGTAGTATCAATATTACTATTATATTCTAGGCAGTACGGCATGAGGGGTAATGCCACCAATGTTTATTTTTAATTAAAAGACAGTGTGGAAAATTCTGCCCCAATTTATGTGTATCTTACATTTGTAAAAATCTCAAGTGTGGAACATGTTCTGTGGCACTTTATCCCTTGAATTGATCATGCTGTCTGGCAGCAGAAAATGTTTAATTATCCTCAAACTCGATCTCCCGTTTCTGCTAGACAGAACATTGTGCTCAGAGCTGGGTAAGAAGTCAGACATGGAAACAATCTATTTGCATTAGCTCTTCTTAATCTAATGTGTAATTTAACTCTTGCAGCTTCTCTCTTACCATGCTATTGACTTTCTTAAGGGGCTGGCGAAGGCAGAGCCCGAGTTACTTTTCTTTACGGTCTCGACTTAACTATTTTCAAATGTAGCAGAGCAGAACAGCGTGAATTCACACCTTCAGGATACCCAAATGCTTCATTTCACAAACAACAGTATTTAGATATGTGATCTAGATATTTGAAGAGGTTAGATAAAAATAAAAATAAAAATAAAAATAAACCACCAGATTTTTAAAAATAGTATTTTTGAAAATTGGGGGCATAACTCAGCTTTAGGATCAATCAGAATCATTTTATTTCACTCATTACTTACAATTAAGTAGATACAATTAAGTCCTGAGAATGTCTCAGATTGGGGCACCTGGGTGGCTCAGTTGGTTAAGCGATTGCCTTTGACTCAGGTCATGATCCTGGAGTCCTGGGACCCAGTCCCACATCAGGCTCCCTGCTTGGCAGGGAGTCTGCTTCTCCTGCTGACCTCTCTCCTCACATGCTTTCGCTCTCTCTCTCTCTCAAATAAATAAATAAAATCTTTAAAAAAAAAAAAAAAGAATATCTCAGATGGGGGTGCCTGGGTGGCTCAGTGGGTTAAGCAATTGCCTTCGGCTCAGGTTATGATCTCAGGGTCCTGGGTCTGAGCCCCGCATCCGGCTCTCTGCTCAGCAGGGAGCCTCCTTTCCCCTCTCTCTCTGCCTACTTGTGATCTCTCTGTCAAATAAATAAAATCTTAAAAAAAAAAGTCTCAGATGTAAGGGATATAAGGTAGACCACTTTAATTAACATATAAGAAAATTAATTGTTGGGGTGCCTGAGTGGCTAAGTCAGTTATGCGTCAGACTCTTGATTTCAGCTCAGGTCACAATCTCGGGCTCCTGAAATTGAGCTGGTTTGGACTCTGTGCTCAGCAGGGAGTCTGCTTAAGACTCTCCCTCTCCATGTGCCCCTCCCCCTGCTCACAGGAGTGCTCTCACTGCCTGAAAAAAAAATAGATATTAAAAAAAAATAGCTGTTAAGCTAAGTGTACAATGAGCTACCCATTTAAAAGGCAGAAACATCACAAATTTATCTGCCTGCAGCTTGGGATCAGTGTTTTAACAGAAGAAAACACAGAAGATATATTAATTACTTAGCTGTCTTTCATTTCTGACTATTCTGTCCAAAGAATACTTGCACAGTAAAAGAGATAACAAATGGCATTTGGTAGGGCTTGAGTGCTAAAGAATAGATGATGGGCTTCAGAAAAAGACATGTGGGGGCCCCTGGGTGGCTCAGTGGGTTAAAGCCTCTGCCTTCGGCTCAGGTCGTGATTCCAGGGTTCTGGGATCGAGCCCTGCATCGGCCTCTCTGCTCCGCAGGAAGCCTGCTTCCTCCTCTCTCTGCCTGCCTCTCTGCCTACTTGTGATCTCTATCTGTCAAATAAATAAATAAAATCTTAAAAAAAAAAAAAGAAAGAAAAAGAAAAAGACATGTGGATTTAAATACCTTGGCTTGGGGGAAAATTATATTCTCTCAGCATTAATCTGATGGAGAGATAAGATGCCTGGGCTGATGGCAGTGAACGAAGAGGACCACAGAGAATGAGAGCTAAAAAAGGAAGACTGGAAATGAAGATGATCCTGATTAAACCAAAATATACCCTCCCAAATACAAAATTTGGGATTCCCATTATTCTCAAAGATAATTCTGTAATGGATAATTTAAAATACTCCTCTCTTTTGAGAGGGTTGCAAATATGAAGGAAAGCCAACTTGATTTTATCTGGAGTTGATCATAGAAAACTAACACTTAATTCCTTTGACTTCCTTCCTTGACAATATTTATTGGAAACTTTCTACACGCAGGCAGAAGTAAGGATTAAGAATTCTCAAAAAAAGAAAAAAGTGATTCATGGGAAACACCACATTTGGGTTCAAGCACTCAACTGTAAACATAAATAGTTTTTCTCATCTTAGAGGTGGGAGGGAACTTTTTTTTAATTTAACAATTTATAGGGCCACTATTTTATTGAAAAAATTCAAAATCCTCTTCATTTTATAGATATTTGAGGTAGCTATTTAAAATTTAGCCTGAAGAACAGAAAGAAATCTTCAGAAGGAGCATGACAACTCTTCATACAGGTGGTGATCGACTGTCATGTGGAAAAGAGATGAGAAGCAGGATCTAGGAACCAACAGGCAAAAAGGTTATTTGATTGATTTAGAATGAGAACAGTACCTAATCCTCTATTACACAATCTATGCAGAAGCTAGAGACTACTTATGGATAATTTCTTGGTGAGAGTTTAATGGCCAAGTTTAAATGACATGTCATGTTATTCTTAAACCTAGAATTACAATATTCTGTTAAAGTTTTGTTGTCCGTTAATAGTCCCATGTTTAAGAAGTTGTTCGGAGTGAACACTGGCAATAAGTGGACTCTTTTAAAAGTCTTTTTATAGAAAATTAATTCAGATTTATATAATCTTGAAAAGATATAATGAAGAGACCATATAATTGTCTATGATTTTCAAAATGGTTTATTCTTAGAAGATTGGTTTTTCATATTTCATTTAGGACAATGGGTTCAAACCATATGAAGAGAATTCTGCCAGAACAGACAGACTAATAGACTCCTATTATTTTTAAGTGCTGGCTAGGCTTCAGACGGAGGCTGTGAAGCTTTCATCATGGGAGATCTTCTATGATAATACAGTATCACTTTTGGAGGTTTTTGAGATTCATTCCATCATCCGTGTTTCAGATGGTATATAATATGATATCGGCATAGGTTCATCCACTCCTACAACTGTTCAAAATTTCTTCTTGTGTGTTATAGTAGTTTCAGTCTCCTACTGCTGTTGGAAAACTTCTCCATTGGTAAGTAATACTTTGCATAATTTAATTTTATGATGCTGATTAGTGCTATATTGGTTCTTTTTTGTTAAATAAATAGTTACTAACTTTTATCCTTTTGACATTAGTTATAAATGCTGGATTATTTCAAGAAATTAAATATCTATATATTCATTTTAAGTATTTTCTAATACAAATCCTATGCTACCTTCAAGTGCTATTATTAAATATTATAAATAGTATTCTCAAGAATATAGAAGATAATCTATTCTTATTACCAAATATAAAAATATAACTAGAAACATTTCTCACTGATTAACACTATCTTTACTAAATCAAGCTGAAGTCATTTAGAATGTTGATTTTTTTGAAAACTGTAAAATAGATTTTGTAATTTCTAATTCTCTTAAATGCACTTTATTACAGCGTTCTTTCTGGTTTATTTTTATGAATATTTTAGAAGCATGTTTTAATCCAATTGTCAGTTCAGGAGTGATATGGCAGCTTTATGATACAAACTTTTGTTTTGCTACTCAAGTGTCTTTAACACTTGACTGCAAACCCAATCCAGCTGTTTTTGTCCTCTTTAAAATGATTTCTTGACCTCTAACAATTCCTGCTTACGTCCTATTGGCAATGATGCATCACAGGCTACTACTAGCTGTTAGAAAAGGTGGGAGGTCAGGAAACTGATCCAGACACATTGCTGCCCCACAGCATAAATGGAATAATGTTAACAAGAAAGAAGAATACAAACATCATAAATGCAAATAATTGTCTGGTGTAGAATTGAAGGGACTCAAAATTCCAAGGAAAGCAAGAGTATGTGGGTTAGTATCTTGAGAGATAGGCTAGAAGAAAGGCACCCTTAGAGGAAAGCTGTCCCATATCTAATGCTTATAGCCACTGTGGTAAACGGCTCTCTAATTCATACATGCTTGAACAGTAGTTCAAATACTAATTGAACTATTACTATGATTCAAAAATTCTTCAGGAAAATTCCTTGAAGAACGTCATTGCTTTAGGTACTGTTCAGCTTGTAAAGGAAATAAATACGTGAAAAAAAAAAAAAGAATAATGACATAATACCTTTGCCCTTAACAAGTTCACCCTGAAACAAGTGACAGGAGAACATACAGCATAAGTGATATAAGTACAAATAGAAATATCTATAATATTCTACTGGAATAAAAAATAAACAATTTGTTCTCACTAGAACAGGAATTAAGGTAATAATCAAAGAGTGTAAGAATTTTTAAAAGGGTCAAGGTTTTGCAGAATGTGGTTGGCAGAAGCCATTAATTTTTCTAACAGATGTATGTAGACGTGGTTTTATAAACTTTTTAAAAGAAACTTCAAGAGGGTAATTTCAAAAAATAGATTATATGTTCAGTGTTCACTGATCTGTTAAATTGCATAGTCTCCCAGATCCCATGACTTAGTTTGTCATCATTATAATTTGAAGATATTTCTGAAAAGGCATATAATATTACCATAGTCCTAAAAATGACAACCCCATAGAGAAGATTATAGCAGAAGGCTAGCAGATGATTCAAAGGTTCTGATCTTGGTTAATAGAATAAGTCAACTTTCATATTGAAAACCATATAACACTAAATGATATCAAATGGGCGTATGAACTCTCTAGCTTCTTTTACACCTTTTAATAGTCTACCACTGCATGCCCTACATCCCAAATTGACATCCCTGAAATCAAATCCCATCATTAATTCATTTAACTATTAATACACAGAAAACAACAGGACAAAATTCTTCACAGCATCCTGCGACTGGATTCAACTTCAACGATTAGAGACTGTCAGTTTTATTACTGAAAGATTTTTAGGTATTGTCATCTGCATAGTAAGTTAAACAGAAATTAGTGACCTACAATTATCATTCTAACACTATCCTTACATCTGAATATCCACCTCAAAGACAAAAAGAAGACAGGGAAATAAAAGAAAGGAAAAATTTTGAAAGGGATCAAAATAATATTAGCATAACTGTTTAATATTTTTCCCAGTGTATTAACCTACGTAACATAAAGCAAACATGTCATGATTTTTAACCAAATGTAATGGATTTTTTAAAAATAATACTTCTGGAGACCAACTACATAAGGAAGTAATAGCTATAGTGAGCAAAAAATAAAGATATTGGTTAAGTTTATTTTACCACATCCTTTGAAAGACTTGAGAAAAATAAAGCTAACCACCAACACTGATGAACTATATATAGAACAAAAAGATTTGGTTAAAATAAGGAACTAAAATTTCTGAGAATGGTAAATATGTTTTCACTTTAATAATAATAACTTATTAATAAATTGATTATTCAGAGCTTTAATGTGACAATTTAATGTGACAACTGTGGGGCACATGAAAATAAAAATGGTGCAAATATTTTGCATTGAGGAGAAACCCTATTTCCATCTTCCATCTTATACACTGCCATTTTTTTAGATACTTCTGAGAATAGTACAACAATCAATAGGAACTATTCTCTTTTTTTTTTCGGATTTTACCTATTTATTTGACAGAGAGAAAGAGAGTGTGCACAAGCAGGGGGTATAGCAGAGGGAGATGGAGAAGCAGCCTCTCTGCTGTGCAAGGAACCTGATACGGGACTTGATCTAGGACCCTAGGATCATGACCTGGGCGGAAGACAGACATCCAACCAACTGAGTCACCCAGGTGTCCCAGGGTATTTTTAAGCCCCCATTTATGTCAAGAAATGGAGGAGAAACTTAACCAAAAAAGAAAATCCCACAAAGTTAAGTTTTCCAAATTTTATTTATTTATAATAAATGTTATAATGTAATATACATTATACTCTATCATAACTCAAATATTAAGCTAACTCTGAAATGCAGTTTTAAGTTAACTTGAATTATTAGTTGAAAATGAGCAATCAACAGATGTTTGTGAAGATTTCTTTTAATACTAACCTTCACCCATTCTATTTTTATTTGAGCACATCAGATGTCTTGGGAATATTTAACAATTCTTATAGAGCTCTGGGAAATCTAATAGGCTCCTTCTCTCTGCTGTTGGCCTTGCTCACTTAATCTCATCTCTATCTTCTCGAGCTTGAAAAACATTTTCAATTTTCCATTTTACATATAAGAAAAAATGGCAGATAGACACTTTAAAATAAAAGGCACCATTAAAAAAAAAAGATTTTATTTTTCAGAACGAGAGAGCAAGCACAAGCTGGGGGAATGGCAGGCAGAGGGAGAAGCAGGTTTCCCACTGAGCAAGAAGCCTGAGGCAGGACTTGATTCCAGGACCCTGGGATCATGACCTGAGCCGAAGGCAGATGCCTAACTAACTGAGCAACCTAGATGTTCCTAAAAGGCATCATTTTAAAAAATTATTTTTGTACCGAAAGAAATGGAACAGATTATCTTGCCTTTCATGGAGCTGTGGGCAGCTTCATAAATTATCCATAATTATGATTTAAAACAATGTGTTTGCATAAATCTGTCATTGGCTGTCTTAATGCCCTTTGAATTTTCACTGTGACTATTATAATTATATTTTGAAAATATAACTTTAGGTGACCCAAATAATAATTTAAAAAATATTTCTTAAGAAGGCTAAATGACATCACAACATTAAGTTTTGAACCATGCCTACTAGGAAACAATCCTAGTGCTCCCAAATACAGATCTATCCTATTGAACAAGTGACTTGAGTTTTCTAAGTCTCAGTTTTTTAATCTGTAAAGTGGGATGAAGTTTATCTTGCAAGGTTTTTGAAAGAATTAGATAATAAATGTAAATCATCATTAAATATTAAAATGTTATTCATCTTCTCTTCTGGCAGCCAATATCTAAGTACTTGTTAGTTATACATCATTTTGAATTAGTAATGAGAAATTAAATAAAAGCATATATGTTGATTTCCACAAATCAAGTATATAACATCTTTTTCAAAAAGGGAAAAAGCTAGCATCTTGATAGGAATACTCTAAAAGTCAGCAAATCTGAAACTCAGATGATGTTTTGTTGACTGTATAATTACACCTAGTCTACTCCTGGGGTTCACTCTTAATTTTCTTAACTTGAAAGTTACCACAATTAATACAGCTCTCTAAAAAGTATTTTGTTAAAAAAATAAATCTGACGGAAAACAAAGTAGTAGGAAAACTAGGAATAAACTTGAAAGGAGACAAAAGACTGAGAGGAAGAAAATTAATCATAATTACCTTCTGCTTGCTTTTCCCTAAAAAAAAATCATTTAGATAAATGTGTGGGTTTTCTGCTATTTTAAATATTTGAAATTTTATTCTCTTTTGACACAAAACTATTGAAGACTCTGATAATCTATACCATGTTGGAAAGTATAAGAGAAAAGAGCTTTAACAGTATTTAGAAAGCAATACCAATAAACCTTATTACAAGCATTAAATGGGCTTAAAAAGCTGATATTAATTTATAACCTGCAATTGTCAAATGTATATAACTTAAATGTTAAAATTCCACATTTTAAATAGTCTTCTTAATTTCAAACCCAGACTTCCTGTAGTCTACACAAACCAGATAAGCAGCTAGAATATTTAAGAGTTAGAGGATAAATGACATACACATATATTTATACACATATATTATTATATGTATGTGTATAACATATTCATATAAAATGCATATCAGTCATATTATCTAATAAATCCATATTCTGTTAATACAGATATGGATTTATTATAAAAACTTAATCAAATATATCACTAATAGTATAGCTGTTGCGTTTTCCAATAATGATAAAGTTATTCCAATTTTACATTTTCACAGAGTCCAGACTGAGCTGCCAGATGCTGAAACTCTCCATCTGGGTTAAAGGTTTGTTTCACATCTAAACTTTTCCTGTTGAATACTAAATATTTGCTGAAAATTGGTTGGACACATAACAGCTTAGGAGTTAGAACAGTTGGGTTTGGACAGCCTGTAACATCTAATCTGTTACATGTGGTGACTCATTAATGTGGCTTTATTAGCTACAAACAACAGAATCTTCTCTCTGATCTGGGGACAGGCTGACCACAGACTGCTTTTGCAGATGTGCCTCACTTAAGAAAGAGG
The DNA here is from genome assembly GCF_010015895.1 of Lontra canadensis. NCBI lineage: Eukaryota > Metazoa > Chordata > Mammalia > Carnivora > Mustelidae > Lontra > Lontra canadensis. The sequence continues at coordinate 15,566,718 of NW_022630998.1, read as the reverse complement.
GTCTCTCCCAGAGGGGCTTTCCATGCTAGATAAATTAGGAGATGGCTTGGTTTCTATAAGGGGAATTAAGGTGGCTTCACTCCCCCTGAGGAATGTGAAGCAGAAGCAGATTTAGGCAGAAACCCCTCCCTCGTGTGTTAAGTGGGATCATCGATCCCTGAGGCGGTTGGTTCCCAAAGCAGGAGGAAGAGACCGGATCTCCCTGGAGGCTGGTCTTCTTTCCCAGGCGGGTAGGACTGTTCTCCAAGAAGGACTGGAAAGAGAGGCTCAGCATGGCTCGAGAGCCCAGGACACCCTCCTGCGTGGATGGGGCTTTGGCACAGGAGCTCAAGGTCGGAAGCCCTTCATGGGGGCTGGCCCACTGACCCTGTCTGCAGGGCCTCTGGCGGGGACAGGCCTGGGGTGGCATCACACAGCTGCATCAGTAAAGGAACTAGTCTATAGTTGTCATGCTATAAGCTTATTCAGTCAGTGTTGAACTGCACCGTTTTGTTATATCTTTTCCAGAAGAGCTCTGGTGGAGGTCCTACTGAGATGTGGTAGTCTACAGCAGCTACATTCTGTGATCCTAGCAACCGGCAACCCACCTTCTCCTCCTGTGTTAGCCATTGATTTCCATTATGATGCAGGCTGTCCTTATATTTCAGCTTTCTCTCCAAATCCTGACTCAACGCTTCTCTTTCGGTCCTTGGGTTTCATGGTTGGGAGTTCCTGATGAGGGCCTAGAATTTGCAGTTTGAGGCGGCTTGGCATTTATAGGTTGACAACCTTAGGGTTGACAATAAGTGGGGGCCACAGTGGAGGGGATTTACCGCTGCTGTAATCAGACTGTGATGGCAATATGGAGCCCAGGAAGCTGGCTGAGGACTGGTATAAGTGGCTATACCTTTCGGCTCTGGTTGGAAACAGAAGGGTAAGAGGAAGGGGACATGCTGATGTGAGAATTCACTGTTGAAGAGGCAGAACATCTTTGTGTATGGGTTAGGCTGGAGAATGGAAGACTGGTCTGGCTAAAAGAGCTGGAGTTTTCGACAAAACATGTTTTTACATGCATTATCTTTCCTGCAAATTCTAATATTAATTAAACAAAATGAAGCAAAAAATATTTTTTTTAAAAAAACAAGCATGATCTTTCAGATAAGATACCTACTCAAGTGCTTTAATAATTCATTATTAAAATTGAATTTAAAATAATAACTTGAGTATGTAGAAGTATGCAATAAATCCCATAGATTTTTTGCTTTGCAAATGGGCTATAATTTGGAGGTGATACTAGTTTCCATTTCACTTGAGTTTATAAATATTGTGATGGATGTTTTAACTTATAGATGTCCAAGACTTTCTTGAAATATGTTTATTTTAAGACCATTCCAATTATTTATTTTGTCAAATGCTGGTAGGTAAAAACAAATCAGTGTTATAAAGTAGAAATCAGTAGTCAGAAGAGGTTAAATTAAACAAAAAGTTTTCTATGTATAAGTCTGTTCCAAAAAAAGTGTTACCCAGTGTGTGTGTGTGTGTGTGTGTGTGTGTGTGTGTATGAATGAGTAATGTAGTGGGGAAAAAATCATGAGTTTTGGAATCAGAAGACCTATCAGATCAAATTGGAATACATAATTGGATGCCTTTAGGCATGTTAAACTTTGTAGACTTTGATTTTGTTTTTAAAATGCTAGAACACATACTACTAATGTTATTATTCATATATATGACTCTGGCCAACCATACCATGTTGGGACTCTTGTGGTCCTTGTGGCATAATGGGTATTTAGAGTACATGCCATAGACTTTTCACAGCCACCTGGCTTTGTCCTCAGTAAGTATCCTGCTAATAAACTCCACCACTACAATCTGCTCTCAAGATTTTTTTAGAAGAAATTTAATCTTTATTGAGCGTCCATTTACTACTAGAAATCATTCTAAGTGCATGTATGCATATTACTTAATTAATGTATATGTATAATACCATGGAGTATTTATTTTTAATTCCCATTTTTAATAAAGCAAGCAAGCTTAAGAGTAACGTACACACACTGGTACTTAGGAAAGTCACAGGACTTCATCTGATGTTTATATCATCATCTTGAACTGAATTCTAGCTCTTCTCCAGATATAAAATATGAAAGATATAATGTATCTTTTCACTTAGCCATAACCAGAAAGACAGTTGTGATTCTTTTTTTTTTAATTTTTAAAAAAATTTTTATTTATTTAACAGAGAGCACAAGTAGGCAGAGAGGCAGGCAGAGAGAGAGGGGGAAGCAGGCTCCCCGCCGAAGCAGAGAGCCTGATGTGGGACTTGATCCCAGGATCACAACCTGAGCCAAAGGCAGCAGCTTAACCCACTGAGCCACCCAGGCGCCCCGACAGGTGTGATTCTTATGCATATTTCACAAATGAGGAAATTGGGCACTAAAGGCTTAAGTAACTTACTATCAAAAATAATATTTCGGGGGGAGGAGTCAAGATGGCGGAGAAGTAGCAGCTGAGACTACTTCAGGTTGCGGGAGATCAGCTAGATAGCTTATCTAAAGATTGCAAACACCTACAAATCCAACGGGAGATCGAAGAGAAGAAGAACAGCAATTCTAGAAACAGAAAATCAACCACTTGCTGAAAGGTAGGACTGGCGGAGAAGTGAATCCAAAGCGACGGGAAGACAGACCCCGGGGGAGGGGCCGGCTCCCGGCAAGCGGCGGAGCAACGGAGCACAAAATCGGGACTTTTAAAAGTCTGTTCCGCTGAGGGACATCGCTCCAGAGGCTTAACTGGGGTGAAGCCCACGTGGGGCCAGTGTGGCCTCAGGTCCCGCAGGGTCACAGAAGGATCGGGGTGTCTAAGTGTCGCAGAGCTCGCAGGTATTAGAACAGGGAAGCCGGCTACAGAGACGGAGCCGAGGAGTGAGCTCACAGCTCGGGCTTACCTTGAACCGGTCGCAGGCTCGGTGAGCTCGGAGCGCAGCCGGAGGCCAGGCAGATGGGAGTAATTGGACGCTGTTCCCTGAGGGCGCACTGAGGAGTGGGAGACTCCACTCCGGGCCGGAGACTGGGAGGCCGCCATCTTCCTTCCCGTCCTCCGGACTCTACGGAAAGCGCTCAGGGAACAAAAGCTCCCGAAAGCAAACCCGAGCGGATTACTCAGCCCGGCCCCTGGTAAGGGCGGTGCGACTCCGCCTGGGGCAAAGACACTTGAAAATCACTACAACAGGCCCCTCCCCCAGAAGATCAACAAGAAACCCAGCCAGGACCAAGTCCACTTACGAGGAGTGCGGTTTCAATACCAAGGAGAGCAGCGGAATTCCAGAGGAGGAGAAAGCAAAGCACGGAACTCATGGCTTTCTCCCCATGATTCTTTAGCCTTGCAGTTAATTTAATTTTTTTTTCTTTTTCAATTTTTTTCTCTTCTTCTGCTAAATTTTTTTAAACTTTTACCCTTTTCTTTTTTAACGTTTTTTAACTAGTTTATCCAATATATATATATTTTTTCCTTTTTATATTTTTTTCATTATTGGTTTTCTTTTTTTTATTTGTTTCTTTTTTCTTTTTTATTTTATTTTATTTTTTTTTTCTTTCTGAACCTCTTTTTATCCCCTTCCCCCCCCCCTCACGATTTGGGATCTCTTCTGATTTGGCTAAAGCATATTTTCCTGGGGTTGTTGCCACCCTTTTAGTATTTTACTTACTCCTCCATATACTCTTATCTGGACAAAATGACAAGGCGGAAAAATTCACCACAAAAAAAAGAACAAGAGGCAGTACCAAAGGCTAAGGACCTAATCAATACAGACATTGGTAATATGTCAGATTTAGAGTTCAGAATGACGATTCTCAAGGTTCTAGCTGGGCTCGAAAAAGGCATGGAAGATATTAGAGAAACCCTCTCGGGAGATATAAAAGCCCTTTCTGGAGAAATAAAAGAACTAAAATCTAATCAAGTTGAAATAAAAAAAGCTATTAATGAGGTGCAATCAAAAATGGAGGCTCTCACTGCTAGGATAAATGAGGCAGAAGAAAGAATTAGCGATATAGAAGACCAAATGACAGAGAATAAGGAAGCTGAACAAAAGAGGGACAAACAACTACTGGACCACGAGGGCAGAATTCGAGAGATAAGTGACACCATAAGACGAAACAACATTAGAATAATTGGGATTCCAGAAGAAGAAGAAAGAGAGAGGGGAGCAGAAGGTATATTGGAGAGAATTATTGGAGAGAATTTCCCCAATATGGCAAAGGGAACAAGCATCAAAATCCAGGAGGTTCAGAGAACCCCACTCAAAATCAATAAGAATAGGTCCACACCCCATCACCTAATAGTCAAATTTACAAGTCTTAGTGACAAAGAGAAAATCCTGAAAGCAGCCCGGGAGAAGAAGTCTGTAACACACAATGGTAAAAATATTAGATTGGCAGCAGACTTATCCACAGACACCTGGCAGGCCAGAAAGAGCTGGCATGATATATTCAGAGTACTAAACGAGAAAAACATGCAGCCAAGAATACTATATCCAGCTAGGCTATCATTGAAAATAGAAGGAGAGATTAAAAGCTTCCAGGACAAACAAAAACTGAAAGAATTTGCAAACACCAAGCCAGCTCTACAGGAAATATTGAAAGGGGTCCTCTAAGCAAAGAGAGACCCTAAAAGTAGTAGATCAGAAAGGAACAGAGACAATATACAATAGCAGTCACCTTACAGGCAATACAATGGCACTAAATTCATATCTCTCAATAGTTACCCTGAATGTTAATGGGCTAAATGCCCCAATCAAAAGACACAGGGTATCAGAATGGATAAAAAAACAAAACCCATCTATATGTTGCCTACAAGAAACTCATTTTAAACCCGAAGACACTTTCAGATTTAAAGTGAGGGGGTGGAAAAGAATTTACCATGCTAATGGACATCAGAAGAAAGCAGGAGTGGCAATCCTTATATCAGATCACTCAGATTTTAAACCAAAGACTATAATAAGAGATGAAGATGGACACTATATCATACTCAAAGGATCTGTCCAACAAGAAGATCTAACAATTGTAAATATCTATGCCCCTAACGTGGGAGCAGCCAACTATATAAACCAATTAATAACAAAATCAAAGAAACACATCGACAATAATACAATAATAGTAGGGGACTTTAACACTCCCCTCACTGAAATGGACAGATCATCCAAGCAAAAGATCAACAAGGAAATAAAGGCCTTAAATGACACACTGGACCAGATGGACATCACAGATATATTCAGAACATTTCATCCCAAAGCAACAGAATACACATTCTTCTCTAGTGCACATGGAACATTCTCCAGAATAGATCACATCCTTGGTTCTAAATCAGGTCTTAACTGTTATCAAAAAATTGGGATCATTCCCTGCATATTTTCAGACCACAATGCTCTGAAGCTAGAACTCAATCGCAAGAGGAAATTTGGAAAGAACCCAAATATATGGCGACTAAACAGCATCCTTCTAAAGAATGAATGGGTCAACCAGGAAATTAAAGAAGAATTGAAAAAATTCATGGAAACAAATGATAATGAAAATACAACAGTTCAAAATCTGTGGGACACAACAAAGGCAGTCCTGAGAGGAAAATATATAGCGGTACAAGCCTTTCTCAAGAAACAAGAAAGGTCTCAGGTACACAACCTAACCCTACACCTAAAGGAGCTGGAGAAAGAACAAGAAAGAAACCCTAAACCCAGCAGGAGAAGAGAAATCCTAAAGATCAGAGCAGAAATCAATGAAATAGAAACCAAAAAAACAATAGAACAAATCAACGAAACTAGGAGCTGGTTCTTTGAAAGAATTAATAAGATTGATAAGCCCCTGGCCAGACTTATCAAAAAGAGAAGAGAAAGGACCCAAATAAATAAAATCATGAATGAAAGAGGAGAGATCACAACTAACACCAAAGAAATACAGACAATTATAAGAACATATTATGAGCAACTCTATGCCAACAAATTTGACAATCTGGAAGAAATGGATGCATTCCTAGAGACATATAAACTACCACAACTGAACCTGGAAGAAATAGAAAGCCTGAACAGACCCATAACCAGTAAGGAGATTGAAACAGTCATCAAAAATCTCCAAACAAACAAAAGCCCAGGGCCAGATGGCTTCCCGGGGGAATTCTACCAAACATTCAAAGAAGAACTAATTCCTATTCTCCTGAGACTGTTCCAAAAAATAGAAATGGAAGGAAAACTTCCAAACTCATTTTATGAGGCCAGCCTCACCTTGATCCCCAAACCAGACAAGGATCCCATTAAAAAAGAGAACTACAGACCAATATCCTTGATGAACACAGATGCAAAAATTCTCACCAAAATACTAGCCAATAGGATTCAACAGTACATTAAAAGGATTATTCACCACGACCAAGTGGGATTTATTCCAGGGCTGCAAGGTTGGTTCAACATCCGCAAATCAATCAATGTGATACAACACATTAATAAAAGAAAAAACAGGAACCATATGATACTCTCCATAGATGCTGAAAAAGCATTTGACAAAGTACAGCATCCATTCCTGATCAAAACTCTTCAAAGTGTAGGGATAGAGGGCACATACCTCAATATTATCAAAGCCATCTATGAAAAACCCATCGCAAATATCATTCTCAATGGAGAAAAACTGAAAGCTTTTCCGCGAAGGTCAGGAACACGGCAGGGATGTCCGTTATCACCACTGCTATTCAACATAGTACTAGAAGTCCTAGCCTCAGCAATCAGACAACAAAAAGAAATTAAAGGCATCCAAATCAGCAAAGAAGAAGTCAAACTATCACTCTTCGCAGATGATATGATACTATATGTGGAAAACCCAAAAGACTCCACTCCAAAACTGCTAGAACTTGTACAGGAATTCAGTAATGTGTCAGGATATAAAATCAATGCACAGAAATCAGTCGCATTTCTCTACACCAACAATAAGACAGAAGAAAGAGAAATTAAGGAGTCCATCCCATTTACAATTGCACCCAAAACTATAAGATACCTAGGAATAAACCTAACCAAAGAGACTAAGAATCTATACACAGAAAACTATAAAGTACTCATGAAAGAAATTGAGGAAGACACAAAGAAATGGAAAAATGTTCCATGCTCCTGGATTGGAAGAATAAATATTGTGAAAATGTCTATGCTACCTAAATCAATCTACACATTTAATGCAATTCCTATCAAAGTACCATCCATTTTTTTCAAAGAAATGGAACAAATAATCCTAAAATTTATATGGAACCAGAAAAGACCGCAAATAGCCAAAGGAATATTGAAAAAGAAAGCCAGAGTTGGTGGCATCACAATTCCGGACTTCAAGCTCTATTACAAAGCTGTCATCATCAAGACAGCATGGTACTGGCACAAAAACAGACACATAGATCAATGGAACAGAATAGAGAGCCCAGAAATAGACCCTCAACTCTATGGTCAACTAATCTTCGACAAAGCAGGAAAGAATGTCCAATGGAAAAAAGACAGCCTCTTCAATAAATGGTGTTGGGAAAATTGGACAGCCACATGCAGAAAAATGAAATTGGATCATTTCCTTACACCACACACGAAAATAGACTCAAAATGGATGAAGGACCTCAATGTGAGAAAGGAATCCATCAACATCCTTGAGGAGAACACAGGCAGCAGCCTCTTCGACCTCAGCCGCAGCAACATCTTCCTAGGAACATCGCCAAAGGCAAGGGAAGCAAGGGCAAAAATGAACTATTGGGATTTTATCAAGATCAAAAGCTTTTGCACAGCAAAGGAAACAGTTAACAAAACCAAAAGACAACTGACAGAATGGGAGAAGATATTTGCAAACGACATATCAGATAAAGGGCTAGTGTCCAGAATCTATAAAGAACTTAGCAAACTCAACACCCAAAGAACAAATAATCCCATCAAGAAATGGGCAGAAGACATGAACAGACATTTCTGCAAAGAAGACATCCAGATGGCCAACAGACACATGAAAAAGTGCTCCATATCACTCGGCATCAGGGAAATACAAATCAAAACCACAATGAGATACCACCTCACACCAGTCAGAATGGCTAAAATTAACAAGTCCGGAAATGACAGATGCTGGCGAGGATGCGGAGAGAGGGGAACCCTCCTACATTGTTGGTGGGAATGCAAGCTGGTGCAACCACTCTGGAAAACAGCATGGAGGTTCCTCAAAATGTTGAAAATAGAACTACCCTATGACCCAGCAATTGCACTGCTGGGTATTTACCCTAAAGATACAAACGTAGTGATCCGAAGGGGCACGTGCACCCGAATGTTTATAGCAGCAATGTCTACAATAGCCAAACTATGGAAAGAACCTAGATGTCCATCAACAGACGAATGGATAAAGAAGATGTGGTATATATATACAATGGAATACTATGCAGCCATCAAAAGAAATGAAATCTTGCCATTTGCGACAACATGGATGGAACTAGAGGGTATCATGCTTAGCGAAATAAGTCAATCGGAGAAAGACAACTATCATATGATCTCCCTGATATGAGGGAGAGGAGATGCAACATGGGGGGTTAATGTGGTAGGAGAAGAGTAAATGAAACAAGTTGGGATTGGGAGGGAGACAAACCATAAGTGACTCTTAATCTCACAAAACAAACTGAGGGTTGCTGGGCAGAGGGGGGTTGGGGGGGGTTATGGACATTGGGTAGGGTATGTGCTATGGTGAGTGCTGTGAAGTTTGTAAACGTGGAGATTCACAGACCTGTACCCCTGGGGGGAAAAAAAAAATATATATATATATATATATATGTTTATAAAAAATAAAATTATAAAAAAAAATAATAATAATATTTCGATGGCAGAAAAGAGATTTAACCCCAGGATCATTTGACATGAGAATTTTAGCTCCTAACAACTAGTCTCTTAGTATCTCCAAAGGTGGCAAGAGTTACAGTGTAAGTGTGATCAGAGATATCCAACTATAAGTCACCAAGATAAAGACAGGGCTCCTCTCCAATCTTAAAATGAGTGAATACCTCTGATATCTTAAGGAACTTAGAATTTTGATTCCTATTGCATTGAAATATAATAAAGTCATAACTATAATAATACTTACATTCTGTTGTTATAAAGATTCAGAATAAGCAAAGATATTTTTCTAGCAGAGTCTAGAAGAACAGGATCTTAGTTCTCATTTTCATTTAGATACTGAGGATTAAATTAAAAAAAAAAAAGAGAGAACTTAAACCAGCACATTGATGATCATGAGTCTTATTTCTTTCATTCCACATTTCTTTGTCTTTTATTAATTTTTTATTTTGAGTGTAAATTTTATCATTCTTGTAAAATATCAATTTTTATTTAAGTTTTTATTTTAATTCCAGTTAGCTAACATTCACTGTTATATTAGTTTCAGGCGTACACTAGAGTGATTCAGCACTTCTATACATTACCCATGGTGCTCATCACAACAAGTATACTCCTTAACCCCCATCACCAATTTCACCCATCCCCAACAGCCCTCTCCTCTGGTAATCATTACGTTATTCTCTATAATTAAGAATCAAAAAAAATTTTTTTTAATTTCACCATGGACACTATTATGCACATACATAAGGATGATTACTATTAATCAGGAATATATTATAGTGTGAAAAATATAACTTATCTGAGTCCATATATATATTGAAATTTTAATACTGTGTTGCTATTCTTTCTGACATTCAAATGAGTAATTTAAGGATCAATATTTTTTATTTATCTATTTATATATCCATCTATCTATAAACACACATTTATACACACATGCATATGTATATTTGCATATGTGTGTGTATAGACAGGGAGAGAGATGATAATTCCTATGATAATTTCATGATAAGATGATAACATGATAATTTAGCTCTAATAATAATTATTACCTAGAGTAGTAGATTGTATAAATGCTACAAAGGAGACAATGTTATCCTTGTCTAGAAGGTATTATGATTTAGATAGAAAGACAAAAAAATCATTCCTGTCAACAGATACTGAAGACATATGAGATAAAAACAATTTCTAAGTGAACTCAAGTGAAGGTAAACATTAAGTGTACTTAATTAGAAAAGACATTTTCAAGGCAACGTAAAAGCCTTGAAAATGCCTTCCCTTCCCAAGGCAGGGAAGATCTAGGCTGTAGAGAATATATCTGGAAGTATGAAATAAATTTGAGAACAATAATACAGATGTGAGACACTACATGAAACACAAAATAATCTGAGTTTTTTGTAAGATTCTCAGGGTATCAACTTTTGGGGGTCAGAAAGGATACACTGAGAAAGGTGTATGTTGACGATTTGGATGTTAAAATAAATTAAATTGATGTAAGTGTGGAACTGCTGAGCAGCAGTCTAAGGTGCTTGGAATGAATCTCACTTAGGAGTCACAGAAGATTATTTATGCGGAACCAGAGGTGACATTGGAAAAAGTATGGGAAGACTGAGAGGGATATATACACAGACACACACACACACACACACACACATCCTTCCTCTGATGCCTCCTTTTGCTGGTAGGCCTCATTATCATGCACTTCATTATCAAGAGAACTATGTCACCAATAAAATATATTTCCCAATACAGTATAGTAGGTTGAAAAACAATCTTTCAGTCCTCCTTATGTTTATATCCTTTCAATGTAGCTCAGAATCTCTTTCCATTAAGGAGTGGAATTTCTTTCTCCATTTCTTGAACAGAGGTTGGCTGCATGACTTGGTTGGCCAATATAATGGATATAAGTGACAGCATACCAATTCTAAGCTCAAGGGCTCAGGAATCCAGTCACTTCTACTCTCTTGGAATCCTGCCCGGTTGTCATGTAAACCAGTTTCAGCTGGCCTGCTGAAAAGTGAGAGACCATGGAGAGAAAATTGAGACACCAAGGAGAGAAGAGACATTGTTCTAGCTGCAGTCGTTCCACATTACCACTTCCAAGCTGACTTTACTGTTGAGGTCAGATATATAACTGAGCCAGTGAAATAAGAAATGCCCAAATAAGGCCAAGCCAACTGCCAAATCACAGAATCATGAGTTAAATAAATGGTCATTATTTTAAACCTTTAATATTTGAAGTGGTTTGTTATGCAGCAAAAGCCAACTGATACATAGTCAATATCCTCCTGGTGGGGGAAATTGATTACGTTAGCTTATCACACAGGGAATCTCTATGCATTCTGAACCTATAGGTTTCATTGACACTCTACCCAACTATAAGATAAACAACTTCTTCATCAAATTGTTTTCGACAAGTCAGAGGTGTCCATCTCACTTCTTTAAATTGTAACTTAAAATGAATATGCATTGTAATCTCACTCTCCAGCAAGTTCTGGTTTTCTGTTCCTGCCATCTGAATGGCAGGTGGCTTTGCTGATTGTCCAGTCCACTTGTGGAATAATCACTACAAAACTGACTTCTGGTTTTAAGTCATTTTACATTAGGATGCCACACAACTGTCTAAAATATCAAAGAGAAGAAAGGATTTCTACTGCACACAACATTTTGTACATAGTAGTGTGGCTGATCTAACTCCAAATTGAGAAGCTTTGTAGCATTTCACATAGTTGCCTTTCTGTGCAGACTCAGTGTACATGGATGCATGCACGCATCAAAGAACGAATGGTAATATAAAGCAGAGTGACTTTCTTATGCTCCAATGTTAATTAATATCAAATGTCCCTTTTACAATGTACCTAATATACTTTGATTATTCTGTCTTGTGCCGTTGTGACAAAAGGGAACATGCAATTATTAAAGGGGGAAAAAGTACACATTGTACTAATAATTGTCCACACTATGAAATACTATTGCTTTTCCCTTGTGAGTAACTTGAATTGTTGCCAAATAATTCTCTCTACACCATTTAAGTAATGTAAATTAGTCTTTCACAATAATTTACCTTTTTATTGAGTTTAACTGAAACATGTTTATTTCCATTTGCCTTCCTTCTACAGTTTTAAACAATGCAAAGCCAATAACAAAACAATACGTTTTTAGTGTTTTCCACTGGCATAAATTTTAAACATAATAAAATGAGTATTATTTTACTTAAGAAAGAAGGCTAGTAGCAATCATAATTACCTTTAAATATTAACCTTTATTAAACATGGGGAAATCTATCCCCTGAGATGAATTTTCTTCTTCTGTCAAATTAGGATAAGGATACCAACAAAGATGGTAGATAAAAAGTGGTTGAAAGATTAATAGGTAACATATATAATGTGATATATAGATAACATATGTAATGTGATTAATAGATAATATATATATAACGTGACCATGTCACAAAATAATCTTTCTAATAGTGCTCAGTTATTAGGAAGCAGAAGTAGAATCTATTAAAATAAATTCAGATTTATTTGAATTGTTTGTCTCTCACCCTCTTAAATTATCTTTCTCTGGCTTCTAAATTATTTACTCCAACAAGGAACTCTTTCTTTCCTTCTAAATGAGACTGTATGATAAAGATTAGAGGACCTCACTCAAGTCAAATGCTGGTATATCAGAAAAAGAAAGTCACTAAATAAAACATAAGGGTATCTAGAAGGACAACTTCTACACAGAGAGACTTTGTGTTCTCTACTCACAGGAGATTTCCCCCCCAAAGCAATGATAAAAAGGGTAAGTGAAAGGAAGAAATGAAGCAGAGACCAATTTCAGCTCAGTTTTGGTGGTAGTTTTCTGCAGCTCTGTTCCCAGCCTGTTATCCAGTATTCTGATAGTGAGACATCAGCTCTGTAGAGGCTTTTTGATTCTGACATTAACTCCTGTGTTGGCTTAAGAGGAAGTGCCTACCCTAGAGAATGTTTGTCATTGCTGTGGGAATTGTTCTTGTAGCTTGAGTATGAATCTGGTTTCGGTCTTCAGCATTTCCATCAGTTTTGTAGCCACTTAATTCCCTGTATTCGATTTCTTTCTTGTTAATATACTTAGAGAGTTTTCTATCTCTTGGATTCAACCCGAGTTGATACAGCTTCAAAATATTTTTGATAAGGTAACGAATTTGTCCAGTATAGTAGGATTTCAGAAGAAAATGACTGAGAGATTAGATTCAGATTAGGTATTCTTTAATGCCTTGGTAAGAAATTGGAATTCACTCTAAAACATATAACAAGCCATGAGATGGGTCTTTCAGCAGAGAAGTAGCATGATTAATATGTATTTTACAAAAACAATTCTGGAATCTGTGCATGTAGTAAATGGAAGCATGCTAGGCAAACGGTTTACTCTGATGAAGCATTAATTACAGCATGGGATAATTGATAACTCTCTGAGATAATACTCCTTTCATAAACAACAGGCATAAAATGTTTTCAGTACTATTAGAAAAATAACCAAGAAGAACCATTTTATTATTTTTTCATATTACAGCCAACATCTTTCATTTTGTAACACCTTCACTGTACCATTGTAAACAGGTTTCCCAGCTAACCCAGGGGCATTGTAGTATGTAAATGAATAGATATGGGGTACATACATCAAGTATCCTTTCTCTGACTGAAAGTTCCTGGCAAACACATCAGTTCATAAAGCTCAAATAACCAGTTATTTTAATTGAACTGATGAAGCATTGGCAGAATCAAAAACAACTTGAATATTTCCCAGTAACAAAACCAAGTGCCCAACCTTGTATACCTACTCAGTACACATTAATTCTCTACTCTCCATTATATTTAAAACACTGAAAACACCCTGATTTTCCAAGACAAAGCTAGGCATGTTCTGAGGCTAGAAGGTGCCCCTAGGTTTGGATACTTTGTCTATGAAACACCCAGGCAACTGTATAACCACTGAAGGAACTGCTGTAGTTGCCTGGTGTGACTTTGAGGAGATAAATATCCCCTCGTGCTCCAGGAAAAGTGAAGTACAAATTTGATTATGGGCCAGGGTGGGAGGAAAACTTTCTGAGGAACACAGTGCTCAAGATGAGTTGTGAAACAAAAATGGTAGAGTGGAATGTATGGAAATTGTATGAAGAAAGGGAATAACCAGTATGGGGAAAGAAGAATGTAAGAATTTAAGTGAGGTTGAGTCTATATTGTGGAGAAGAGGAAATGGCCTGCTGAGAAATCAGTATTTAACTGAGGGACTATAGAAAAACTTTAAAGGATTTTAAGTGAAAAATTAATAAATAACTTACAAAACACTCTGGTATCTACATGTTATTTCCAGATGGAATTCCTCAGAAAGATAAGTTTAATTTTGCTTGAATAGGGTTGGCCTATAAAAAGGTTTTAAAAAAAATTCTTACCAACATTTGTGAAGTAGGATATATCACAACTATCAAGCTCAGACTTCTGGCTTTTTAAGTTTTTAAATCAAAAGATATATAACCAGTAGGAATTCCTACTCAGCAATTGTAATAGGTTTAGAGATGAAGCCTTACTTGATACCCTATTTTGAGACAATGGAATTACTAGCCATGGCCCCCTTTGCCCTGTGTTTATACTTTCCACTGGAACATTTTACTTTCCATGGCCTCAGTATACCTGAGAGATATGAAATCTGATTTATGGAACTTCCTATATCCCCATTCCTAAAATACATACCACCCCATATAAATCTAAGAGATACCTTTAACAGCCCAGTATATTTGGCCACCATAAGATTTTCAGTACTTAATTATCCACATAAGTTAATAGGTTATTTATTTCAGGTCTATTTTCCTGGGCAATTGCTCTGGTTAACAAAAAGTGGGAACAAATTTTGGATAAAAGAGATACAAATATAGAAACCAAGCTTTATATTTGATTATGCTTTCATATTTATTACTTGAAAGAAAGTTTAAATTTGTTCCCTTTATAACCAAAGTGGAGGGAAAAAAACTCTAATTTAAAAATCGCATACTCACAGAATGCTATTTTATTACATTCATCAGTTACAATAAAATGTGTCTACGTGTTTAATTTTGCCATTTCGTATTTAAATACTGCATGAATATTTATTTTATCACTATAGTGAAAAGTTTTGCATTAAAATGATTACTTTCTTATTACAACACATAATAATTTCGCTAAATGAGTGTCTCTGTATGAAGGCACTTGATTGATTAGGCTTACATGGGTCCTTGATCACAGGAAAAGTCAGGAGGCTTTGGGAAGTTGGAGATGCCTAGCTGAGACATTTAGAATACTACAATTCTGACACTGTCGGGGTTTTGTGATTGCTTTCTGACTAACTAGAAGGTAAAGTCAAGGGAAAGGCAGCAAAGAAAAAGGACACAGCTGGGCATGATGCTCCTGGTGACTGTAAAATCAATTCCTGGCACCTGATGGAAGCTAGGAAGGATAAGGGATTTCCATATCTTAGATATGTGCTGTGTCAGCCAGAAGCTCAAGCAAACACGGGGAAAATAAAAGTAAATGCTTCTCGATTTTGTAACTTTCAAGGTCCAATTTGCTATGTTTGCACCACTTGTTTACAAAGCCACTGAGTCAGGCCCACAGACTTAAGACTGTTTGCTCACCAAAATATTTTCATAAAATAAACCAAGTCTTTAGCCATTAAACAAACAAACAAAATAATATAGCATTTAGATAACGCCGTTGCTAAGTGTGCATGCACACTGTGTAGAGTTATGGTTTTCTGGTGGTAGCTTTATGTCATTCTGACCAAGGCTACCTACCAGGAATATTTCACTCATCACCTCTGATGGCCCTTACTTGAACATGCGTGTGCATGCGTGCACACACACACACACACACACTCCAGAGAGGAATATATGAAAGTGATTGTATCCAAATGAAAATTCCAGATTATTAACATATAAATTAAACCCTCACCATGACATAGGGTCTGGCAAAGGCTGTAATAGAGTTCACAGTGTAATGGAAATCCCTCCTGCCTGTTTCCCAAATTTTGGCTTTATTTTCTCTATCTGCCTCCTAACAGGAATCCAAGTCAAAGGGCAAGTGACATCATCAGATACGTACGTAGAATCAGCTTCAAGACGACCACACCACATGGACATGGATGGTACACAAAACAAGTGCAAAATAAAGAGGAATGGAAAAAAAGCACAATGCCTTGAGCACAGTTTGATCTCACCTTTTAAACAGTGTAACTCTATCAATGCCTTGGACTAAGGCAATTTGATCAGCAGCTTCTCTTTGCAGGAAGTGCTAGTAGGGAGGCGAGGGTCGGAAGCAGAAACACTATTCAGTGCCTCCCTTTTGCCCCTCTCCCCTTATACAGCATGTTGTCAGTTCTTTTTATGTCTTCATTGATAAAATCAACTTCCTAGAACAATCAGCATATGGAATATTTGTATACAGGTTTATAGATTTAAAATATATCCTCAGAGAATCTACTGGTTCTAAAGAAAAAAAGAAAAAAAAAAGCATTTCACATAAAGGCCATGGTGTAGAGATACAGAATTTTAGCATTTGCTATCGCATTTTGAGATGCAGTTCTGGACTTTGGGAATTTCAAATTATTCCTGTGATTCGCAGACAAAGCAAAGTTCAGTGAGGCAGTATTCTTCATTAATAAACATTTAACTCAGTAATGGTCTGGGCCAACTGGAGAATGAAGAAAAGCAATTTAAAAGAGCATAGGATCTGTTTTAAGAATAATCACTTGTTCACCATATAAAATGAATAATTTAGATGGCCGTTAGCCACAATTATTATAGGTGGGCAAAGGCAAATAGAAAATTGTATAATTTCATGGACGTTAATTGCATTTTGGTTGAGGAAGCGAAATTCATGCACTTGCTGAACTGAACTATAATATTAAAATGAAACAACTATTTGGTTGCTCGTGAACTCATCAGAGTTTTAAATTGCATATTGATCTTTTTTCTAATTTTTAATGTATTATTATAAAAAATATATATAAATATACCAAGCATCAGCTTTAATAATTAACAAGTCATGGCCAGTACTGTTTTAGCTAAATACCCATACCCTTTCTCCACTCACCGAACCCAGATTACTTTAATAAATATTTGCACATTCTATCATTTAATCTGTAATTTTTATATTGATTCATTTTATGCTGTTATCATGTCAATTTTGAGTTCTTCTCATTGTGTTTTCAAGTGACTGAAGCAAAGGAAATGAGCCACATTTACCAACATATCACCATTCTGCTTTTCTTTTATGAGCGCAGTTTTGTGGCTGTTACTCAACATGTATCAAAACAACCTCTTATCAATTATACTTAAACCACAGTGACAGAACCATAGTATTGTGTTCTCAGTGCAGGAACTCCAAATATTCTGGATATCTACAATGCAGATATTTTAAGAGTGATGATCAATAGGTATGGCTCTCCTTCCCAACTCTTTGCCTAAAATTGCACTAATTACCTTGGTAGTATGATCTTGCTCTCTAGAGTTCTAATCTCTACATACAAGAGTGTCACATGAGAGAAACACTGGATAGGGAAATGGAAGCGTGAATATAATTCATTATTAAGAGAGTGCATCAGTAAATGAAGAAGGATTATTAAGAGAAAATAAAAATAAAACTTTGATTAGATATTTCAGTGGCATAAACCATTTTCTCCCCTGCAAGACACTAGCAGTCTGGTTGGGTAATGGACTGTAACACACATGAAACCATTCCACAGACATGTAACACCACCTACTGTAGTTCCAAAATATAAATGTTGTATGGCACTCCACAATTAAAACTTAACTAAATATATAGATACTATATGAGAATGGATCCGCAAAAAAATCACTACTCTTTAACTAAAGTATTATCAGATTTCATCCTCAGAGACTGTGATTATGTAACTCTGAGCTAGATCCGCAAAATTCATGCTTTTAAAAACTCTACAGGCAACTTTGATATACACTCCTTGTAGGGCGACACTGAGAAAAAGACTATAATGTGAGCTGCATATGTACAATACAGAATGTAATATGTATGCAAAAATGATGTCCTGGATAGGATTTCACTTAATGTTTCCATGGTTTCTCCAACTGGTCCTCCAAAATTACATAAGTGACTTGTACCTATCAAGTAATCAACTGATATTTGATTAATTAGCTTTTTAATTTTTACGAATTAACTTTTTATTTATTGAACCAATGAAAGTGAAGTTAAATTTTAATGGGCCCGCTGAGTAGAACATGGGTGAGAAAACTGATCAAATATGTTACTTACAGAAGATTTAAAAAAAAACATGAAATGGGAGAACAAAATAGTAAGGCTCAGGTTTATTGCATGAGATATACTGAGTTTAGGTGAAATCTACAACATGGAGATTTGACATAGGGCCAGGAAAGATACATAAATGTTTCTCACGTATGCATGTGTATTATTTTAAGAGATCTTTCTGGAAGTATTATTAAAAATTAATCTAAAATTAGCTTTTGCTAATGCATTTGGGAAACTCAAGATTTGTCCCAAGATATTATGAAAGTTTTATTAATCATTTTAGAAGATTCTAACATATGTCAGAGTGAAAAATTAATGTCTTAACCAATTCTATAAAAAGTAGTTTTATATTAACAGATTTTCTCCCAGTATATTATTCAGATATATCCTGTTTTTTGTCATTTTTCATCAAATTATTGCAATAAATTTCAATATAGTATCTAAATGCATGACTTGCCCCATATAACCAGAATATACCTATCATACAATATTTTCTCCTAATACCAATACACTTAAAATTTCTGAAATTAGAGCTAAATTGGACAGCTTACATTTTACAGCAATATTAGGGTCTATGACATCTTAGGCACCAAATTTTGGTATGCCCTAAGAATTCAACTTTCCATTCAAATGGAAACACAGAACATCAGTCCTATAATTGTGGAAAACGTGCCAATAACTGTTGTGTAGTTTCTGCCTACTACTATAATCTAAGGTACCTCTTGTTCTAGGATCTCTTTCAAATATGGAGCTGGAAGCAAGAATCAATTAAATATCAGGCAAATATTTGATCATATTGTGAACTATGTTAATAATTTAAATTGATTCCTTTCCATTCTCTTGTTGAGGTGCCTGCATGTCTTTGTAAACTTGGGCATGGTGGAGGTTTGGGCTGACTTTTCTGAGGAATGTATATAATGATCTTTATTTTCTGTGTAAGTAAACAGATGATAGCCAGTGGCAAGCCTGAACAGACTTCATAATTAGAGTGGAGCCTATTTTGTGATTCCTTCTAACTAACGAATTAGTGAGGAAAACTCAATTTATGTTCAGAGTTCATCCATGTTCTTTTAGGTATCTGTCTCTAATGCCTCAGGCAATAAACCAAATCACATTAAAGTAAAAATTTTTTAAAAACCATTCCAGATATTGCTGTGTCCTGACATGCTTTTTTGTTTCTAAAATGCTCCAGGTGTTCATATCCTCAGAATTGTGTAAGCCAATCTTTGATAGAAAGTTTCATTTTAGCGGGAAAAGAGGACAGGATAGAAGTGGTGATTTTTTTCTACCCAAATCTCAGTGAAAAGTAAAAATTCATTTATATGAAAATGAAGGTATCATCTATAAACTTTTTTTCCTAAGGGGTGTGTGTGTGTGTGTACGTGTGTGTGTGTGTATGTACACACACACACACGTACACACACAAGATAGTAAGGAAATCATTTACTGATATTTTATGGATAATCATTGCACATATTTAAGTTAAACAGGCATTCATTAAACACCAGCAAGGGATGAAGCATCTGACTCAGGACATTACACCTGCCCCCGAAAAGATTAAATCCTAGTGAGAAGACAGAGAAACATGTCAGCATTAAAGAGGGACTTAGCATACCTGGAAGGTTTCAGGATGATGACCTTTACTCATCAATAACACGTATCTCAAGTATAAATATATAATTACTTATATAAGTTTACTATTTCTAGATTGGAAGATCCACGAGGACGAAACAAAAACAAAAACAGAAACAGAACTGTTTTAACAGCTTTACCTGCATAATATTTAGCACACAGTAGGTACTCTGTTAAATAAATAGCAAATCATATGAGTTCTAAGTTGTGATCAAAAGATAAGTGAAATTAGCTGAGCAAAAATGTCTGCAGGGAAGGCAAGGTTTAAGTGAAGGAAAGAGGGGGTGGGATATTTGTGAAAAGGCTGTGCTAGACTGAGTGCAGATCACAAGCAAAGGTATGAGGCAGGATGGGCGTGGTGTGCTACAAGTGAGAGCATTCAGGACGGGACATTCCTGGACATGAGGATGGGAAGCAGCAGGGAACCACACAGAAACACGATAGGCTATAGGTCCCTTGGCAAGGCGCTAATATCCATGCCTGAAGGAATAAGATGGCATATCCGTTTGTACTCATACTATCATAACCTTCTCAAATAAACCAAAGGTCCTTAACTATTTTATCACTGATCAGAGAACACTTTCACAAGGAGCCAGGATGATCTCTAAACAAACAATGGATAGAACCCAACAATTGAAAGCTTTTTTCCTTGCCTCTTCAGGACAAGATGAAGTTTTACAAGTTTCTCACTACGGAAGTAATAACATCAAATTCGTGGTTTAGTTTATTTTTGTTATAGAAGTTTGACAAGAGATACTGAACACAGATACTGAATGTAATAATTTGTATGAAATACAAATACTCTATATTAGGGAAAAATGCCATATTCAGCCTTATTTTGTAACTTGATTAATGTAGTCATTTGGCATTTTATTTTATTTTATTATTTTTTTTAAGATTTTTATTTTTATTTATTTGACAGAGAGAGATCACAAGTAGGCAGAGAGGCAGGCAGAGAGAGAGGAAGGGAAGCAGGCTCCCTGCTGAGCAGAGAGCCCTATGCGGGGCTCGATCCCAGGACCCCAGGATCATGACCTGAGCCGAAGGCAGAGGCTTAACAGACTGAGCCACCCAGGCGCCCCTGGCATTTTATTTTAGACTTAATTTTTTAACATTATATTTATGTGCTTGCATTTCTTCTCATTTTTACTTTCTTCTAATAGGATTTGTAGTTTATTTTCATTCCACAAAAGTTTTTTTATTTTTTCCTCTTTATACACTCAGTAGGATTTCCAGGCATTGGACATCCTTTCTGGAAATTGGGTTAAATATTTTGGGTTCTCCTACATATGGCTTATTCCTTCAAGTCTTCTGACATACTACTTTTACACTATACTTCATCTGTCCTAGATAAAAATCGAGTTTATTTTGGGATTAACCTATTGATTAGTATTGATTTAAAAGACAAATAAAATATATCTATTTTAACAAATTCCCTAGAATCATTTTCATTTTATATACCTGAGCTAATGAAATAAATTCATTAATATTACCACCATTTTCAATTTTTTTCTTTCTTCAATATAAAGTTATCTGTCTATATTTTAAAGAAGATTTGCTATGTATTTTAACTCTCAGATAGGCTTAATTTTATTCCAATGCACTTATCTTTCAGATAGCTTTGATGAGAGGGAGGACAACTGTCTATATGCATTGATTTTTTTCACTAAAATTTTTTAAAAATTAAAGTAAGAGAAAGATATTGTCATACAAAAATATATTGCATGAAAAACTAAAATCAAACACCCAAAGACTGTCCAACAAAGGATAGCAAAGCAGAGGTTAAAAAATTGATTTCACAATTTGCTTATGTTTGTCACTTCATAAATATACCAAGACCATGTCAACTTAAGAAAACCTATGGTCAAACATCCAATAGTTTATACTTTATTTCCCCCTCTGACATCTGAGTGTGACTGATCTTTTTCATCCAGTCCCATGCACACAAAAGGTATATGTCTTTAGGTAAGATATCCAAAGCAGAGAGTTTCCATTTTTCTACTTAAAGAATTCCAAATATACATCCCTAATTAACTAGTATCATACCATTTATTGGACAATTTTCCCCATAATCATGTTAACAATATTATCTACTTAAATGTAAGCATTGTTGATTCTTCCCTCCACAAATTTTTCAATGTCTCTGAATATAGTAAGATTTAAGTACTTTCACCCACTAATTTTAGCATCATTCATAAATCTTGGCTGCAATATTGATTTCTCTTTAGACGTTTGCCTAATGGTAATTTTCTTTTTCCCCTGTCTCTGCCATGTGCTACTTTAAGAGAAAGATGCTCTTCTCCTCTGTTTATTTAATTTTTAATTATTCATTTTTAAAAGAAAGATTATATTTAAATCAGCCCACAGCCTATCCATAATTTGCATATCCATAATTTATCATACACTATCCATAAATTAACGTTATTATTTATTTTCCTGGTTAAATTGTCTCAGGTTTGGCTCCTATGTCATGTTGGGGCTTGTCTCTTTTTTTAAATGACTATATATTTTTGACCACTTCATTAATTAGCATCATCAGCTGTTCTAGGCTCATCTTGTACTTTCCCTAACCTCACTCTGAAATGAAAGATTTTTCCAAGGAGTCTTGATACTTTCTTAATTGGCAAATAAGACTTAGAAATCAAGGTTTAGACAGTATGTGTGCTCACTAGTGCTAAATACTAAGTCCTGTATACTAACATACATACATCTCTGTATTATCTATCCATTTCTGTGTGTGTGTATACACTGATAGCTCTAATTTCAATCTATCGGTCACCACAGGGATCATTTTATCCTTCTTCCTTTCCTTATTTGTAATTCTCCACTGATACTCTAAAACCTGATTATCACTATGCACAATATACTCACTTACTGTAGTAATACACATAAACAAACATGTACACGCATGAAGGTTTTCACAATCACAAGTAAATTCCCCTGTAAGAAATAAAGGTATTAACTAGAGTAAAATGTCTGTGTATATTTTGTTCAATCTTAAAACCTCAAAAGATACAAAGTACTGTTTTCCAAAATTACATAGGTTAGTTCTTTTCAACCCTCTTCACTATATTTTGTCATTCACTTGTAACACAATTAAGTTCCTTTGTTACTGTGTGTGTTCAGTCCTGGATGGATCCTTTCCCTCATCCTTTTGTTTTGTTTTTTTAAAGATTTTATTTGTTTATTTGACAGAGAGAGAGGAATCACAAGTAGGCAGAGCAGCAGGCAGGGAGAGTGGGGGAAGCAGGCTTCCCACCGAGCAGAGAGCCTGATGTGGGGCTCAATCCCAGGACCCTGGGACCACGACCCCTGCCGAAAGCAGAGGCCCAACCCACTGAGCCACCCAGGAGCCCCTCCCTCATCCTTGTTGATTTTAATTATTTACACACGGAGGGTATGAGGATACGGGAAACATGAGTATGGTTCTAATACTTAACTGCTAGGCAAGTGGGATATATCTAAGTTGCATATATAGTTTCTTTTTTTAAAATTTTTTTAAAGATTTTATTTCTTTACTTATTTATTTGACACACAGAGATCACAAGTAGGCAGAGAGGCAGGCCAAGAGAGAGGGGAAGCAGGCTCCCTGCTGAGCAAAGAGTCCAATATGAGGCTTGATACCAGGACCCTGGGATCATGACATGAGCCAAAGGCAGAGGTTTAACACACTGAGCCACCCAGGTGCCCCACGTATATAGTTTCTTTAGGTAAGGTATATACAGTTTATTTAATATTACCGAATTTCCCTCCAGAAGATGTCTATCAAATTGCATTCCTACCAGCAATGTTTGAATATGCTTATTTCCCTACAACCTCCTAAATGGCGTAGTTCTGAATTTTTACCAATCTGATAGGTTAGAGGTTTGAGACTTTTCCTTTTAAGGACTACTTCTATAGCGTTTTATGTGTGTTTGTGAATTTCCTGTTTTATGTCTTTTTTTTTTTCCATTTTCCTTTTTTTGGTTTTTGTTCCTACACCTACCAGTTTTTTAAGATTTTCTTATGTATTAGGGGTATGAAGACTTCCAGTTAATATTCTAATTATTTCCTTCCATTTTTCCATGTCTGATTTTGTTTTTGGTATTACTTGCAATGCAGTTTACTTAATGTAGTAAGTTATATCAAGCTTTTATTGTCCTTGAATATTGAGTAAGAGCTCAAAGCCCTTTACCTGCACCAGTGTTAAAGAGAAACTCACCATGATTTTTGTACCTGCATGATTTAATATTTTTACCTTAGATCCCTAATCCATTTGCAGTTTATCCTTTGTGTGGAATGAGATATGGGTCACACACAATTCATCGAAGAATAGGTTTGTTGCTCCAGCAAGATGAGATTTCCCCTATATGATATCCAAAATCTCTATATATTTTGGTCTATTTCTGGGCTTTTTACTTAAATCTACTAACTTAGTTCCTTTCTTTATATCACTACTTAATTTTCAATTGTAGAGATTTTATAGCATGTTTTAATATCTTGTAGGTCTGGTTCCTCCTTCTAGTTTTTCTGAGTGATTTCTCATCTACTCTTTCATGTTTGTTTTCTTATATGAAGTTTAAAGTTAACTTGTTCAACCCCATAAAAAATTGGTGTATTTTTGAGGATTAAGTTTAATTTACACGTTAATATAGGGAACACTGATGGCTTTACAGTGTTGACTTATCCTACTTATGAATCAGAATGTCTTTCCATTTTCTCAGTCTATTTTTATGCCTTTTGGGAGTATTTTAAAAACTCCTTCATAAATGTTTGAACATATCTTCTTAAGTTTATTCTTACAAATGTAATCATCTTCATTGTTATTGTTAACCGAGATTGCTTCAGTTTAATGACGTCTAACTTCTTACTAGTTTTGTGTATGAAAGCTATTGATTATTGTATTAGTTTGCTAGAGCTGCTTTAAAGTACAGAAACTGAATGGCTTAACAAAATAAGTCAATTGTCTCAGAGTTCTGGAAACTAGAAGCCCAAGATCAAGGTGTCTTCAGGTTTGGCTCCTTCTGAGACTGCTGAAGGAAAATTGTTATATGCCTCTCACCTATATTGAGAAATTTGTTATTTTTATGTTTAAAATTAGAGTGAGCATTATAGGATTTTTAATAAAGGTAGTGAAATAAGAATTGCTTTTTAGAGAATTGAAAAGAGGAATTCAAGTTTGTAGGCAGAGGGAACAGTTAGGAGATTATAGCCTCAAAGTGAAATAGTATGAGTATTTGTAGGTAATATATCTTGGCAGTTCTTATTAAAAAAAAAGAAAAGAAACTTTGTTTGCAGACTGAGTGGGAGAAGAAATCTGAAGTAAGCCTTGGATAACAACCTGGGTGCTCTAAGAGCAATCAGGGCAGCTTACAAGGCGAATCAGTCTGGGGGTAAATGGTAATGAGTTTAGTTTTGTCCATTAGCTCAATATTTAGTTGCAAAGAAGGGTGTATATTGTTTTTCAAAGAGGTGGCATCAAATAAAAAGAAAATAGGGGCGCCTGGGTGGCTCAGTGGGTTAAAACCTCTGCCTTCAGCTCAGGTCATAATCTCAGGGTCCTGGGATCGAGCTCCACATTGGGCTCTCTGCTCAGCAGGACGCCTGCTTCTCCCTCTCTCTCTCTGCCTACTTGTGATCTCTGTTTGTCAAATAAATAAATAAAATCTTTGGGAAAAAAAAAAAAAAAAAAGAAAGCCAAGAAAAGAGGTCAGGGAAGCAGACGCTGCTATTTAAGATTTAAGGAGTAAAGGGCTCCAGGAAATGACAGGGATGAAGGGAAGAATGTGATTTCAAAATAAGTTCCACAGTAATGGTCAGCAGTAATGAACAAATGAAAGACAAAAAGTTCCATTGGACTTTATGATATATTACAAAATATTTAAGTTGAAATGGTGAAAAACCTATACTATTGGGGATATAAAAGTTGAATGATGACTACTGGGGACGTATAAGGTGAGAACGTGGAGACACCGATTGCCTGCCTTTTAAAGAAACTTAGCCTTTGAGGAAGGGAAAGCACTAGTCAGAGAGATTTAAGTAGTAAGAAAGGAGTGATATTTTGTAACTACAAGAAAACTGAACAATTTAATCAAATGAGTAAAATGATCTAAGTTTAAGGTTTCATGTCGGTTGGTGATGATTGCCAAGGGTGTGTGTCATGCCCTTTGCAATTTACTACAGTGAAATTCTGCATGGAAGAGCACTGTAGTCAAAATAAGAGATAAATGGAATCTTCACTAGATAAACAAAGGTATAACATTTTGGGAATAATGCAAATAAATAATTGCTATCAGTTGTGATTTTTCAATAAAACTTAATGAGATTAATATGGAGTAAGATTAATACTTAGTCAAACCACTGACAATGAATTATACTCAGGTACAAAATATTTCAATTAGGCTTTCAAAATTAATGATTCCTAATAGTTTATTTTTAATTTAAATAAACATGTGAAGCAAAACCTTTTGAAAGTATGATTATTTACACATTCTGCTCCCACATCTTTAAGAATTTAGTTGAAAAAAAAACAGAAGATTAAAAAAACAAGAGATAGAGACAGACAGACACACACACACACACACAGAAGGGAAAAGAGGCACAGGCTAAGGGCTAATGTCACCCTAAAACAACAGCCACAGTAGTATACTGCAGAACTGAACATAAAATTTTCAAGAATAGCCTTGGTTGTCATGAACATGCTCTTTTTTGCTCTTTCTCTCTCTATCCCTTCCACTCTGCTTCCTTCCTATCTCACCTTAAAAAAAAAAAAAAAAAAAAGTCATTCATTCTGAAAATACACTTGTACTGGCCTGATGTTAGAAAAAGATCCCTTGTCATGTGCTTGTTGGCAATCTCTGTCTTCCTTGGAAAAATGTTTATTCAGGTTCTCTATCCATTTTTTACATAGGATTGTTTGTTTTTGGTGTTGTGTATTTTATATATTTTGGGTATTAACCCCTTAACGTATATATCATTAGCAAACATCTCCCATTGAGTAGGTTGCCTTTTTGTTTTGTTAACACTTTTCTTCACTCTGCAAAAGGTTTTTATTTTGATGAAGTCCCAATAGTGTATTTCTGCTTTTGTTTCCCTTGCCTTAGGAGACAGATCTAGAAAAATGTTGTTACGTTTGATGTCAGAGAAAAGACTGCCTGTGCTCTCTTGTAGGATTTTTATGGTTTCAGGTCTCACATTTAGGTCCTTAATTCATTTTGAGTTTATTTTTGTGTATGGTGAAGAAAGCGGTCCAGTTTCACTCTTTTGCATGTTGCCATCCAGTTTTCCCATTATGTATTGAAGAGACTGTCTTTCCTCCACCATATTTTCTTGCCTCCTTTGTCACAGATCAATTGACCTTGTAAGTGTGGGTTTATTACTCACAGTTCTGGAGGCTGAAAGTTTGAGGTCAGAGCACCAGCATGGTCCAGTGAGGGACCTCTTTCAGATTTCACACTTCTTGTGTTCTCAGATGGCAGAGAGGGAAATGGAGAGTTCTTCTGTCTCTTTTGTAAGGGCAATAATCACATTCACAAGGGCAGAGCCACCTAATCCCTTCTCAAGGGCCCAACTTTCTTGGGGGTTAGGTGGCAACATACGAATTTTGTGGGTGTACATTCAAACCTTGGCATAATTTATATTTTTCTTATTACTTATGTTGAGATAGTTTCCATCAGATGTGATTACTTTAATGAGGGAGTAAATTATAAAGAGTGTCATTATGTTGATTGGCCAATTAAGGACTTTGGATAATTTGGAGTATGAAGTATTTCAAACAAAAGCCATTGTGATATAAAAAAGTTCTCAACTTAACCTGGAAAAATAAAAGTTGAATGATGGGACATGAGAATATAATCAGAACTGAAAGCAATATTCCGATTGATCTCAGATTCTGAAAGTGTATTGTTGCGTTCACACGCACACATACACACACTCTCTCTCTTTCTCTCTCGCTCTCAAATAAATAAATAAATAAATAAAAGCTTATAAAAAATCTACTACGTGGATAGGGGGGTGAAGAATGCATGGTTTTTGCTTTTAAGGGGCTTACAATCTTCAGTTCCTCCTGAGAGGGTTATGAGCAAGTGAGTAAATACATTTTATGAATGTGTTTCATAAATTGTAAAGTGGTAATTAAATGTTTCTTGTCATTAAGGAAACATGTGAGTCAAATGTAAAAAGTTTCTTACCCAGAGAAGGTGATTGATCCAGATCAGTTTTCAACTTCAATTTTATGGTTTTCTAAGTATAATTAAATATTTATGAAGAGATGTAATAAAGATTTGTTGAACTCACACTAAGTACCATAGAATATTCTAGGAAGAAGGCAAGAGGGATCAATTATGCCCCTTGGATTCTGAGTTCAGTTGCTAGCTGGTTGATGATTCATGTTACAGAGATAAGAATGAAAAGCACAGATTGAGATCAAAGATTATATATTGCCTTATTATGATGCTTGAGTTATCTACTTGACAACAAAGTAGTGAAATTGTTAATGGGGATTTTGTTACATATTTGAGCACATTGGAAAAATTTTTGCTAGAAATATAAATAGGTGTATGCATAGGAATATGATACATGTGAAGGGAGAGTCTGAAAACATGAACCATATATATATGAAGTTTTACTGTTATGGAAAGCAAAGAAATGGAACAATATCTGGATATTTAATTAATTCAAGGGCAGATTTAATGTTTCTGCATATGAAAAAAAAGACTTTCAGAGAACTTCCCAAGCATTTGTTTACTATTGTCAGTGTTATTTTTCTTTGTTAATATAACTGAAGCTATGCATAAAATGCTTATTAGCAAATGCTCATAAATAATGTAAAGTATTTGACTACAAATATTGTATGGTTCAATCAATACTCCAGCTGAAACAAATTATCCTACATTAGCATCTGATTGTCTTGGTTTTTCCTGAGTTGCTACCTTAAATTTAATGGACTCTGGAAATGAAATAGGCCTTTAGAAATAAACAGAAACAGGTAGATTTTAACTGTGTTTTTCCTTATTACTTCTCCCTTTCTTTAGTGTCTGTGACCACCATCTGCTCAGCTTCTTATTACATTTACGTTTTCCTTTTCAATCTGACTCAAAATTCAATTATGATGTCCCCTTACTTAAAAAAGCAAGAACTTTATGAACATTATCATTAATTCTAAATGGTGATTTTCTTGGTGCGTATATATTTCACTTGAAAATGACCACAGGTACTCCAACAGCAGTTGCTCTATGAAGCAATACACTCATAAAGAAAAACAGAGGGGCACCTGGGTGGCTCAGTGGGTTAAAGCCTCTGCCTTCAGCTCAGGTCATGATCCCAGGGTCCTGGGATCGAGCCCCACATCGGGCTCTCTGCTCCGCAGGGAGCCTGGCTCCCCTTCTCTCTCTGCCTGCCTCTCTGCCTACTTGTGATCTCTGTCAAATAAATAAATAAAATCTTAAAAAAAAAAAAAAAAGAAAAACAGAATATACTGAATCTTATCTAATAATCTGGACTAATTACTATTGGTTGAATTTAAGATGTAATTACACGGCAGATGCTGGCAGTATAGGAATTGTCCATCTATTTTGCATACACTTCTGGTTTTGTTGTGTGATAGATTCAGGATAGCCAACCATCCAGGTTTTCTGAGGACTGGAGTTTGAGCACTAAAAGCCTGATCCAGCTTTCTGCCCGTGGACGCCGCCGAGTAAGCATAGTTAAAGTCTCCCCTCCCACTGCCGTCATGTCTAAGTCAGAGTCTCCTAAAGAGCCTGAACAGCTGTGGAAGCTCTTCATCGGAGGTCTGAGCTTTGAAACAACCGATGAGAGTCTGAGGAGCCATTTTGAGCAATGGGGAACACTTACGGACTGTGTGGTAATGAGAGACCCAAACACCAAACACTCCAGAGGCTTTGGGTTTGTCACATATGCCACTGTGGAGGAGGTAGATGCAGCCATGAATGCAAGGCCACACAAGGTGGATGGAAGAGTTGTGGAACCAAAGAGGGCTGTCTCAAGAGAAGATTCTCAAAGACCTGGTGCCCACTTAACTGTGAAAAAGATTTTTGTTGGTGGCATTAAAGAAGACACTGAAGAACATCATCTAAGAGATTATTTCGAACAGTATGGGAAAATCGAAGTGATTGAGATCATGACTGACCGAGGCAGTGGCAAAAAGATGGGTTTTGCTTTTGTAACATTTGATGACCATGACATCTGTAGACAAGATTGTCATTCAAAAATACCATACTGTGAATGGCCACAACTGTGAAGTAAGGAAAGCGCTCTCTAAGCAAGAGATGGCTAGTGCTTCATCCAGCCAAAGAGGTCGAAGTGGTTCTGGAAACTTTGGTGGTGGTCGTGGAGGTGGTTTTGGTGGGAATGATAACTTTGGTCGTGGAGGAAACTTCAGTGGTCGAGGTGGCTTTGGTGGCAGTCGAGGTGGTGGTGGATATGGTGGCAGTGGGGATGGCTATAACGGATTTGGTAATGATGGAAGCAACTTTGGAGGTGGCGGAAGCTATAATGATTTTGGCAATTACAACAATCAATCCTCAAATTTTGGACCCATGAAAGGAGGCAATTTTGGAGGCAGAAGCTCTGGCCCTTATGGTGGTGGAGGCCAATACTTCGCCAAACCACGAAACCAAGGTGGATATGGTGGTTCCAGCAGCAGCAGCAGCTACAGCAGTGGCAGAAGGTTTTAATTACTGCCAGGAAACAAAGCTTAGCAGGAGAGGAGAGCCAGAGAAGTGACAGGGAAGCTACAGGTTACAACAGATTTGTGAACTCAGCCAAGCACAGTGGTGGCAGGGCCTAGCTGCTACAAAGAAGACATGTTTTAGACAATACTCATGTGTATGGGCAAAAAAACTCGAGGACTGTATTTGTGACTAATTGTATAACAGGTTATTTTAGTTTCTGTTCTGTGGAAAGTGTAAAGCATTCCAACAAAGGGTTTTAATGTAGATTTTTTTTTTTTGCACCCATGCTGTTGATTGCTAAATGTAATAGTCTGATCATGACGCTGAATAAATGTGTCTTTAAAAAAAAAAAAAAAAAAAAAAAAAACCTGATCCAGGATATCTCAGCTTCAGGCAAACTGTGGCAGCTGGTCACCACACATTCTACAGCACACTTTTAAAGAAAAGAATAAAAAATACAAATGGCTAACAGATATTTTAAAGACTCTATTTAAACATTAGTAATCTATTCAGTACACTACAGTTATGTACATTTTGAGAAAAAGAGTCTATGACATCTATATAAAGAGTTGCTTCAAACCTGTTTTTTAAAAGTGCATTGGCTCAAAGAAAGTAATTACTGCTTTGTAACAAAGATGTGTCATACAGTCAGGTGATTTTATTTTTCTAACCTACTATCTCCAAGCCTAGGCTGACTCAATATTTCTCAATGTGTTTTCAATTTTAAGGCTTTTGCAACTACTGCAACACCAGAGTGCAAACCAAAGAGAAACAAACTTCTGAAGGTTTTAAATTTGGAGCATTTAGAAAAGGGATATGTTGTATAGATCTCACTCTGAAGACACAAAAAAGCTTTTTTTCACCTTGCAAACAAAGCAGTTAATTCCACAGTGGTTGCTGAAATGTTACGTACATCTTTCCTCAACAGCATCTATCATCTCAGATGTGATTATAAATATTCAAGAATTCGCCAATACTCAGCGTTACATTCTCGATTCTCACTTCTGACAAAGATCACCTTTCACAATATAGTGAGTTTCAATAAAACCCCAGGACACATCAATAAAATGGGAAAAAGTGACGATAAGCAAAAAAGCTTAAACGAGACTTTTAAATAAAAATTTGGGAGACAGGCAATAGCACAAAGATAATTAACCTGTTTTTTTTTTTGTGGGTTTTTTTTTTTTTTTTGAGATATCACCAGACTGAAAACTATTAAAGAAAAGAAAAATCTTAGTGCTGCAACATTTGGAGGACTGGTTCATCTGTCTTTCAGGACAAAGCACATTATCAAACATACTATAAAGCCTTCCAACTGGACCCAAATAAAAATTCAAGATTGTCAGGATACCATCGCTATATGAAAAACTTATCTAAAGCAGTCAAATAAACTACAAAATCAAAGCACTCTACATACTAATTCTAAATTCAGTTTCTGTGGCACTATCCACCCTGTGCTCCAGTTAATAATGCTTTCCCCATTCTGCTCCTATGATATGTATCTGTTCCAACAGCCCTTCTGTCTAGCCAGCCTTCCTCCAGTGTCTGCAAACCGTCTTGATATTTCCCCCACTCCTATGCTATTTCCCTCACAGCCGTATGCTAAATGACATGTTCTGAAATTTTAGTATGACCACCTCATAATTTGCTATTTCTCTTTATACATTATACATGTATACAATTATACATAGGTATATCATCAGCTTATAATAATAACAATAATAACAGCTAACTTCCACTGAGTACTTTTTACACATCAGACACTGTGCTAAGCACTTAAAACATTTATTATTTTATTAAAAAGAACACGTAAAGGGCGCCTGGTGGCTCTGATGGTTAAGTGTCTGCCTTCCGGCTCACATCATGAGCTCCAGGTTCTGGGTAACCACATCAGGCTCCTGGCCAAGTGAGGAGTCTGCTTTCCCTCTCCCTCTGCCTCTCCCCTCATTCGTGCTCTCTTTCTCTCTCCAATGAATAAATAAAATCTTAAAAAAAATACTTCAAGGCAGTTTTTATTATATATACTATTTTATATACGAGGAAACCAGAGGCTCAGAAAAATAATGACTCACCTCATTCAGAAAACTAAAAATGGTGGGGCACCTGGACGGCTAAGGCAGTTAAGCATCCAACTCTTGATTCTGGCTCAGGTCTTAACCGCAGGGTCATGAGATCAAGCCCTACACTGGGCTCTGTGCTGGATGTGGAGCCTGCTTAGGTTTCTCTCTCTCCCTCTCGCTTTGCTCCCCTCTCTCTCCATCTCTCATTAAAAGCAAAGCAAAACAAAACAAAACAAAACCCCAAAAAACTGCAAATGGTAAAACAAGATATTACTATGTGAGATGAAATACATATACATATATATATATATACACACACACACAGTTTTTCACTTTCTTATTCAAGAAAACATTCCATACAGGTTTCTTTGGATGATTTTTAAAAATCTACTACCCCAAAATTAGATAGGACAGCATGACTAGAATACCAGTCTACCTATTTGCCAGTCCTCTAAGCAAACGTTTATCCATCTTTTTGGACAAACACTACAGAGAAAGTAGTAAATTAGAGGAAGATCTTATTCACAAGCTCACTTCAGGGAACCCAGAATCTTCCCAAACCATATCTTTAACTCATCACAACAAGAGCTTAAAAGTCTCTCAGCTTGCCCTGGAATGGACAGACTTTTAAAATAATTAACAAATAAGTATCTATGCCTGCATACACATTGTATGTGTGTACAGAATTAGAAAAAAATGACAAGTAGAATTTAAATTAGAAAAATAATAGGTTGATAAGCAGATATGCAGATGGGTAGATAGAAAAATAATTGAGTGCTCCTAAAAACTGGCAGTGATTATGACATCATTCAGGGTAGCAAAACCAGTCACAGGAAAATGGGGAAGGAGGGAAGAAGGAAAGGGAGGAATAAAGGATGGAGGGAGGGAAGGAGGGAAGGAGGAGAAGGGAAAGGAGGGAGTGGGGAGGGGGGAGGGAAGAAAAGACCTATTAGTCATAGGGGAAAAGAAATCACAATATGCATTTAGGAAGCACTAAAAATGCAGCACTATTAAAAGCATGCTTTGGATATTGATTCCCTTTACTGTCTAAACTCGACTAAGAATATCTACTGATTTAACTTCAGTTTTTATTCAGTGAAATAATTGGTAGAGTATAAAACTTACATATAAAATACTTTCTTATATGAAAGGAGTAGCCACAGGAAGAGTGTGTGTTTCTGGAGTTCTAGCTTCTCACTACCCCTCTGGGTATTTCCAAAACAGCTTCAATTTGTTACACTGATACTCCAGTTATTTATTTTTCTATCAAGCTTCTGTTACTGTCACAATCTCACACTTGTAACAAAGTACATGTGATTCCAAGTGTTATATATTTTTACGGCTTTTGTTGTTTTGTGTATATGTTCAATAATCATTGTTTTTCTCAAATTTATTTCCTTTTTGCAGTTCTGGCCAGAGAGATGAGCATTATTTTTCTTCAGTCAGCTAGGGCTGCATTTGCTTCCTATCTTAGTATGTACACTTTGAGATCATTTTCTCTTATTCCTTCTTAATGGATTTTCACATACATCTCTTCAGTCATTTTCATTTTCTTGTGTGCTTGTCGCTTGTCCCAGCATTCTCCTTGTACTTTACACTCTTTCTTTCTATTGGCTAGTTTTTCCTCCGAGGACATTTATTTCCTTTTTATAAAATCAATCTATCCTAAAGCCATTTCTAATTCTCTTACAAAAGTGAAATCCATTCCATCTCTGCCTCAAGCTAAGTTTTTAGTTTTATGTTCCTCCACACCTCGGCCTAAATGAGGCCTAAACAAGTAGCATAATGAACTCTGACCAAGTTTCAAGGATGGCTCATGTGGCAAAGCAAATAGATTGTGCCTCCATTTCCCAAGGTGACAGTAGCCAGGAGACTCTCTATTAATATAAAACAAAGCAAGTGGGAGATGAGTCACTGGCATCCAAGGAGTGTTCATAAAACTTGGGAGAGAACTCTGTTTGAGGTCATTTCTTCTCTCTTGACAATTACACTGATTACAAAGCATCACAAACAAATATTAAAACCTATTACCAGAGACATAGATGCCAAAACCACCTCGCAAAAGGAAATAGCAAGGGGGTTATCACAGCTTACTTCCTTTTTTTCTTTATTCTTTTTGTTTTCAATTTTATAAATTGCATTTTAATCTTGCTTCCTATATCTTCCTAAGATTTCTGTGATACAGGAAGCAAGACAGAAACACAATTACAAAGAGAGTAATGAGAATTACGCTTTCTGGCATTCTCCATGAAACATACTCACAAATAAAAACTGCTGGGAAGGCAAATAAACAGTGAATCACTGCCATGTTCTATCTAACTCTTCAGAGATTAGTAACTGTACCCTTGTGAGGGTTACCAGGAATACTTAATACTGTTAGGGCAAAAATGACATAAAGATAATAAAGTTATTACAGATTTAAGGTGTTACTATAATAGTAGGCTAAAGCTTGTTATCACTTAGTATTAACAATGTGAAAATTGTGCAAATTCACAGCTAACTATGGAGCATAGCTACCCTAGATACTTGCTTCTGAACCCATAAGAAATGCATACTGCTTTGTACTTACTACTATGTAAGTGTTGGAGACAGCAAACGTTTTCAAGAATTCACCATAAATAGGAAATATTAAAGGTCTCTCAAAGCCTTTGTGTATTTTAATTACTTTTAACACATATTCTCACAGCTTTGTATGAGAATCATCTGGATCATCGATCTGGCTCGTCGAACCATATTGCACAGAGATAGAGACTAAAATATGGTAAGGAAGGACCTTTCCTAGCCACAGTCAGAGGTGGTCCATTGGACCTGACGCAGGAGAATGAGCAACTCCGTTGTGAGGTTTCTCTATCATTATTCTCATTCAGAACTAGTTTTTTGCTCCTGGTTCCAAGCACTATTCACATTCCTTGTAATGGCAGATTCCAGGTATGCTACAGCGTAATAACCTGTGCTCTTCAGATAGATTCTCAAGGCATTACAAGAGAATTGTCCATGTCATAAGTTTTAGGACTGAAAGACTTCTCTGATGACAAGACCTAATCATAGCCTGCTACATGTTCTGGTTGGCAAAAGACATGCTCTGTCGTGTCATTAAAGAGCCGTGAAGCTATAGAAAATAATCTCACCTTTCTAACAGTGGCCATTTCTGGCTCTGGTAAGAGCAGCATAGCTTCGAAAATATCATTCTGAGTATTTGACACTAAATTTACTTCAGTTTTTATTAACATAAATGGTATACAGCTTGAAAACTGGAACTCATGTTGTCAATACTCTCATAATTTTAAAAATCTACTTAAATATTTCCAGCTTGACTTGGAGAAATAGTAAAGTAAAGTATAGTAAAGTATGCGTTTGAAAGCACTTTTTTTTTTTTAATTTAAATTCAGTAGAGGTAAGTTAGTGATTCTTCAGTTGCATATAACATCCAGTGCTCATTCCTTCAAGTGCCCTCCTAATGCCCATCACCTACTTACCCTCTTTCCCACCCACCACCCCTCCAGCAACCCTCAAACCTTCTAAAGTTAAGAGTCTCTTACGGTTTTTCTCTCTGTTTTTATCTTATTTTTCCTTCCTTTCCCCCTTGTGCATCTGTTTTGTTTCTTAAATGTGAGTGAAATCATGATTTTGTCTTTCTCTGATTTATTTTGCTTGGCATAATACCCTCTCAGCCACATCGTTGCAAATGGCAAGATTTCGTTCTTTTTGATGGCTCAGTAGTATTCCTGTGTGCGTGCATGTGTGTGTGTGTGTGTGTGTGTGTGTATCACATCTTCTTTATCCATCGAAAGTGCTTTAAACACACCTGATACAGCATCCCTTCTCTAAATAGCATATAGAAAATGGAAGTCTGTCTTCTCTAAATTAGATATAAATATTGAGTTTATGCACTAATTACTAGACTGGCTTATGCATATTATGTATAAATAGAAGGTAGGTAGAATTAATATATCACATTGCTATATTTATTATCCTGGAATTTCAAATAATTGATTATGTCTTTCTAAATATTAAACCCACTAAGAAAATAGTTGGTTACCCAGTATGAGGATATATCATTACAATGATCCTCAAAATGTCTGCACCCTTTTATCATATGTGTTTACTTAGTATTTATTCTTTATTTCTTGTTTTAGGCCCTGGTCTTCTAAAAATATTGTCATTCTAGAAGCTTCCAGGACAGGTTCATGGAAAAGGATTGTGTGAGTACATTTTCTCAATATGATTCACCCTTGTTTTTAAAAAATGTGGCCATGTTAGCTGTTAATTTACATTATACAGACTATTCCTGCTTTCTTGTTTTACAATGAAGACTAAGGACAGAAATTTAAGTGTATTTTTGAAATATATTAAACCACTTTTAATGTTGCTCTGTTTTTCCTTTAAATTCTTGCTTCCTAATTATCTTCTAAGATATAAGTAGATGACAGATAAAATGGAGAGTATAAGATAGAGTTATTATGCCTCCCAAAGCAAACAAATGTATTTTTAAAGTGTATTTTTAAATGTAAATGGAAATGTAATTTACATTTAAATTTTTTAAATGTATTTTTAAAATCCTTTCTCCACCCAAATTTTCTTATTTATTAGTTTATGATTGACAGATTCTTCAGAGAGGTTTTTTTTTTTTGTTTGTTTTTTTGTTTGTTTTTTTTTTTTTTTTTTTTCAAAATGATGCATTCAGTAATGTTCTATGTATTGCAATAGGACCTTAAATCAAGATTAAGTATATCAGTAAGAGTATGAACTTGAATTGGGTATCAGAAATCTCAACTTCAAATCCTTTCTTTAATTGCCTGGTACACGACTTTTGAGAAGTTTAAAAAAATATAATGAAAGAAAAAGATACCATATTTCATTATTCTACAATTTCTATGACAGAACTTTCTTGTCCTAACATTATTTCATCACATACAAAGTTAACACTCTCCTGTTAGTAGTAGATATATCTTGTGGAAGGATAAGCAGAAATGTGCATATTCCTCTCTATAGTTGAGTCTGGCTAAAATAAAGATTTAGGAGAGATTCACTGAGGAATTAATTTTCAAAAGAGCTTGTCTTCATGGTTTAATTCTTAAATAATATTAGTGCTATTGTGACTTGATTGTAAAATTACTAGAAGTGAATTGTGTAAATGACTGCTTCAAATAATTATGCCCACTGACATGCCTCCTGAGAAGACTGAAAATACCTTCAGTTGGATTTGAAGTATAACTTTTTTGCCAAAAGTACATTTATTCTTTCCAATTCTAAAATAAAATGAAGTGCCATGATTTCCACTAAGTGCTACATCTGAGTAATAATATGAGATGTAAAAGACCACAGATTATTTGAAAGCATCCTTAAGAAATTTTTTGAAGATTGCCATGCTGCTGACGATTGCTAAGTATCCTGAAACAAAGTAAAAAACAAAAACAAAAACACTAATATAATCAAATTGGACTGCACACAGTTATACCTGCAACGTTTGTGGGTAGAGGAGGCATAATATTATTTGGCAATCCCTATACATAATAAGAGAACACATGACTAAAATTAATTAACATGTATCCGCTTTTGGGAAATAAAATATTACCTCATTTAGAACTGTGGCACATTGGAGTATAACAAATGTAACCAATCCCTAGATCTTTTTTGACTCAGAAGTACACATGTCTTTCCAAGTTGATATGCTTTATTAAGACATAGAAGAGAACCCCTATGATTAAATAGGATTGATTTTTTTGTAAGTTTTTAATTTCTTCTGAATTAATTAAAAAGTGCTTTGTAACTATGTGATTATACAATTTACCAAAGGATGTTACTCAAGATAATCCCATTTATACTCATTATATGCTTTCCTAAAACATTTGTTTATAACCTAAATGTAAGCTTCATACATAGGGCTATTGTCTATCTTTAAAATAAAAATACCTTATTTCTGGTTATATAAATAATATATGCTCATTTTAATACAAAATAAAATTTAGACTATATAAAAAAGCTTAGGGTAAAATGTGACAATTATGTGAAAAACAAGAAAAATCTTACTGTTTCACCATCCATTACCAACGACATTTTATGTCCCTACTCTTTCATGTATTTTTAATTTAATTATGTATGCAAACAAATGCACTACTGTCAAAGTCGGTTCATATAATTTAAATTTGTTTTTTTCTTGTGGGCAGTTGTGGCCCCCTGGTATTCATATCCTCTGTAGTCTCCTCTTTCCCTTGAATGGGAGCAGGACCATTCAATACGGTGGAATATCCCTGCTGTGATTACAATATGAATCTGCTGACTTTAGGAGAAGCAAAAGAGAGATAATTTGGGTGGGGTTAACCCAATAAAACGAACTTTCTGAAGGAACATGAAGCATTAAATAAAATTCAAACTGCCACCATATTAGGAGTAGCCTCCCAGGACATGTGGCAAGGAAATATGGGCAACAGCTTGGACCTGAGGGAGACCCGAGCTTACAGCCAGAAACAAGAAGGGATCTTGGTCCTACAACCATAATGAACCAAATTCTGCAATATCCATGCCAGAGCCTTCTAAAAGGACCTCAAGCACCAGAAGGTAGCAAAGCAGTAAGCAAAACCTTGATTGCAGCAGAGGACCTAACTAACTCTTACCGCAACTATGAATCACAGAGTCTGTAATCACAGAATAAAAGGGTGGTATTTTAGGCTATTAAGTTCACAGGGATTTGTTATGCAGCAAGAGAACTTAATACAACACATTTTGACAAGAATTTAATTTTTTGTTCTTACTTACTTTGATGCTTACCTCTTCTGCTGGTTACAGTTTCAATCTACCCAAAATACCCACAAAATGTATAATAATCTAAGCACCTATACTTAAAACTATTATTCTGTAGAAATGTGTCATTATTTCCAAAAAACAGTTCATTTATACATAGCTCTCTTATCTCTGTTTTCACATTTAAAAGATACATCACTGCAACCCTTCTGAAAAAATATGACAGCTCTAGCTCATTTCTTTGGTTGTAAGGTATTCCATGGTATGGCACATGATATTCAAATATTCCCTTGTTCAGATTATTTCTAGCCTGCATGAGAAACAATGCTGTAATAGTTACGCCTGTTCCTGTACTGTAACATACTGGTAGCTTAAGTTGCATAAGACAGGACTTCATGAGTATGATTTCTGGTTCAGTGGCCATAAGAATTTTTTATTTAATAGATAATGTCTGATAATATCGCAAAATATATGAAGTTATTCATGTTTCCATCAACAACGTATTAGAGCATGACAGCTCCAAGTATTTACACACTTAAAGTTTAGAAATTCTGAGAAGTGAAAAAGAGGCCTTACAATATAATGCATTTCTTTATTATTGTTATATAATATTATTTTATGATTATTCATCCTTTATATTTTCCATTGTTTGAAAGCCTATCTTTTATTGTGGTTTGTTTCCATCAAATATCTTTTGAGTTTTTATTTCATTAATTTCAAGGATTATACATTATAAACTATTTATCTGACCTAGATTGTAATATTTTTTCCATGAACTCTATGTTTTACTTTGTTTAATGGTGTAATTCCTATAAAGATATTTTTCATAGATTGAGTTTTTTTTATTAAAGATGTTTATTTATTTATTTGACAGAGATCACAAGTAGGCAGAGAAGCAAGCAGAGAGTGAGGAAGGGAAGCAGGCTCCCTGCTGAGCAGAGAGCCTCACGCAGGGCTCGATCCCAGGACCCTGGGATCATGACCTGAGCTGAAGACAGAGGCTTTAACCCACTGAGCCACCCTGGTGCCCCTAGATTGAGTTTTAAAATTTTTTTATTTTAACATAGATAAAACTCCCCTCCAAGAGTTTCTTTTGTCTTTTTAACTTTAGCCCTTAATCCATCAAGCTATTTTTTAATATATTGGACTAAATGGTCAAACTATATTTCCTGCCAGAAGACCAACCACTTGTGCCAGCAACTTCTACTAAATAATTAATTTCTCCACTAGATTGAAATACCAGATAGACATGCATCATTTTAGTAACACTGCTAAAAAGGTAGAAGAATCACCAAAATTATTAAGAGATTAAAATGTTTTTAAAATGCTATATAATCATAAATTGTTGATAATTATTGAAAATAGTTATACAATGAGTATGGAAGACTTTCTTAAAATATCTTATAATTTATGACCATCATAATTAAAATATTTTATGTCAATAGGTTCTTAATGAGATAGCATTGTTTATCACATTAATTTGCTTGAATAATTCTACCTTTCATTATTATATTCATATGTGACTAACTCTGACAAATCTAAGGTTAGTAATGTAAAATAATTGGACGCATTTTTTGTGGAGCAGGAATCACTAGAGAGTGAGCTAGAAATGACAAGATTTTTATGGCAAGAATTGTTAGCTACTCTCCCAAATCCAGGAGCTTCTCTTCTTCCTGGAAAAAGCTAAGAGTAGGTTTCCAAAGCACTGTTGAACTTATTTGCGGCCATGTGACTGCTAGCTTGTAGAGTGTGAGCCAAAGTAACTCTGTGCCTGTTTCAGGCCACAAAAAACCTCCTTTGAAGTTCTTTCATGATCTTTTGCCTTTCTCAGTAACCGGAATGGAGATAATTCTGAGGGCAACCCAGTAAGCCAATGTTAATCATCATGTATGATTACCTGAAGGAGGGCTACTCTGCCAACCTGTTACCTGCCTGGCATTTTTCCATGAATTAGGAATAAATCTCTATTACTTTCAAATAATGTATGGTTTGTTTAGCTTTTGTTTTATTTTGTTTTTGTTGTTGTTGTTGTTGTTGTTCTGTAAGTTAGCCTGCTTTTAACATGTACCAGTTACATGCTAATCAACATCTTAAGGAATTTTAGATGCATTATTTCATTTAAACACTTAGGAACACTCCAAAGGAGACACAACAATATTCTGAGAATTACAAATAGAAATGTGTATTTTCAGTACTTCTTGTATTACTTTCTCATTACTTATGTTATTATTTTATTCAAACATTTAATGATTAAGATATTAAAGAAGCTAGTAAACATTACTCTTAAGAAGGGAGATAACACTGGGCACCTGGGTGGCTCAGTGGGTTAAGCCTCTGCCTTCAGCTAAGGTCATGATCTCAGGGTCCTGGGATCGAGCCCCACACTGAGCTCTCTGCTGAGCAGGGAGCCTGCTTCCCCATCTCTCTCTGCCTGCCTCTCTGCCTGCTTGTGATCTCTGTCAAATAAATAAAATCTTAAAAAAAAAAAAAAAGAAGGGAGAGAACATTAAAAATCTTTTGAATGGCTCAAATTAAATACATTTAAGGAAGATGAGGTGGAGGAGATGTTGCACACTCATTGACCTCCCAACAAATTCTTTTTAAATGTCTAAAGCAGTTTACTAGGCACTTTTCTGGACAGAAGTTAAAGGAGAGATCCCATTAAAATGGAAAATACAACAATTTATAGATGATAAAACTCAGATATTTATTGAAATTATGTAAGTCGGGAATTTTCCTTGGATCACCTGACAGTTTATATCTAGCAAATGGTGAAGCCAAGAATGTAATCCATGTTGGGGCACCTGGGTGGCTCAGTGGGTTAAGCCTCTGCCTTTGGCTTGGGTCATAATCTCAAGTCCCGCATCATGCTTTCTGCTCAGCAGGGAGCCTGCTTCCTCCTCTCTCTCTCTCTCTCTGCCTGCCTCTCTGCCTACTTGTGATCTCTCTGTGTCAAATAAACAAATAAAATCTTTAAAAAAAAAAAGAACGTAATCCATGTGACTTGAAAGCTTACCTTCTTTATTAGACTGCTACACTGAGTACCTCTTTGTATCTTCATATGGCCATAAATAGACTCTAATAGATACTCAGCACACCTTACCTGCTGGCAATGCAAGTCTTCTAACAGGACTTTATATAATGATACATTAACTCTAAGACCAAGCGAAACTTACAAATTCAGATTGTGAGGCTAAATGATGTACAAATATATAGAACAGATGTAGGAGCTGGTTAGGCAAAGGAGTAGCTAGAAGTCTGCATTTACTATGGAGTTCAGAACAAGAGTCTAGCTAAAGATGCACAGCTATCATCAAGAGGGGCACAGCCATTAAAGCCCATTAACTGGTTACCGGAAAATAATCAGGAGCATGCAAGCTATAAGGTTAGGTCACTTAGTTAAGAATCAGTAAAGTAATCAGAAAATAGAAACGTTTCACAGATGAAGTCCTTTTAGAAAGCCAGAAGGGAGTAAAGAACTAAGACTAGAGCAGAAGAAAACAAAAAGGGAGCTGAACTTGTAAGAGACCTTTCCTAAGCAAAAAGGTGCTGTGTTCATCTGGGTAGGCTTAATTACTGTAAAAAAATACATAAAGAATGTAAATGTCTCCAACAAAATAGAAGATTATCATCTGTTTACATAAGATCCAAAAGAAGTGTAATAAATAGTGAATAGCTCTTTTGCATTGGTAATTTACAGACTCATGTTCTTTTCAACTGGACCTCCACCACTTCCTGCG
Organism: Lontra canadensis; assembly: GCF_010015895.1. Classification (NCBI taxonomy): domain Eukaryota; kingdom Metazoa; phylum Chordata; class Mammalia; order Carnivora; family Mustelidae; genus Lontra; species Lontra canadensis. The sequence goes on along the minus strand of NW_022630998.1, from coordinate 15,523,755 downwards.
ATCTTGCTGCTATCTGCACCAAGTTGGAAAAGAGGGAAAACAAACTCATTTGGAAGGTTTTGAAGTGACATTATATTTTTTTATTAAGATTTTATTTATTTATTTGACAGACAGAGATCCCAGGTAGGCAGAGAGGCAGGAAGAGTAAGAGGGGGAAGCAGACTCCCCTCTGAGCAGAAAGCCCGATGCAGGGCTCGATCCCAGGACCCAAGACCCTGGGATCATGACCTGAGCCAAAGGTAGAAGCTTTAACCCACTGAGCCACCAAGGTGCCCCAAAGTGACATTGTATTTTAATAGTTTGGGGAGTACAACTTGTTATGGCAGTAACCCTACCTTAAAGAAGTGATCTTTTTTTTTTTTTTTTTTTGCTAAATAATCTATCCTACTCAATACATTGCATTCACAAAAAAACTCAGTAAAATGTTCATACTATCATAAAAAAAGTTAAGAAATGTTGCCTAGCTGTGTGTCCCAAAGAAGCAGAAATGGATTTTGCTATGATGTCTGCTTAATTTAGTAAAAAAGTCAGAACCAGAGTTGACTACTACCTAATCTATGCAAACTAGGCTAAACTACCAAGCTTAGGGCTTGAGGTGAGGACAAATTGTAGCACACTATTTTGTTAAGATATTAAATATCTCACATAAACATAGATGGGAATGTTTGGACAGATTTATTTATGCTCTTTTATTTTTCTCTTGAACATTGTTTTTATCTGTTGTTTTAAATGTAGTTCTCTCCCACCAGTTTTTTGATACTTTTACTAACAACTTCTTTCACTTTCTGATATTAAACTAAAATATAGACACACCTACAAGTAGAGACCATATATCTGCAATGTAAATTATCAAACAACATTAAGCATCATAGAGTGTTGTGTTGATAGGTAAAAAGTGCTATGCGAGACTCAATGCATTCACACACACACACACACACACACACACACACACAATGGCAACCAAAATGCAAATCTCCTCTAACAATTTGTTTTATGGTTTTAAATATGAATCTGTGCTTCAACCTAATCATTAAAGGTTACTGATACCTTCATACACCTAAATTATGGCAGGATAAATAAGTATCCCAAAGAAGACAGTCAACAGAAGAATAGCTAGGAATAGCTAGAAACTCAACTTCTAGAACCACTACTCGTGTTTTTTAACAACGCACACACACACTTAGGAGGAATGTTAAAGCTTATAGACCTAATGGCCATACAGGGTCCAAAGGTAATTGTTTTAAATACTTCCTTTGAAGAATTAGAAAAATCTTTGTGTTTGCTCTCCCACAACAAGCTAATACTACATAGTATCAAGCCATCACTGGTTGAAACATTCTTAGCAGGGAAATATGGCCCTGAAAACAATCAATGCACTTTATCTCAATAGACCTGACTTCAAGACTAACTTCAAACACACAAGAATTCAGTGTTCTGAAACACATAGCTATCTGACATCAGTATATAAAACAGAAAAATTTTTCTCCATGCTTAGCAAAAGAATATTGTTAAGAAATGTACTCTTCTAGATGCATTTTACCACTCTGTTTTTGTCCCTTTATTTTTAGAAGCTAAAAACATAGTTTTATTTAAATTCAATTAGCCAACATATACTAGTATTTTTATTGTAGCTTTCTGTTTTTAAGTTTCAAGGATCTGTGAAAATTAGCAGACAGAAACGACAGGAAGTGATCTAAGCATGTAATTTTTTTCTCTTTGCCCCAGTTTTCCTAGGTGTAGCCAATGGAAAAGGGAGATATCAGCCCCACCTAGAAATTTAAGAGGTGCTTATGAGAGTTATGAAGGAATATGCTCTGTTGCCTGAAATTTCTGTATCCACTTCCTTATTCTAAGGAAGCTTATTGCCTTTTACTCCAATTAATATGCTTGGAATGATACCCACCAGAAATGCCAAAATTATTACTTACCTTCCTGTTATCAGAGGAGACCAGTGGAAGTTTTACCTGCTTATCAAACCCTGAAGCCTCCAGTTGAGCTGAAGAGTAAGCTCTCTCTTTTTTTTTTTTTTTTTTTTTTTTAGATTTTATTTATTTACTTGACAGACCGAGATCATAAGTAGGCAGAGAGGCAGGCAGAGAGAGAGAGAAGGAAGCAGGCTCCCTGCTGAGCAGAGAGCCCAATGCGGGGCTCAATACCAGGACCCCGAGATCATTACCTGAGCCGAAGGCAGAGGCTTTAACCCACTGAGCCACCCAGGCGCCCCTAAACTCTCTTTAAAGCCATTCTTCTTCTACTCACCTACGGAAAAGAGCTGACTTCTACTGACTTCAGGAAGGTGCCCAACAATATACCTCTGGCCCCTGCTTAGGAAATGAGGGTGAGCACGACTTATCAGGGAAAATCGAATTTGAACAAAAAATATTTGCTCTGGAGAGCCCATACTCGCTACCAACACCAGGAAGAATATGTAATGATACATAAATAAAAGCAGGTAATTTGAATAAATTAAAATCAAGAAATAAAAAGAATCAGCAACTGAAAACAGACACCTAGGGAAATAGAGCAAATGCATTTCAGTGAAGACAAGACTAAAAACTTACAAGAAGGAAGTTTTTGTAAAAGTATTAATTACACTTTTATATGAGTATTAAAATAAGTGCACTTCAATGAGAGTATTTACACTTTCAACAAAATGGAATCAAAATACAATAAGAAAATTTGAGGTAAGAAAAATTTTGTCTGGCAAGAGAAACATAATTGCTCAAGGTAAAAAAAAAATGGTAGGGGATGTGACTAGTAAAAGAAATTAGTGTAATAGGAGGGAGGTTACATAATACAAACAGAAGCAAGAGGAGAAAAAAAAGGTGTCATTTAGGAAGAAAAAGAAGAGAGAAGGCAGAGATAAAAAGATAAGCCAAATAAATCTAGAGGGTCAAATATCCCTGTGTATCAAACAACATTCTATATATTGGACAGAATAGAAGCCTACTCTGTCTAATCTAACAAAAATGAAATTTATAGGAAATAATAATGTTCTTACACAAGCAGAGGTTTTGTTTTATTCCTGCACCTAAAATTGTATCTGGGACATGGGAGATTTCAACAAATACTTCTTGCATAGATGGTTAGATGGACAGATGATGGAAAGATGGATAATGAATAAACAAATGGATGGATGTTTTAAGAAGAAAATTTTACGTGCACTGATTTTAATCCTTGGAAAACAACATATGCAGAATTTTCCTTGCCAGCTTACTAAAGAATAACAAAATCATAATCTGTGAATGAAATAATATTGAATAATGCTGCGATGGTAACACTTAGGTTTTTAATCTGGAGATAAAGATCTACTTCTGAGTGCTGATAAATGGTTTAGTACATTGACATGATAAAATTTATTTTAGAAGAATTGCAATTATAATGTAAGTAGTTTTTGTTTACTATGATAGTAAATATTTAATATTCATTCTCCTGAAAACAAGAGTTACTTAGTAATAAGAGTTACTTAGTAATAAGAGTTACTTAGCAACTAGAGTTACTTAGTGATATCGGCTTAAGAGCACCAATGTACCTTTAAATAACAGTACTCAGGCATGTACATAATAGCTTAAAACAGCAAAATACAAATGGGAAGAAAAAGGACTCAGGGGGTGCTTTATAATGAGATGTTAAACGTTTTAGTTCAAGGTCACCAGTTTAGATCTAAGTTAAGTCATCAGTCTTGACATATTTATCAATTTGTGGAAATAAGATGAAGTAATACTCTCAAAAGTAGTTTTATTAAAAATCAGGATATATCAGGGTTCATGTGAGAGAATTTTATGATTACTCAAATGATAATTATGACTATTCAAATGATAAGGGATAAAGAATTGTACCACAAATATACTCATGTGAAACTCTAAAATATTCATTAACTACAGGTCATCACTTTTAAATATTGTCAGTTATTAATTAAATGTATTTTAATAATCAAATGAATATATATATAATATATTTAATAATCAAATGAATATATATATATATACACACACACACACACACACACACACACACACATAATAGTGTACTGGAAGTCTCTCTTATGTTTAACTATAAAATTACAGTTTAAATGATAAGTATACTGGTAACACAGACATGAAGTAATTGGAATCTACCTAAAATAACTAGTAGAGAAAATTTAAGTCATTGGTAATTTATTCTAATTACAATGAGGAAAATGACTTCCTAAATCTAAAATCGATATCAAAATCTTTGCTCATGGGGCACCTGGGTGGTTCAGTGGGTTAAGCCTCTGCCTTCAGCTCAGGTCATGATCCCAGGGTCTTGGGATTGAGCCCCACATTGGACTCTCTGCTCAGCAGTGAGCCTCCCTTCTCCCTCTCTCTCTGCCTGCCTCTCTGCCTACTTGTGATCTCTGTCTGTCAAATAAATTTTAAAAATCTTAAAAAAAAAGTCTTTGCTCATAACGATGCCCATTAGTGGTCAGTAGCTGGAATTTCAGGTTTAGAATCTGCGTCTCATGAATTCTAGTCCCCTGTCTTTTATAACTTAAAGACTTGTCCAATCACTATGCTATACCCTGAAAGTAATGTAACATTGTATATCAACTATACTTCAGTAAAAAGAGGCAACTCAGGCCCCTGAGTGCTCAGTTGGCTGAGTGGCTGGCTCTTGGCTTCAGCTCAGGTCATGATCTCAGGGTCTTGGAATCAAGCCCTGAGTCAGGCTTCCCACTCCAGTGAGGAATCTGCTTGAAGAATTCTCTCTCCCTCTTCCTCGGCCCCTCCCCCTGCTTGTGTGCGCTCTGTCTTTAAAATGGACAAATAAATCTTAAATAAAAAAACAACAACAACACAAAACTCAATCTTTTGAATGGCATAAAAATTGCACAGAGGTACCTTAATTAATCTCATTAGTCTTCTGTGGACATTCAAAAAAATTCTTACATGTATATAACCAATAGCATTTATAGGATACTTAATAGATTAAATGCTGGATAAAATAAAAGAATCTATACATATTTAATTTTCATTAAGATGTCAAATTTACTATATATAAATATGTGTGTGTGTGTGTGTGTGTGTGTGTGTGTGTATACACACACATATCCATTAACAGTACACAGGAATGCCTGTTTCCCTGTATACTTGCTAACACGTTTGATCTTTGGCAAAATGATAAATAAAAATAAAAAGGTGTCTACTTAAAAAGATACAAGTGAAAAAAATGAAAGCTGAGTGGAAAATTCTCTAATGATTTCTTTACTTCAATTTTATTTAATCCAAAAGCATTTCCCTACTACTTTTTTTTAGATTAAAAAAAATATGCCTCCCACTTGTTTTTAATTCCCATAATGTTTATAAGGTTGAAGTTATACCCTTCCAACAGTATGAAACTTTTTCAGACATTTTGTGTGGGCTGAGATGTAGAGTTCTGGAGTATAATCCAATATATCTTTATAAATATAGAGGCATTTATAAAGACTCCCACTGTTATATGGATAAACCAGATCTCATACTAATGATGAACTCTTAGGGGAAAAAGCATATATATCCAGGTAAAAACACATATGCAGTCATTTTCTTCTCAGTTTACAAACATCAGATGATTTTCTTTGTTTTATAAATTATTCAATGCCTTTATATTTTAGTGATCTTTAAATAGATGTTAAAAGAAGCTGCTATAATGCTCTTTCAAAGAAAATTAAAAATCAATATAAAGGCCACAGAGCTTGGCACGTAGCAGGCATAAAATACACTTTGTAGTTAAATTATTTTTGAATCTTTTGTGTGTATAAATGTATTTTATTTAAAATCTGTCTGAAATACAGAATATTATGACAGAAATCAAGCTTAAGCAAAAGAATGCAAATTATTCCATAAAAAATTATACCTTTGCTTCTTTAGTGTCTGAGAACAGCATGAGTAATATGAGTAACTGCTTTGCACATATTGTACCTATTATTAAATACATTTGAGCAGCATACAGGATCTACTAATTGTGGAAGTATTTTGTTATAATATTCATCTGGAAGACTTGAATAAAATTAAATTACAAGCTGTACAAAACACAGATAAAGCTTGTTCTGCCTTATATTTTACAAGATTATACTTTGTGCTTTCTGTTGCTATTTTTTTTCACTATCATTATCAACTCACATTGTCACACATAGTTTGGCTAAGTTTAAAATAAATATTAATAAATTTATCATACCCTCTTGTGTACTATCCTTTATGCCAGAACATGATATGAAATATTTTATCATAATTATTTTTCACAAGCACCGTGTAAATATTATAGTGTGTCTGTAGATAAGATAAATGTTTGGACAGTGGCAGAAAGATCTGGGAAGTGCCTGATCTTGGTCAGAGATATCTAAGTGACTGTTGCTGCTGTAAGACCAAAAATTGGTGACAAAATATTATGACCTCTGAAAGATTTATTTATACACAAGCAAATCTCTCAGAATAGGATATGGCTTGGCTTCGAAATCAGATGACCTGTAGCATCTCAGTGAACCAGTGTCATTTGCACCACATGAATATTCTGTTTCCTCTACTTTCTCCAGATAGTCTTTCTTTCATATGTTCTTTTCTCCCATACTATTTCTTTAAAATATTCTATTTCTCCAGACTTGTTTCTTTAAGCCTCCTTGTGGTCCCTTAATGCAGTATCTACATCTATTTTCCTGGTGTTGAGCTATGCAAAATACATACCAATGTGTATATAAATAATCAAATGCCTCCTATTGATATTTCAGTCAGTCAATCAATACCAATACATATGCATAAAGTATAATATATATTTAATATCTGGGGATATTAGGGAGGAAACTGGCTGTGTATGTAACGCCTTTCAAGTTTCTAATTTTGTCATGTCAGCCTCTCAGAACATTTGAAAAGTTCAAATGGATTCTTTGTCCAGTCCTTTTCCTTGTGAAGCCCAAATTTTCAGAGATTGGCCCATTCCCAGAATTAACCAGTTCCCCCTAGGGTAAATGCATCTAAGAACACCTCATGTCTCAAACTTCAGTCACTGTAATCCTGCTGCTTTCTCAGTTTTCTGACAATTTAAAAAATTCACCCAGCTTTTCTGAGTGGAAATGTGCTTCTGAGTTGAAATGTTGACTTACAACCAATTACTCCATCCAACCAGCAATGGAAAGACTATTGCCAACATTTTAAATACATATGTAACCCAGACAAAGCTATGGGAACAAATAAGAGTATACACTGACAATTAAGTCATGTGAAGAACAATTGAAAATGCTTGGTACATTTTGCACAAAAAGCAAAAGATTAACTCAAATCATGGTAACATGATAATCAAACTCAAAATCTGAATGCCTGTCATATGGAAGACAAATTATTTATTTTGGCTTAGAGAATAAGTAAAACCTATAAATAGAAATGATAGAAATAAAAGATTTCACCTGAATTTGAGAAAATTATTTCAATGATGTCTCATATGGTAGCAAATTTCCAAAGACAGGATGTATTTAAGAAGACATCTAAAGGTAATTTGTTCTGTTTCACTACTATTTATAATGGCCAACCAGATAATTTCCAAGGATCTTTTCAATTCTATAATTTTGTCATGTATATTATAATTGACACCATGAGACACGCCACAGGTATTTGATAAGAACATGATTTCTTGGGCTTTGACACAAGTAGTATTTTGATAGTCCTCACTTCATCTCTTTCTTTATGCACTTCATTTACAATTATTGATGAGTTTATTAGTTTCCTGTGATATACATGCAAGTACATTTAATTGAAGATCAACTACAGATACAGAAATCTGAGAATAAAAAGCTAAACATAATTAGGGATTGAGTTTTTAAAATGACTTAAAAGATTTTAAACTATTAACTAAAAAAACAAAAAACAAAAACCCTGAATTTTTAAATATATATTTCCTTATTTCTTAAGGAAAATTATTTTATGCATGAGAAAAATTCTATTTCAACTGCTTATAATTAAATAAATTCCTCTATAGGATTCACAGGCATAATTTTATTTCAATGAGCTATAATAATACAGGAAAATTTACATATAAAGCAATTTTCAACTGAAAAAAGAGATTGATTTGTTTTTTTCTTTTTGAAAGGGGGAATGAGAGGGGAGGAGTCAAGATGGCAGAGAAGTAGCAGGCTGAGACTACATCAGGTAACTGGAGATCAGCTAAATAGCTTATCAAACCATTGTGAACACCTACAAATCCAACAGGAGATCAAAGAGAAGAAGAGCAACAATTTTAGAAACAGCAAATCAACCACTTTCTGAAAGGTAGGACTGGTGGAGAAGTAAATCCAAAGCGATGGGAAGATAGACCGCGGGGGGAGGGGCCGCCTCCCAGCAAACAGCAGAGCAAAGGAGCAAAAAATCAGAACTTTTAAAAGTCTTCTCTACTGAGGGACATTGCTCCAGAGGCTGAACCAGGGTGAAGCCCACACGGGTTCATCATGGCCCCAGGTCCCACGGGGTCACAGAAGGATCAGGGGTGTCTGAGTGTCACAGAGCTCACAGGTATTAGAGTGGGGAAGCCAGCTAAGAGACAGAACCGAAATGTGAGCTCTCAACTTGGGGTTACCTTGAACCGGTCACAGTCTGGGTGAGCTCAGAGAGCAGACAGAGGCCAGGGAGATGGGAATGATTGAGCGCTTTTCTCTGAGGGTGCACTGATGAGTGGGGCCCTGAGCTCTTGGCTCCACTGGGCCAGGGATTGGGAGGGCGCCATTTTCATTCCCATCCTCCGGAACTCTACAGAAAGCGTTCAGGGAACAAAAGCTCCCGAAAGCGAACCCCAGCGGATTACTTAGCCTGGTCTTTGGTAAGGGCGGTGCAATTCCGCCTCGGGCAAAGACACTTGAGAATCACTACAACAGGCCCCTCGCCTAGAAGACCAACAAGAAAGCCAGCCAAAACCAAGTTTACTTACCAAGGAGAACCGTGGAATTCCAGAGGAGGAGAAAGCAAAGCATGGAATTCATGGCTTTCTCCCCATGATTCTTTAGTCTTGCAGTTCATTATTATTTTTTTTTAATTTAATTTTTTTTTCTTCTGCTAAAGTTTTTTTAACTTTTACCCTTTCCTCTTTTAATATTTTTTAACTAATTTATCTTAACAATACCTTTCAGAAAAAAAATAATATTTTTGAAACTTCATTATTATAGTCATATTTTATCCTTCATTATATCTAACTTTATTTGTTGTATACACATAGGGTTTTTTCTTCTAAAAAATGTGGGGTACAACTTCTTCTAATAGATCAAAATATACCCTAAATCTAGCTCTGGAATTGTTCTAGTCTCCAGCCCAAGCAAATGCTCTCCACTTTCTTTCTCTTTATTCTCCCAACCAACTTAGTATATCAAATCCTTTTTTAGAAATTAAAAAAAAATTTTTTTTCATCTTTATAGGCATATTCCATCACTTCATTGTGTGTACCCTTATACATGTTTTTCATTCTTTAAAATTTGGGGAGGTAGTTTCTTCTAAGAGACCAAAATACTCCCAAAATTAAGTGGGGGACCTGTTCCAGTCATCAGTCTAATACATATATATTTTTTTCTTTTTTATATTTTTTCTTTATTTGTTTTCCTTTTTTATTTTTTTTCCTGAACTTCTTTTTATCCCCTTTCTCCCCCCAACAATTTGGGGTCTCTTTTGATTCAGTTAAAGCACATTTTCCTGGGGTCTTTGCCACCCTTTTAGTATTTTATTTGCTCCTTCATATATTCTTATCTGGACAAAATGATAGGGCAGAAAAACTCACCACAAAAAACAAAAACAAAAAACAAACAAACAAGCAAACAAAAGAGGCAGTACTGAAGGCTAGGGACCTAATCAATATGGACATTGGTAATATGTCAGATCTAGAGTTCAGAATGACGATTCTCAAGGTTCTAGCCAGGCTCGAAAAAAGGCATGGAAGATATTAGAGAAATGCTCTCTGGGGAGATAAAAGCCCTTTCTGGAGAAATAAAAGAACTAAAATCTAACGGAGTTGAAATTTAAAAAAAGCTATTGATGAGGTGCAATCAAAAATGGAGGCTTTCACTGCTAGGATAAATCAAGAAGAAGAAAGAATTAGAGATATAGAAGACCATATGACAGAGAATAAAGAAGCTGAGCAAAAGAGAGACAAACAAATATAGGACCACGAGGGGAGAATTTGAGAGATAAGTGACAACATAAGACAAAACAACATTAGAATAATTGGGATTCCAGAAGAAGAAGAAGGAGAGAGGGGAGCAGAAGGTATTATTGGAGAGAATTATTGTAGAAAATTTCCCTAATATGGAAAAGGGAACAAGCATCAAAATCCAGGAAGTGCAGAGAATCCTCCTCAAAATCAACAAGAATAGATCCACACTCCGTTACCTAATAGTAAAATTTACAAGTCTTAGTGACAGAGAATATCCGGAAAGCAGCCTGGGAAAAAATGTCTGTAACATACAATGGTAAAAATATTAGATTGGCAGCAGACTTATCCACAGAGACCTGGCAGGCCAGAAAGAGCTGGCATGATATATTCAGAGCACTAAATGAGAAAAATATGCAGCCAAGAATACTATATCCAGATAGGCTATCATTGAAAATAGAAGGAGAGATAAAAAGCTTCCAGAACAAACAAAAACTGAAAGAATTTGCAAATACCAAACTAGCTCTACAGGAAATATTGAAAGGCATCCTCTAAGCAAAGAGAGACCCTAAAAGTAGTAGATCAGAAAGGAACAGAGACAATATACAATAACAGTTACCTTATAGGCAATGCAATGGCACTAAATTCATATCTCTCAATAGTTACCCTGAATGTTAATGGGCTAAATGCCCCAATCAAAAGACACAGGGTATCAGAATGGATAAAAAAACAAAACCCATCAATATGTTGCCTACAAGAAACTCATCTTAAACCCAAAGACACCTCCAGATTTAAAGTGAGGGGATGGAAAACAATTTACCATGGTAATGGACATCAGAAGAAAGCTGGGGTGGCAATCCTTATATTAGATCAATTAGATTTTAAGCCAAAGACTATAATAAGAGATGAGGAAGGACACTATATCATACTCAAAGGGTCTGTTCAACAAGAAGATCTAACAATTTTAAATATCTATGCCCCTAACATGGGAGCAGCCAACTATATAAAACAATTAATAACAAAATCAAAGAAACACATCAACAATAATACAATAATAGTAGGGGACTTTAACACTCCCCTCACTGAAATGGGCAGATCATCCAAGCAAAAGATCAACAAAGAAATAAAGGCCTTAAATGACACACTGGACCAGATGGACATCACAGATATATTCAGAACATTTCATCCCAAAGCAACAGAATACACATTCTTCTCTAGTGCACATGGAACATTCTCCAGAATAGATCACATTCTCGGTCCTAAATCAGGTCTCAACCGGTATCAAAAGATTGGGATCATTCCCTGCATATTTTCAGACCACAATGCTCTGAAGCTAGAACTCAATCACAAGAGGAAATATGGAAAGAACCCAAATACATGGAGACTAAACAGCATCCTTTTAAAGAATGAATGGGTCAACCAGGAAATTAAAGATGAATTGAAAAAATTCATGGAAACAAATGATAATGAAAACACAATGGTTCAAAATCTGTGGGACACAACAAAGGCAGTCCTGAGAGGAAAATATATAGTGGTACAAGCCTTTCTCAAGAAACAAGAAAGGTCTCAAGTACACAGCCTAACCCTACACTTAAAGGAGCTGGAGAAAGAACAACAAAGAAACCCTAAACCCAGCAGGAGAAGAGAAATCATAAAGATCAGAGCAGAAATCAATGAAATAGAAAACAAAAAAACAACAGAACAAATCAATGAAACTAGGAGCTGGTTCTTTGAAAGAATAAGATTGATAAACCCCTGGCCAGACTTATCAAAAAGAAAAGAGAAAGGACCCAAATAAGTAAAATCATCAATGAAAGAGAAGAGAAAACAATCAACACCAAAGAAATACAAACAATTATAAGAACATACTATGAGCAACTCTATGCCAACAAATTTGACAATCTGGAAGAAATGGATGCATTCCTAGAGACATATAAACTACCACCACTGAACCAGGAAGAAATAGAAAACCTGAACAGACCCATAAGCAGTAAGGAGAATGAGACAGTCATCAAAAATCTCCAAACAAACAAAAGCCCAGGGCCAGATGGCTTTCCAGGGGAATTCTACCAAACATTTAAAGAAGAACTAATTCCTATTCTCCTGAAACTGTTCCAAAAAATAGAAATGGAGGGGCACCTGTGTGGCTCAGTGGGTTAGGCCTCTGCCTTTGGCTCAGGTCATGATCTCAGGGTCCTGGGATCAAGCCCCGCATTGGGCTCTCTGCTCGGCAGGAAGCCTGCTTCCTCCTCTCTCTCTGCCTGCCTCTCTGCCTGCTTGTGATTCTTTGTCTGTCAAATAAATAAATAAGTAAAATCTTAAAAAAAAAAAATAGAAATGGAAGGAAAACTTCCCAACTCATTTTATGAGGCCAACATCACCTTGATCCCAAAACCAGAGAAGGATCCCATCAAAAAAGAGAATTACAGACCAATATCCCTGATGAACACAGATGAGAAAATTCTCACCAAAATACTAGTCAATAGGATCCAAAAGTACATTAAAAGGATCATTCACCACGACCAAGTGGGATTTATTCCAGGGCTGCAAGGTTGGTTCAACACCCGCAAATCAACCAGTGTGATACAACACATTAATAAAAGAAAGAACAAGAACCATATGATACTCTCCATAGATGCTGAAAAAGCATTTGACAAAATACAGCATCCCTTCCTGATCAAAACTCTTCAAAGTGTAGGGATAGAGGGCACATACCTCAATATTATCAAAGCCATCTATGGAAAACCCACCGCAAATATCATTCTCAATGGAGAAAAACTGAAAGCTTTTCGGCTAAGGTCAGGAACACGGCAGGGATGTCCATTATCACTACTGGTATTCAACATAGTACTAGAAGTCCTAGCCTCAGCAATCAGACAACAAAAAGAAATTAAAGGCATCCAAATCGGCAAAGAAGAAGTCAAACTCTCACTCTTTGCAGATGATATGATACTATATGTGGAAAACCCAAAAGATTCCACTCCAAAACTGCTAGAACTTGTACAGGAATTCAGTAAAGTGTCAGGATATAAAATCAATGCACAGAAATCAGTCGCATTTCTCTACACCAACAACAAGGCAGAAGAAAGAGAAATTAAGAAGTCTATCCCATTTACAATTGCACCCAAAACCATAAGATACCTAGGAATAAACCTAACCAAAGAGGCTAAGAATCTATACTCAGAAAACTATAAAGTACTCATGAAAGAAACTGAGGAAGACACAAAAAAATGGAAATGTTCCATGCTCCTGGATTGGAAGAATAGATATTGTGAAAATGTCTATGCTACCTAAAGCAATCTACACATTTAATGCAATCCCTATCAAAATCCCATCCATTTTTTTCAAAGAAATGGAACAAATAATCCTAAAATTTATATGGAACCAGAAAAGACCTCGAATAGCCGAAGTAATATTGAAAAAGAAAGCCAAAGTTGGTGGCATCACAATTCTGGACTTCAAGCTCTATTACAAAGCTGTCATCCTCAAGACAGCATGGTACTGGCACAAAAATAGACACATAGATCAATGGAACAGAATAGAGAGCCCAGAAATAGACCCTCAACTCTATGGTCAACTAATCTTTGACAAAGCAGGAAAGAATGTCCAATGGAAATAAGACAGCCTCTTCAACAAATGGTGTTGGGAAAATTGGACAGCCACATGCAGAAAAATGAAATTGGATCATTTCCTTACACCACACACAAAAATAGACTCAAAATGAATGAAGGACCGCACTGTGAGAAAGGAATCCATCAAAATCCTTGAGGAGAACACAGGCAGCAACCTCCTTGATCTCAGCCACAGCACCATCTTCCTAGGAACATCACAAAAGGCAAGGGAATCAAAGGCAAAAATGAACTATTGGGATTTTATCAAGATCAAAAGCTTTTGCACAGTAAATAAACAGTTAAGAAAACCAAAAGACAACTGACAGAATGGGAGAAGATATTTGCAAATGACATATCAGATAAAGGGCTAGTATCCAAATCTATAAGGAGCTTAGCAAACTCAACACCCAAAGAACAAATAATCCAATCAAGAAAAGCAGAGTACATGAACAGACATTTCTGCAAAGAAGACATCCAGATGGCCAACAGACACATGAAAAAGTGCTCCATATCACTCGGCATCAGGGAAATACAAATCAAAACCACAATGAGATATCACCTCACACCAGTCAGAATGGCTAAAATTAACAAGTCAGGAAATGACAGATGCTGGCGAGGATGCGGAGAAAGGGGAACCCTCCTACACTGTTGGTGGGAATGCAAGCTGGTGCAACCACTCTGGAAAACAGCATAGAGGTTCCTCAAAAAGTTGAAAATGGAGCTAACTTAGACCCGGCAATTGCACTACTGGGTATTTACTCTAAGGATAAAAACGTAGTGATCCAAAGGGGCACATGCACCTGAATGTTTATAGCAGCAATGTGCACAATAGGCAAACTATGGAAAGAACCTAGATGTCCATCAACAGATGAATGGATAGAGAAGATGTGGTATATATATACAATGGAATACTATGAAGCCATCAAAAGAAATGAAATCTTGCCATTTGCGTTGACGTGGATGGAACTAGAGGGTATCATGCTTAGCGAAATAAGTCAATCGGAGAAAGACAACTTTCTTATGATCTCCCTGATATGGGGAAGTGGAGATGCAACGTAGGGGTTTCGGGGGTAGGAAAAGAATAAATGAAACAAGATGGAATCGGGAGGGAGACAAATCATAAGAGAATCTTAATCTCACAAAACAAACTGAGGGTTACTGGGGGAGGGGGTTGGGAGAGGGGGGTAGAGGGTTGGGAGGGGGGGTGGGGATATGGACATTGGGGAGGGTATTTGCTATGGTGAGTGCTGTGAAGTGTGTAAACCTGGCGATTCACAGACCTATATCCCTGGGGATAAAAATCAGTATATGTTTATAAAAAAATTTTTTTAAATTAAATTAAAAGAAAAAGAAAGGGGGAATGAGGGAGAGAGAAAGAGAGAGAGAGAGACAGTGGGAGGGGCAAAAGGAGAGGGAGAGAATCTTAAGCAGGTTCCATGTCCAGTGTGAATCTCAACGCAGGGGTTGATCTCACGACCCTGAGATCATTAAGAGCTGAAATCTACTACCAGAATTCTTGTTAATAACTAACTGGCAAGATATAATAAAGGTAGTAGTTCAGCAAAGAGGTCACTCAACTATGAATGAATGAATACATGAATACAGAAGAGATTTTAGTACCACTAAGTAAATGCACTAATAGTTTTCACATGTCTAAGGATAAGGTGCTAAATATTTTGCTTTGGGTTTTTGAGTTAAGAAAGCAGAGATGTCAGTGGAATATCTAATTCAGTGGCCATGAAATGGAAATAGATGATCTGATTAAGAGAAGCAAACAAATGATTGACAGAGTTTTATCCTCTAAGGCCTCAAAATGGACATTAACATATTTTTTGGAACTTTTTAGTTTTAAAACATAATATTTATTGTGAAAAATCATGACCCTTATGCAAACAGAACATTAAAGTGTCAAATACTTTATTAATACATTAAAATACATTAATATAATGTCAAATATGATATTAATTTATTAATAAAGAGCCAGTAAGATATGATAGCTTCAAAGCTAGGTATCTACAGTTGGTGTTGGAGAAGATTGTTGGGTTAGGTTAAAAAAAACTAGTTAGTATCAAACAAGACCACACAATGTAATCATAGGGTTGTTTCTTCCTCTGGAAAGAAAGTATTTGCATCTCTACCAGACAAATTCTACAAGCTAGTCGTAGGCTGAAGAAGTGCAAAATAACCTGAGAGAGAGGAATGTCAAGCCCAGTACTGCACTGAAAATACACCCAGTAATTTCTTAATAAATCATTAAGGCTCAAAACAGCATTAAAGGAGAATGAAGCTACCCTTGGAAAAACAAAGAATAATAAGAAAATGGAAGAATTCTGCTGAAATCTAGATCAGCAATAGCAAAATAAGGAAAAATAATGGAACACTAATGAAAAGGTTAAACAGGAAAAAATACTTTTTAAAAAAATTTCAAAGTCTTGGGGTGCCTGGATGGCTCAGTTGGTTAATTGTCTAACTCTTGATCGTGGCTCAGGTCAGGATCTGGGGATTGTGAAATCAAGCCTGGCCTTGGGCTCCCCACTGGAAGTGGAGCCCAATTAAGATTCTCTTTATCCCTCTTCTTCTCTGCCCTCCCCAATACATAAATATATATATAAGCATAGAAATAGATAAACTGACAAATACATGAATAGATAGGTAGGTTGAAAGATGGATATATGAGATTCAGTTGGTATCTTTTATCTGTGTATAATGGAAGTCTACAAAATTTATTTTAAAACATTCTACACACCAAATGCAAAATAAGGCAAGGATGAAAAATGTGAAATGAAAAAACTAATGTCATTTCTTTCCCAAATGAAGGCTTCTTAATTCAAACACCTTTCAACTGAAGGAGGTGAGGGTGACAAATTTTTTAATTATATTTGAAGTTTTATTATATAGAATTAATAATTTAATTTATTAATCATTGTGTTTTGCAATAAATACTGCACTATATATGTTGTCCAAAGGATGATCAGTGAAGTCATTGACCCAGATACTTTATTGTTACACCCTATAAGCCATTCTTGTTTAAATGCCAGTTACCTATTAATTTTTTTCCAAGCCCCCAGCTGCCTCCCCTCTGGTAATCATCTGTTTGCTCTCTATAGTTAAGAGCCTATTTTCTGGTTTGTTTCTTTTTTTTTCCATTTTTTTATTTCTTAAATTCCACATATGAATGAAATCATATGGTATTTCTCTCTGATGGTGTTGTTTTGCTTAGCATTATACTCTCTAGCTCCATCTATGTTGTTGCAAATGGCAAGATTCCACCCTTTTTTATGACTGAATAATATCCCATTGTGTGTGTCTGTGTGTGTGTGTGTGAGACTTTTTCTTTATCCATTCACCTATCACTGGACACAGGCTGTTCCATAGTTTGTCTACTGTAAATAATGCTGCAGTAAACACAGGGGTGACATATCCCTTCAAACTGGTGTTTTGGTATTCTTTGGGTAAATACCAGTAGTGTGATTACTGGATTGTAGAGGAGATTTATTTTTAAGTTTTTGAGGAATCTCCATACTGTCTTCCACAGTGGCTGTACCAGTTTGCATTCCCATCAACAGCACATAAGGTTTCCTTTTCCTGCACACCTTATTTAAAAATTGTAAGTGTAACTTGCATCAACATATCATCTCTATATTATGTCATGCATATTTTATTTTAAGACAAGATACAAAAATCAAAATATATACTCATTGACTCATACATTTATCTTTTGCATTTCTACCATAGGAGAGGTGGAAATCTTCATGGAAAACACATTCCTAATACAGACACCCAAGTCACTTGGTATGGCTCATGGATTATTAATGACTAAATATATTTCTTATTTTCATAACTTCTCTTTATTTCCTTTCAGTTGACCTTTAACTTCTGCTCCAAAGATAGATAAAATAGCAAATATATGAAAAGCAATAGAAAAAGAACTCTTTTAAGAACTCTTCTTGTATTTTTAAATATTCCTAAAATTTTTTTATATTTAAAATTATCTACAGGAAGTCTAACCAAAAGTAAATTATAACTAAATTGATTACATATATAATTATGACCTTTTTCAATTAATTCAAAAAGTTGTATTTTTCTGGAGAATTATTGTTAATTGCACTGTGTAATACATATTATTTTATCAGGCTGAAAATTGTATGTGGTGTGTAATTTAAATAATGTAAAACAGCCTATGCAGAGAGAGAAAAACTATAAGAAAACATACCAGTTTATTTTAATAAAGTCAAAATTAAAATGCATCGCATTCTACCAGCCTTTGACAGAAGGCTTAAGCTTCACTGCCTAAACAAAACTACAAAGAATTTCTTCTGTGATCATGCTTAGCAATACCAATTTAACCTTATTTTTTTCTTTTGTTTTACACTTTTTTCTATTGTGTTCCACAAACATCTTTCGACCTGAAGAATTATGAATTAATAAACCTCAATATTCAACACTTAGGAAACAATAATCTTGAACAGGATCACATTTATTTTCATGTAGAAATTAATATTTGAAAAATTTTAGTATCTGTGAAGTTATATTAAATACATTTTATTTAAACAGGCATGACACTGTATGTTCATTTTGGGCTTCATTTTTTTTAAAGATTTTATTTATTTATTTGACAGAGATCACAAGTAGGGAGAGAGGCAGGCAGAGAGAGAGGAGGGGAAGGAGGCTCCCTGCTGAGCTGAGAGCCCAATGCGGGGCTTGAACCCAGGACCCTGGGATCAGGACCTGAGCCGAAAGCAGAGGCTTTAACCCACTGAGCCACCCAGGTGCCCCTGGGCTTCATTTTTAATCATGTTTTTAGATCCGAGTTGAAGCTGAATCACATGTGAAAATGAGATGTTCTATTTTTGATTATAACTACTTATCTTTCATCTAAAATGTTTCAGTTGAAATTTAAATCATCAAAATTACACATAGCTTTATTGGTTCTCATAACCTTGGATGTAGAGTAGAATAACCTGGAAGTCTTTTATATATCCAGTGCCTAGATCATACTCAAGACCAATTAAATCAACTCCCAGGGACTTTTTTCCTCCACTCAGGTGATTTCAAATTTCACAAGTATTACTTGATACAAGGTTTACCTTGCATACAATGTAATAAGCCAACTACTATTCATGCATGTCTAATAATGCAGTTTTCCCTGACTACATATAGTTTGCTTTAAAGTAACAGCTACAAAAGCTACTGAGATTTTGCATTTTCAGGAAGGAGAAAACATGTATTTTTCATGGTTTCTTCAGATTATTAGTAATTATTCCCCACATTCAACACTGTTTGCCCTATCCTTAGAAGGGAGAGGCTGAAATTAATGATTGAAATTAAACTCCTTTATTAGGCAAAGGAAAAAAAAACAAAAGATAAAATCCAAATGCTTTATATTTAGCAGAATTTGAAAAGAAACCATTTGAAACTCTGTGGGTTTGTTTTTTTGTTTTTTAATTTTAAAAAGAATTGTTAAAGCATATGACATTCTTCTTGGCCAGATGAATCATTCATAGTTTTCTAGTTCCATGTAATTTATGACCATCTTGCTTGTAGTAGTTATAAATAAAAAGTTTCAGTATAATTTATGGTGGGAATTTTTTATTGGTTTCCTAGTAATGTTATAAGTGTCATGATTACATCTTATCCTTTAAAAAAATTTACTGTTTCCTCCCTTTCATTGTTGGATTTTGGTATTGATTAGAATTGTAAGAACAATAACTGTAATTTGCTACCTTAATCCAAGTTAGAAATAATTCTGTAGAAGAGAGGTATAATGGGAAATTACAATAACAACTTCTTAGGCTTAAATTTATGTTAGAAATCAAGTCCACAGTTTATGAAACTATCTTTTATATGTAAAGGTAATAATATTTCTAAATAGTTCCCAGTGAATGTGTATGCTTGCTTTGCTTTTAATCAGTAAACTTGCTTTCTTCCCCCACCCCCATTTAATGTTGATCAAGAAATACTGCCCCAAGAAATAAAGAACATATATCAAAGGAAAATGCTTTCCAGGGAGGAAAAAAGCATTAAAAGTCCAAGAAACTCATGCACCAATAATCTGGCAGAGCAGCTACCAAGGGTGGGGACTCAATGACTAGAAAATAAGGCAGGGGTGCTTGGGTGGCTCCATTGTTAAGCTTATGCCTTTGGCTCACATCATGATCCCAGAGTCCTGGGTTCAAGCCCCACATTGGGCTCCCTGCTTGGTGGGAAGCCTGTTTCTCCTTCTCCCACTCCCTCTGCTTGTTTTCCCTCTCTCATTGTGTTTCTCTCTGTCAACTAAATAAAATCTTTAAAAAAAAATAAATAAGGCAGACCCCCAAGACAGTAGGAATAAATATTGGGCATGCTCCAAGGCTAGTAGAACCAGTTTTATCCTTATACATATATCAAGAAGTGTGAAATAATGGGTTTCTGCCCCAGAACCAGGCACAGAGCTCCTAAAGCCATTGAAATTCCCCAAGTAATAAGAGCACTAGCAGGATCTTTTGTTCTAATATTTGGTTTTTGATCCTCATTCTGAGACAGGGCTCCTGAAGCCCCTCGTAATTTACTGGGTGACAGAAGTGTCTTTTGTGGTAATAAAGCAAGTCTGACTGGGCTCCTGAATGGCTCCTGGATGAGGGTTGATTACTGAAAGACCAAGCCATAATTAGAAGCTTGGAATTTTCAGCCTGCTTCCTACTCTCTTCAAAAGGGGAAGGTCTAAAAATGGAGTTAATGATCTATAATGCCTACATGATGAAGTCTCCATAAAACCACTAATGTACTGGGTTCAGAGATCTTCCATGTTGGTAAACACATCCACACCAGGAGAGTGACACACTCAAACTCCATGGGGACAGAAGGTCCTGTGCTTGGGACCCTCCTAGACCTCACTACACTGTGTCTCTTCAATGGAAACTTTTCTGTATCCTTTATCATATTCTTTACTAAATTGGGAAAGAGTTTCCCTGATGCTGTAAGTAGCTCTAGCAAATTAACTGACTTTGAGGAGGGGTCACTGGAAGCCTCAGATGTGTAGCCAAATCAGACAGAAGTTGTGGGTTACCTGGGGACCTACCAGTTACAACTGGCATCTGAAGTGGGGAAACCGATGCTATCTCCAGGTACATAGTGTCAGAACAGAGATAAATTCCAGGACACCCATCTGGCGTCACAGAGAATTGCTTTCTGTGAGTTAAAGATCTCCATACATCTGGTGACCAGAGTGTCAGAAGTGAAGTGCTCTTTGTAAAGGTAAAGGAGACAGAGAGAAAATCAATCGTTGTATACCAGGTACCAGAGTATGTGCTTATTTCTTTTCTTTTTTTAAGATTTTTATTTATTTGACAGACAGAGAGCACAAGTAGGCAGAGAGAGAGAGAGAGGGAAGCAGGCTCCCTGCCAAAGCAGAGAGCCCAATGTGGGACTCAATCCCAGGAATCTGGGATCACAACCTGAGCTGAAGGCAGAGGCTTTAACCCACTGAGCTACCCAGGCGCCCTGTGCTTATTTCTTCAACAATGAAATCACATTTGGTACACCAGCTGCAGTTGGGATCCCCACCTGATAAAACTTATGATAATCTATGGTTATTCGTTAAGATCTCTCTGACTTCTGTACAGGCTGAATTGAATGGGATGTGATGGGAATCACCACCTGTTCATGCTTCAAGTACTTGATAGTGCCACTAATCTCTGTAATCCACCCATAAATGTAGTTCTGCTTTTGATTTTCTATTTTGCTAAGTAGAGGCATTATAGCAGCTTCCTCTTGGACTCTCCCCCCATAAGAGGTCCTTGCTGCATAGATCAGGAAGCCAATTGTGGAGATTTTGCCAGCTGCAAAGTGTATCTGTTACAATTATACATTCTGGAACTGGAGAAATAACTGTAAGATGAGCAGTATGCCACTGCGAGAAGAATATGAGCTAAAACTCCATTGGTTGCTTGACTTGCACCAGCTCCTACTCTGACTATGGGTCAGAGTTAACATTTTAGATCTCCCAGAATTCATGTCAATTTTATAGCTAGTGTCTAGTAGTCCCCAAAAGGGACTAGGAGAAAGATTAACAGTATAGGTGTTTGATAGTTTACCAAAGTCCATCCTCAAGGAGACCCAGCCTCTCCTTCTTTCAAGGGATTCTGGGTCTGCAACCTGCATGAAGCCTGGGACTTGATTAAGGGGCCAAGACTCTCTGTTTTATGATGCAGGTTAGACTTTTGTTCACTTATCCTAGAATTTTTCTGCTTATAAAAATCAAGTAAGAGGGGCACCTGGGTGGCTCAGTGGGTTAAGCCTCTGCCTTCAGCTCAGGTCATGATCTCAGGGTCCTGGGATCAAGTCCCACATCAGGCTCTCTGTGCAGTGGGGAGCCTGCTTCTCCCTCTGCCTCCTGCTCTCCCTGCTTGTGCTCACTCACTCTTTCTCTCTGACAAATAAATAAACAAATAAATAAATAAATTTATCTTTAAAAAATGTAATGCTAATTTTCTCAGGCTCAGATGACAGGGATGAAGAGGCTTATATCACTGATGATTGGGAGGCCTCTTCCACTGGCAAAGAAAACTCATCAGAATTTAGAGGCTCAACAGCTATAACTTCATCAAGGTCTTCCTACACATCCCTATCACTGCTTACCAGGTCCCATTCTTTCCTAATCAATACTGTCGCTTTACCAGTAGACACACTGTGAGACTGTGAGCTTAATTTGTGTTGTAATTTAGCTAGTGCTCAATGAAAATCTGCATTCAATTTTTGTCAATCAAAGCCCTGAAACTATAGGAGATAAGGGTCTCCTCCAGGAAACAATAAAAGCTTTTACGTCACTTATGTGGTACTCGAGCTAGAAATTCAAATCCCTAAACTCATCCTTCCCTTTCACCACCTTGTCTAGGGACATTAGGAGTAACAACCTGATCTGATGTTCTGTAGTTTTCCACAAATGTTTCAAAATAACATACGCACAGTTAACCAACTCTTTTCTTATGAATGATTGATTAGATGCATCCAATGCAGACGTTTTGTGTGTGTCTCTATTACCAGTTTATGCTATGGACTACCAGAACTATCTTACTAGTAGAAATGGTCATTAAGAATCTTGAAATCTAATCAAATTAAAGAGCCAATTCATAAAACTCATCCTTAATATTCTGTTCCTCTAGAAGCATTACCCAAATCTCCAGAGAAACAAAACCAAAAGGATATATATTAACACAGATTTATACCTATATCTATAAGAGATTTATGAAAATTTATAAAGAGTTGGTTCATATGAGTCCAGATGCTGAGAAGTTCCATAATCTGCAGACTTCAAGCTAGAAACCCATGTACTCTAGTGGTGTAATCTCAGTCGCGTACCTAAGAACTAAGAACACCTATGATAAAAGTCCTGTCCTAGGACACAAGAAAGATTTCCCAGTTTAAACCATCATTCGGAGAGCAAATTCTCCCTCCACCTTTTTGTCCTATCTGGGCTCTTAATAGATTGGATGATGCCCACTCACATTAGGGAGGGGAACCTGATCTACTCAGTCTCTGATTCAAATGTTCATCTCCTCAAGAAACAGCCTCATAGACACATCCCAAAATGACATCTAACCAAATATCAGAGTATACCAGGACTCAGTCAAGTTCACACATAATATTAAATATCACTGAATAGGAGGATCTCCCATTCATTGACAACAACCAATATTCCCAAATAAAATTTTGCTTGCCTCTCTGAGCTTTGATTTTTTTAAATCTCAAAAGGGGATATGAAACTCTTGTGTTTGTTATTAAGAATGAATGGCATTATGTCCACAAAAGATTTGGTCTATACCCTGTATCCAATAAACCATACATATATTCTTTCAGCAAGGTGGAAGATTTTTAAGACACCTAGGACCACATCAGTAAGAAATTGTGATCCCCCTATATTAAACACATTTCCCCTTAGGAAGTCTTCCCCTTAGGCTGTCACAGTAGCTAGAATACCAACATTAATCATTTCTCTGAACAAAGAACAATTCTTCCATTGAAAGACAGACTCTTTCAAAATGTAACTAAAATAATGCAAAGGGTCTGACTGTCAAACCATACTCATAAGAATCAGATATCCTTTCTAGTATCAAACTTGACTAAAAATGAGAAGAGTACAGAAAATTGTGAGGCACAGGCAAAGCATGCAGAAACCTAGAACTGTCAGATTCCTCCTTGGAGCATAACGATAAACTCTGGCCCAGACATGATATTTGAAGACTTAAATAATGCATAGCAGGGCATCGATTATAAAAAGAGAGCTATTTCAATTATTAAAGATTAATACTTTTTACCTAAAAAATTATGGGATAGACACTGACATTTTCCAGTAGGCCATGCTCCATAAATTAACTCAACATTTATTTATCATGAGCAACCTACACATACTCCATAAAAAGAATTCCAAGGATAAAGTAGTATTTCCACTAATTAATACTATCTGAAGGTCTGATTAGTATGATTATAGGATTTAACATCATGATTTCTCCCTGAACATCTCTGAGACAGACATAGGTTATATATGAATTGCTACGTTTTTCCTAAAGTTAGATAAAACTGATAATTTCATTCATGTGTATTAAGATTACATTTATAGCTTCTTCCTTTACTGACACCAATTAGCATTTGTCATTGTTTTTGTTGGTGGTGGTAGTATGTGAATGGTACATGTGTGAAAGAGTTCTATTAGATAAAAATAAACAGTAGAGAAGTGTACTGTATATATCTAGGGACCCCAATTATCTCCTTAAACTAAGCAAAAATAATCCACTTACATCATGGCCAGTGCCCCAATGGGAAAAAATACTGTCTCCATACTGCTTTACATATCTGTAGGAAAACAGTGGCAGAGGGAAATCAATGTGAATTGTAACAAAGGAAATTTTCCTGTCAAGGAAGTGACCTGATCAGAATGCGTCAGCCTCTGGAACACAGCTGCTAGCTAGCATCAGCCTATTCTTGAGAACTAAACCGATCTGCTAACCAGGTTCTCCTCTAAACTCTCAAAATGAGTAAGAAAATGACTCACCAAGGCCATTCAGACCTTTCTTTGGCCACCTCCCAGGACCTAAGAATAGTTAAATATTATTTCCATCAGTTTGGTTGACCTTAAGTTGCATGGATTTCTACAATTGATAAGGACTCAATAGATTCTGAATCCCCAAAATTAGAGACCACTGATGCAAATTTATTATATTATTCTTTTTATTGTTCAAACAAAGGTGTAGTTAGGTTTTTATTTCCTTTTAAATGACTTCTGGTTTTTTCAATACATAAGAATTTGGCTTAAGAAACCAGCTTTAGTCCAATATAAGAAGTGCTGGAAATTTGGGCTGCCTGGGTGGCTCAGTGGGTTAAGCCTCTGCCTTCGGCTCAGGTCATGATCTTAGGGTCCTGGGATCGAGTCCCACATCGGGCTCTCTGCTAGGCAGGGAGCCTGCTTCCTTTCTCTCTCTCTCTCTCTCTCTCTCTCTTTCTCTCTCTACTTGTGATCTCTCTCTGACAAATAAATAAAATCTTAAAAAAAAAAAAAGTGCTGGAAATTTTCCACCAAACATTTCAATTACTAGTGATAAAATGTCCTTTTTAAAGAAAATAAATCATAAAGTTTAACATTTGAGCTAAAAAGATCAATTCTTTCTGGTTCTGCCACTGAAAAGAGTCATCACTGTTGTGGGGTAAGTCATATTAACCAAAGTTGTGGATTAAATCTCAAAATGTAAAGTCAATTTAAAATACCAGAGCTTGAAAATATACTTGTTTCCATTTTTATATAAATTAAGAATCAGCCCCAAGGATGTTTTAATATATTCTGCGTTTCATAATTACAGTAACAACAAAAAGTAAGAAGAGCATAACAGAGATAGGTGGGAAGAAGTGTGAGGATAAAAACTTTTATCACAAAAAAGGAGCATGGAGTAACAAGCACTGTATGTGATAAATAATAATTTCAATGAGTAAATCAAAGAAAAAACATACTAACTTTACTAAAAGGTGAGATTATATCCCAAACTACCACTTTTAACTTTAAATATTTGGAATGTTTGAGAAGGGAGAATATAAACTATGTGATTAATTTATGATCTTATCATGAGAAAATAAAGGGATTATATAAAATTATTCCCTATGTTGATTTTCACAGATCTGCATTCAAGAACACTGCATTATAGAATCAATAATAATAAGGCAGTGACTTATATTTTTGCCATATCCTTTTGTCAGTGGAACTTCAAACATCTGAATCACAATTATCAGACCATTTACCACTTTTCAGATCCAAATAGCTTTAAATTCAGTTTCACTACATCGAAGTTTAATAGACAACAAGGATATTTTTCAATTATTCTTTTATTATTTTTCTATTATTCTAGAAATAATAAAGAATAAAGGGATCAAAATGATACAATGGAAAAATCTTGGAAAAATCTTGATTTAAAAAATCTTTGTTATGTGTTTAGCTTTGTGGCTTGGAGCAGAGCTTCTGAAGTGTAAGTTAATGTACATATACAGACTTCTTGAGACAACTTTCTTGTGACTGTTCCCTGTTAATTTAGATTCTTAGAATGTAATGTCACCTACATTTAAAAATATAAGTATAGGTATCTCATGTCCATACCTCACATAAATTAAAAAACACATGAAATTACCAATTGAATATAATAACAATTTAAAAATCAATAAAATTTAAATCAATAACATTAATTTAGTGTATTGGTTAATGCAGATTCACCAAAATGTATATGCTTATCCTATCCTATCATGGACCACTTGAAAAATTAATTATTTCACCTTTTTTTCTCATTAAACTACTAAAAAACTTGGCCTTGTCTTACCATGAATTCATTACGTGCATAATGAATCATCTTTTTTCATTTTGCATTATCCTGAATAATTAAAGGTGCACATCACCAATATGAATATAAATGCAAATAATAAACATCAGAACTGACATTGCATGGCAAAATGCATTTATAGTTATTTTCTACATGATCATAAAATTCATTAAATACTTTGAATAAAACAAAATTATAAAATTTAAGAATTACCATGAATTAAGTAATAGCAAAAACATGATTAGTCATCACCTCAGAGAATGAGTCACTTAACTTTTCTGAACATCAGATTCCTCATGTGTTAAGTGTATGAAAGGAAATGTGGACTTAATGACTGAGTAAGCTTTTGTTTTCTTTTTTCCATCCATAATTCAATAAAACACATTTAATATACATCTTTTGCATACCTAACCACCAATAAATGTGTAGGGTCTGAGATTTTACTCTACTTGAATATTGATAAGTCAGCCTGTCATAATTTTATGGATGCTGAATGACTTGGAATACCTAGGACAGAGCCAAAAACCTTAATTACACATGGGCACAGAGAAATCCATGAACTACAAATTTACATAATTCTTTCTCAACCCAAATCTCATGGGGAAGACATGAAGTAGTCCAGATAGGTACTGAACATGCAGCATTTTTGAATCGTAGTTGAGGAACACTGCATTTAGGGGAGTTAAATTTTTTATAATAGACTGCAAGCAAATCTGTCCTTTGCCTGGGAGGCAGACATTACCTTTGTTATCCTGGAGAGTACAAAAAATATGCCCTTGCTCTGGAAGAAGACACTATCTTTATTTTCCAAAGCTGTTTGTTATAAAAATATCTTTGAGGAGGCAGTCTGGAACAAAAGGCTGTCAGATGCACCAGACATTGCACTAGACAGTTGGGAGAATGGATATGAATAATTCAGTCTTTAGTTTTTAAGGAGCTGACTAGTGATGGAGACCAACACCTAAATAGTTCTACTATAAAATAAGTGTTAAACAGAGCATTATGAATTAAGAGATTTATTTTGACATGGAAAGTACCATCACATGGGGGTATTTGGAGATGGCGTTAGGTTTAGACTAGGTCATGAGCATAGGAATGTCATGAAAGGATTAGTGCCCATTTAAGAAAAGGAAAGCAGAGATAGCTCTCTCTCCATAAGCAAGCACCTAGGAAAGGCTGTATGAGCACGCAGCAAGAAGTTAGCTCTCTACCTTACCAACTCCTTACTCAAGTCCTTACCAAGAATTGAATTTGTCAGCACCTTGTTCTTACAGAGCTGTGAAAAACCAATGTCTGTTGTTTAAGCCATAGACCAGTCTATGCATTTTGTTATAGGAACCTGAGCTGAATAACACAGTCAGTAAACTGGCAATAATAATGGTGATGAAACATTTGGATCCTAAATAACATTCTAAAAATTTGAAATGCCTTATATAATTCAATGGTTTTAATACATGGTTCAATATTTATCCATAAAATATATTTAACACTTCTCCTTAATTATTTTATACTGGCCATTTTAACTCAATTTGATTTTGAAAAATAAATTATACAGTCTACCTCAGTTTGCAATGGACTGTAACTGCTTTTAAATTTCTAGTAAATCCTACCACAAAGGTAAGGCACTTAATCTGTAAAATATCTTTTGATGTTTTGACATTGAAAACATTAGATAACTGTAGGGTACTATTCTTGATATTAATATTTATGCCATGATACTAAGTGGGAAAAAGTATCACTTAAAAATTCATTGTAAGCCTGCTATCAGTGAGATTAAGAATGATAGTTCAAAATAATAATTCATGGCTCATTTGTCTGTAAATACAAAATTTGAAAGTCAAATCTAATTAGAAAATGGCATCATCATTCTCACAAATGATCCATAACCTGGGTTGTGACTCTTTTTTCCCCTTTTTGCAGTCCTGGGTTGTGACTCTTTTTTTCCCCTCTTTGCAGTTCTGTTCTCTTACAGCTTTATTTCCCTTATGACATTTTGATTCTACCTATGGAAGTTTTCTCTGAAAAGAAGTGTCAATCCTAATTAAATTCCCCTTAGTAACATATTTTTGTGTTAAATCGGAGGTGGACAGAGGAGGAGGAATCTCATTTTAATAGAACAGACACCTGGTAATCAATTACCTAAATATAGCTATCACGTGGTTTTAAGCCACAGAAAGTCCTTCTGTGTATTTCAGAGATTGAAAATAATTTAGTAAGAAAAATGGTTTTAAAATAATTCTTTCAGTAATAACATTTAAATCACTTTAAAGGACATACCATTGAAGTTTTTCCACCTTTTCTTCTTCTCTCTTTTTTTTTTTTTGTAAATTTCCAGTGCTAATAACTTTCCCTAGACAACGTTCTATTTCATCTATTTTGTAAAAAGCTTATGCAAATAAAGAGATTGCATGTTCCCCTTTTACCTTTAGGGAGAAGCTTCTGTGCTTTTAAAACTCTGTAATCGTTCTATCATCCTCTATTCAACTAAACCCATTAAATTTAAATAAATCAGTTTGAGGGTAGGAAAGAGTTTTGACTACGTAAGATGCATTATGACACTTCAGAGTTAATTTGGGTTTTAATTTAGCTTCATTATATAGACAGTGATACTCTAGGCCTGATATTCAATTCAGGAGCAGGCAGTAATGGATCTCATCCCTACAGCACTGAGCAAATGTATATACTCTAGGACAACATAAGAAATCTATTATAGTATTAAACATATGACTCATGACATACTTCAGCAATTTTAATGTGTTTTTTCCTTACCTCAAGAGGCAGAGACCATCTCTTATATTAAACATGAAAGAAAGCAAAGAATATTTATACATAATTATGGGAAAAGTTGTCATCCACAAGAAAACTACCAGGTCCTCTTTTGTAACTTTCATTTTGATATAACAAGAAGTTACCAAGAGAATACATATAGGTCCCATGCATTCTATACCATTTTTCCCCAAGGTTAGGTCTTCCACAATTATAAAAGAATATCAAAACCAGAAAATTGGTGTTAGTACAGTGAATGTTTAAAAGTTTTATGTCCTTTATCATTTGTGTAGACTCAGGTAACCCTTAATACAATCAAGATACAGCTCTACTTTATCACCACAAAGATCTTCCACATTCTACCCTTTTATAGGTACATTGACCCTGTTTCCCCCTTGCCATCTATAATGGGTTGAATAACATACCTCAAAAATTCATTTCCTCCCAGAACCTAAAGAATGTGCCTTTTTCCTACAGAAAGAATTAATTTAGGATTTTTAGATTAAAAAGTGCTATATTTTAGGGTGGAATCTAAGTCCAATGATTTGTGCCCTTATAAGAAGAGGAGAAGATACGAAAAAGCCCAGGAAAGAAAGTCACATGAAAACAGAGACTGGAGTTATACAGCAACAAGCCAAGAAAAGCCAAGGGTTGTCAGCAGACACCAGAAGCTAGGTGAGTTATAGAACAATTTCTTTCTCAGTGACTCCAGAGGAAATGGTGGTGACACCTGAATTTCAGGCTGCTAGCCTCCAGAACTGGGTGGATAAATTTCTGTTATTTTGAGCTGCCTAGTTAATGGTACAGATATCCCCTGCTCTTTAAAAGTTCAACTTATGCCACTCTGTCTTTATTTTATTAATTTATTTATTTCTCAATTCTGGTATAGTTAACATAATGGTGCTTATTAGTTTCATGTGTACAATATAGTGATTCAGCAATTCTAGATGATTCTCAGTGCTCAACATGATTAAGTGTACTCTTAACCCCCTTCACCTATTTCACCCATCTCCCCACCCACCTCCTCTCTGGATGCCACTACACATTTCTAAAGGAGCTACATTAGTACCTGTTTTTGCTAACTGAAAGAAATCCAAAGAGAGTTTTCTCTTAAAGGAAAAAAAAAAAGAAAATTAAAATTGTATTCAGCAATTGTTTTGGCATGAGCCCTTATAGAGGCAACACACACCAGAGCAGGAAGCGTGTCGCCAACCTCCCTCCCTGGTCACTACACTCAGCATCAAGCTACCACAGCTGTGAACTGTGTGAGCATTTGTGCTTTACCTCAATTTATTTTGTGCAACCGTTAGTAAGATGTGTCCTAAGGTATCAGAAAAGCCTAAGAGAGGTTTTTGGAGGGGGATCTGGAAATGCTCAAAAAGTTTCCCCATGTATATTAAAGGTAATTGCTTCTTCACTTTTCACCATTTGGACTTAAGAAAGGTTTCATAGGAACACTCTTCTTTTGGATAGCAGGGAAACCTCTACTTTGTTACAGGAGCCGTAGGAAACTAAATAGACCATTCTTAAATCCTGACTACTAATAATATGTTCTTCATCTTTATAATTTTATCACTTAGAGAATGCTACATAAATGGATTCAAACAGTATGTGACCTTTGGAAATGGCTTCTTCACTCAGAATAACACCCTTGAGGTCCATCCAAGTTGCTGCACGTATCAATAGTTCATCCCTTTTATCACAGAGTAGGATTCCACAGGGTATCTGTCCCAGAGGCTGTTTAATCATTCCTCTCTCCAGGAATATTTTGAATGCTTCTGGAGTTTGGCTATTATACACAGAACTGCTATGAACATTCACAGGCAGATTGTAATGTGCTTTAATTCTCAAAAATAAGTGTCCAGGAGTCAGATTGTTGGGTCATATGATAAGTGTCTGTTTACCTATTTTTTAAAAGAAACTGAGAGACTATTTTTCACAGTGACTATGCTATTTTATGTATGTTTCATTTTGTTGATGTAATAGATGCAAGACCCTAATGGCTAGGGAGGTTGGACATCCTTTCATGTGCTTACTTTCCATCTGTATATCATCTACAGTAACATGTCTCTTTATTTTCTTTGCTCATTAGCTAATTTAATTGACTTGGGGTTGTGTGTGTGTGTGTGTGTGTGTGTGTGTGTGTGTGTGTGTGTGTTTTGTTTGTTCCTTAAGAGTCAAAGGACAAAGGTAGAGAGAAAAGTTTGGACCATATCCTGAGGACCCAAACAGGGGTGATTTCTCTAGATTTTTTTTTTTTTTTGGCTTCATATATATCAGACTAAATGGATGAATACTGGTGAAGGCACCCATCTAAAAAAGTCAATGGGTATAGAAAGGAAGAAAGAAAGAAAGAAAGAAAGAGAAAGATGGATGTTTCTCTCTAGTAAAACAACCTGTAAAAGTGCAGGCTAGCAAAACAAAATTTTCGAAGATAACCACTCTACTTCAGGCAAGCACCAAAGAAAAAACAGGGGTGGGGAGAGGGCCCCACTACCAGCCCTCTCCCCAAGTCCAAGGGGAAAGCCTAAATGTCCATATTCATCAGAATGTGATGGCTTACCAAATTACCGTAAGGGTGATGTCAGAGTATGCAACTATGACTTTCATCCAAAATGAGTGGCAGTGAGCTCCTGCTGCGATGTCAGTAGAGATCACGTGGGAGGCCTATACATTTCCCCCCATATGTTAGTGATGTGTTCCTCCTCTCTACAAAGGGATAGTTTCAGAGGAGGCCTCGGGAAAACCAGGATTTCCATGACTGCTAGCAGTGATATGGATCTCCCATATGATCCTCCTCTCACATAGGACACCAGCAACAGAGGTCTAGTAGGGAACATGAACTAGTAAAGCCACACAGCAGCCTACTAGCTACCTACCCAGCTGTGAGGAGTCATTCTTTCCTGCTCATCCCTGGATGCCAAAGTTTTAAAAACTTAATGAATGGGCTCAGCAGCTGAATGGAGAAGACAAAAGTAACAGTGACCTTGAGATGATACCCCCCCCAAATTTATCCAATCTGAATGAGAGAAAACAGACTACAGGGAAAAAAAAAAAGATGAATAGAGATTCAGAGACATGTGGGAATATAATGAAAGATCTAACATTCATGTTATTGGAGTCTCAGAGTGGAGAGGAAAGACATTGGGCCTGAAAAGGTATTTGAAGAAATAATGGCTAAATATTTCCCATATTTGGCCAGTGACATAAAGCTCAGATTCAGCAGTTGAAAGAACCCTGAAGAGGACAATACAAAATAAATGCAAACCATTACCCATCAGACACACGCCTAAAAAGTAAACATCAGGAAAAAAATATCTTGAAAGCAGTCAGAAAAATAAAAAGGAAAAAAAAAAAACAAAACACCTTACTACCAGAGGGGGATAAAGAATTTGAATAAAGGGTTTGAATAACAGAGGGTTTCTCATGAGAAGTCACTGAAGCCAGAAATAAGTGGCATACTTTTCAGGTTCTGAGGAAAGAAAAAAAAAAAAAAAGAAAGAAAAAACAAAACAAAATAAAAACACGTCAAACAAGGACTCTGTATCAAGTGACAATATACTTCAGAAATATAGTGTTGAGGGGAAAAAGTGTTGAGAAAAGAAACTAACAGGAATACTCTATCAAGTGAAAATACAATTCAGAAGTAAAGGGGGAAAACAGAATGGAGGACCCTCAAAAAATTAAAAAATAGAGCTATGATATGATGCAGTAGTCCCACTCTGGGTATATAGTCAAAGGAAATGAAAACAGGATCTGAAAGAGATACTAGAACTTCCATGTTCATTTGCAGCATTACTCATAATAGCCAAGGTATGGAAACAACCTAAGAATCCATCAACAGACAAATGAAGAAAATGTGGTGTGTGTGTGTGTGTGTGTACATATATATATATATATATATATATATATATATATGAATATTATATATATAGCCATGAGAAAGAAGAAAATCCTGTCATTCGCAACAACATGGATGGACCTTGAGGGCATTATGCCAATTAAGTGAAGTAAGTCAGACAACAACAAATACTGTGTATCATTTATATATGGAATCTAAAAAACCAAACTCATGGAAATAGAGAGTAGAATGGTGATTATCAGGGGTTGGGGACTGGAGAAAATAGAGATTGGTCAAAGGCTTCACAGAGGCAAACAAACAAAAAATGGTAAATTAAGATATTCTCAGATGAAGGAAACCTAAGAGAAATGTTCTCCAGTAGATCAATATAAAAGAATGACTAAAAGAAATTATGTGAACAGACAGGAAAAAAGTAGGAAATGTGGAGCAATCAAAAACAAGAAAGAGTAAGGGAAAGAGCAAAATATGGGAAAATACAAAAGATATTTCTCTTCCTTTTGAGTTTTCTTTTAAGATTGCAATAGTCTCTGGGGCACCTGGGTGGTTCAGTGGATTAAAGCCTCTGCCTTCGGCTCAGGTCTTGATCCCAGGGTCCTGGGATAGGGCCCCACATTGGGCTCTCTGCTCTGCGGGGAGCCTGCTTCCTCCTCTCTCTCTGCCTGCCTCTCTGCCTACTTCTGATCTCTGTCTGTCAAATAATAAACAAAATCTTAAAAAAAAATTACAATAGTCTCTAATGTATATTTCAAAGAAAATATTTAAGACAATTAAATTATAGGTGGAGGAAGACAAAAGGACAAAAGGAAGGTAAGGTTCTATACTTAACTGAACTTTTAAAATGCTGACTCCGTTAAAATGCAATATGATTTCAATATAAGGTATAATACCAAGAGAAACCATTGGGGGGGGAAAGCATGTAGAGTAAGGGAGAGAGAGACATACATAAATCTCTATAGATCAAAATGAAAAAAACAAAATGAATTTTTTTTTTAAGATTTTATTTATTTATTTGACAGATAGAGATCACAGGTAGGCAGAGAGGCAGGCAGAGAGAGAGGAGGAAGCAGGCTCCCTGCTGAGCAGAGAGCCCAATGCGGGGCTTGATCCCAAGACCCTGAGATCATGACCTGAGCCGAAGGTAGAGGCCTAACCCTCTGAGCCACCCAGGTGCCCCACAAAATGAAATTCTTAACAAGTGTTCCACTAACCAGCATGTATGTAGTAAAATATAAACAAACAAAAAGATAGCCTACCCCTAAAGAGAAAAAACAAAGAGAAAATAAGGTGGCAGATTTAAGTCCTAACCCATCAAAAATTACAATTAAATAAACCATGTAAAAAAGAATGGCAACACTGATTTTTAAAAAGGATCCAACAGGGGAGCTTGGGTGGCTCAGTGGGTTAAAGCCTGTCTTCAGCTCAGGTCATGATCCCAGGGTCCTGGGATGGAGCCCCACATCAGGTTCTCTGCTCAGCAGGGAGCCTGCTTCCCCCCACCTCCTTCTCTCCCTGCCTGCCTCTGTGTCTCCTTGTGATCTCTGTCAAGTAAATAAATAAAATCTTAAAAAAAAAAAAAAGGATCCAACAATATGATGTCTATAAGAAGTTCTCTTCAAATATAATGAAAGGGGTTAGCTTTTGAAAACACAGGGTGAAAAAAAAAATTAATCAAATAAAGCAGGAATGAGAAGGTTTTTATCCAAATAAAGTAGATTTCCAGGCAAAGAAAGTTCCTGGGGCAGAGAAGAACATTACATAAAGGTAAAAGTACTAGTCCATATACAGCAATCCTAAATGTGTATGCACCAAATGACAGTACCGAAAAACATACAAAGCAAAATATGACAGAAACAAAAGGGGAAATAAGCAATTCCACAGTTATATTTAGAGACTTAAAAACACTTATCTCCACAACTGATGGGACATTTAGACAGATAATCAGCAAAGATAGAGAATAAGCCAACAATACCAGCAACAAATAGGATCTAGTCACATTTACAGAACACTCCTATCAAACAGCCTTTTCTTTGCAATAAACAAATTCCCATATATGCTGGGCCATAAAACAAACCTCAACAAATGTTAAGGAATTAAAATAATATAGAGTGTGTTCTCTGATCATAGTGGAATCAAACTGGAACTAAATAACACAAAGATAACAGGAAAATCTCCAATTGCTTGGGACTAAACAATACACTCCTAGATAAACCAGGGGTCAAAAGTGAAGTCTAAAGAAATTTTTTTTCAAAAATACATGGAACTGAATAAAAAAACAAACAAAAAAAGAAAACAAACATATCAAAAACTGTTGGAGGCAGCTAAAGTAATTCCCAGAGGGAAATGTAGAACATTACATGTCTATGGTAGAAAAGAGGAAAATCTCAAAAAATTCAAACCACTTAATGAACTAGAAAAAGAATAATAAATTAAAATACAAAGCAGTCAGAGGAAGGAAATAATAACAATAAGGGCAAAGAAAGTTGGAATTGAAAAGAAAAAGGCAATAAAGAAAATCAACAAAACAAAGGATACCACTGCAAAACCCTACACAAACAGGACCAAAGCATGATAAGGTAATACTACAAGCAACTACTCACATTCGGCAACTTAGATGTTATGGACAATTCCTGGAAAAGTACAAAACGCCACAATGCACGAAATATGAAACAGATCATTTAAATAGCACCGTGACTATTCAGGAAATTGAAATTTTAATTTAAAGATGCTCAAAAAGCAATCTCCAGGCCCAGATGGTTTCACTCACAAATTCCACCAAATACTTAAAGAAAAAGTAACATCAATTCTGCACAATCTCTTCCAAAAATTAGAGGGAACATTTTCCTACTGATTTTATGAAGTCCTTATCATTTTTCAAAACCAGAGAGAGACAATACATAAAGAGAAAAATACAGACCATATCCCACATGACTCTGGATGTAAAAACTCTTAAAATATTAGTGAATGTAATTCAGCAATAAATAAAAAGTATGAATTATGACCAAGTGGTGTTATTTCCAGGAATACACAGCTAGCTCAAAATTGCAAAGTTAATTAATGTGATCCCTTATATCAATAGGCTAAAAAAGAAAACATAATATCAATGGAGGCAGACAAAACATTTACAAAAAATCAAAAACTATTCATGATAAGAGAAACTTACTGAAAAATAGGGATATAGAGAGCAGGCCACAAGTTGATAAAGAACATCTTCAAAAACCATAAAATAATCACACTTACTTGTGAAAGAAATTTTTCCACCAAAGGTCACAAGGCAAGGGTGCCCACCGTCCTCAATGTTCTTTAAGATGTTCTTCATGTTCTAGTCAATACAATAGGGCAAGAAAAGGAAATCAAATGCACACAAATTAGACAAGTTGAAATAAAGCCCTCTTTTTGCAGATGATATATCATCGGTGTAGAAAATTCCGCATAACAAACTTTCAGAACAAATAAGTTAATTCAGCAAAGTCACAGTATACAAGATTAACAGACAAAAAGCGACTGGTCTTCTGTATCTTTGAAACAAATACTTGGAAACTGAAATAAAAAACAATACCATTGTCGCTAAGTGCAAGGAGGAGAAAAAAAAGAGCACACGGAGGCATCATCAGAATAGAAAGCCAATGGTCCACACACCAAATGTTCCGGAGGGCTGCTTCCTGGAGACTTCACCTTAAGCGCCATTGCAAGACGTTGTGGACCCACGGAGACTGCCTGCACCTCCATGCACGTGAGGAGCTCCAGCACGTGCAAGCAGCCTATCCTGCACCTGATCTCGAGATCCCAGTGGTCGGTGTCTGGAGGAGGCCTCACCTGGAAAGCCAGGTGGAGACCCTTCATGGAGGAGTTATGTGGGGCAAAGTGGAGCTGAGTACTCGGGGCCATGATAGTATCACAGCTCCCTTCCCAGGCAACCAAAGGAGTATAGTAACAAAAAATGTGAGTATTTTGTGTAAATTCAACAAAACATGAACATGGGACTTGCATTTTAGAAATTCTAAAATAAAAAATGAAATAAGATCTAATAAATGAAATAAGATCTAACTAAATGAATTGAAGCATTATACATGGATTGAAAGACTCACCATAGTAAGAATAATCAATTCTCAGTTTATATACAGTTTTAATGAAATTCTCAAAAATCAAATTCTTTTATAGATACAGACAGGATGATTCTAAAACCCCATCCGGACTCTAATGCTGAGGTCTCACTACATATTCCAATATATTCTAAGAGCAAACAGAACTACATCTTGCTTTGCCATCAGAGCCTGTGGTTCTAGACACAGCCTCTGGCCTTTCATTTCTTCATTGTAAATCAGACACGATCCCACTGCCTCTTACAAACCAAGGAGGAGGAAGCTCTAGGAAGACTCACCGAGACCCTCCTCTGACGTGAAGTTTACAATAGTAAACTTGTACGTTTACTATAGTCTTTAAATAAATTATTTTTCTCATATAGAGCTTCTCCCATGTTTACATTTGGGTTTTAAAACCAGCTCCTGGTTTTCTCTTCTGCAAGTTCTATTATTTATGAGGTCTAGCACCTCATGTTGGGAATTTGTTGGGACTTTTAGTCAAAATTATCATGAAACTTCCCATTTTAGTATTGTATTTTAGAGAAATAAAATAGGTAATAATTCAAATATGAAGAAGACATACAAAAAAATGTTTTCACCTCATCCCATACAACCTCCCCATATATAACCACTCTTCACAATGTCTTATGTTATATACACATGGGTACCAACATCTGAGTACTATATAAATAACAATATTTGTTATGCACCACAAATTATTTTGCATCATGCTTTCTTCACTCAAAGAGATATTTACCAATTTTTCAATATCAGCACCAGAGATTTATCTCAAATTTTCGGGTCCATATTGTATTTCCTGGTATGAATATAGCCAATCCTCTATTGCAGGGTATTTAATATTTTTTTGTCTTTTGAGATTACAAATACTACAGCAATAAAGAACATTTTATGTGTTTTCAAGGACATATATACAGGTTTATTTCACATGATAAAAAAACTAAAATTAAAATTGTTAATTCAAAGGATATTGAGATTGTATCTTTTGATAGATATATTGCCAAATTGCTCTCAGATTTGTCAGGCTGATTTATATTTACAGCAATGTCACCTGTTTTCCTACACCCCTGTAATGCTGTCTGATCAACCACCGGGCTTTAACAATGTAAAAGAAGAAAAGCAATACCTCCTCCTCATTCTAAGACAAATCATGTCCTTTTTATCACTTCTATTTGGCTGTTAGTTCTTTTTTTCTCTTTATGACTTGTTCAAAGTCTGGCTATATGAAGCCTACCACTTAGACTGAAAATTTTCCTCTATTTTGTATTTTATATTACCATTTCAGGGTTTTTTGCTTTGCAGTAATTTTTGTGACTTATTTTTTTTAAGATTTTATTTATTTATTTGACAGAGATCACAAATAGGCAGAGAGGCAGGCAGACAGAGAGGAGGAAGCAGGCTCCCCGCTGAGTGGAGAGACTGATGTGGGGCTGGATCCCAGGACCCTGGGATCATGACCTGAGCCGAAAACAGAGGCTTTAACCCACTGAGCCACCCAGGCGCCCTGTGACGTATTTTTAATAAATTTTTTTGGTCTTTACAGATTCTAGGAATTTGATCTTGCTTATAAATGTTATTACTACCACATATACTTATGGTTTTAATGTCCACAAATATTTAATTTTATAAATCAGTATGTTATCTAAAGTAGCATTGAAACTGCACCAGAAGGCACTCCTGCTCCATTCCTTTCATTTATGTCCAAAGAATACCTAAGAGAAAACAACTTTGAAACAACCTGCGTTTATGGATAAAATAAAGATCTTTCTCTAAGTTCTAGATTTCTGACACAATTCTCTGTAGATTTTAGGCTGTTAGAAAACCATAATATGTGGGACACCTGGGTGGCTCAGTTAAGCATCTGCCTTTGCCTCAGGTCACGATCCTGGGATCCTGGAATGGAGTCCTGCATTGGGTTCCCTGCATTGGGAAGCCTGCTTCTCCCTCTGCTTGCTGCTCTCCTGCATGTGCCCTCTCTCTTTCTGACAAATAAATAAATAAAAATCTTCTAAAAAAGGAAAAACATAATATGTAATAATAATTGTATTCTCTATCTCTGTAATACTTTGTTATTGAAATTACTTAAACATGTGTTACCTAAATTACTCCTGATAATAAGTATATAACAAGTGAGTCTAATATAATTTTTTCATTTCCTTCCCTCCTTCCTTCCTCCCTCCCTC
Source organism: Lontra canadensis (assembly GCF_010015895.1). NCBI lineage: Eukaryota > Metazoa > Chordata > Mammalia > Carnivora > Mustelidae > Lontra > Lontra canadensis. Next base: position 15,484,293 of record NW_022630998.1, on the reverse strand, counting down.
CGTTCCTTCCTTTCTTCCTTCCTTCCAGAGAGAGAGTGCACGAATTGGGGAGTGGGGAGGCAGAGGCAGAGGGACAGAGAGAATCCCAAGCAGACTCCTACCTCAGTACAGAGTCCAATGTGGAGCTGATTTCATGACCCTGAGATCATGACCTGAGCCACCCAGGTACCCCAACTGCCTTTATTTTTGAATTATTATTTTTATTTATTTTGAGATAATTTTAGATTCACAGGTAATTGAGAGAAATAATACAGAGGGCTAACATGTACCCTATCCAGTTTCCAATGGTAACATCTTGCAAAATTATAGTATAATACCACAACCAGGTACTATTCTTATTTCACAATGGAAATATCCTTAAAAATTTCTTGCACTGGTAATCAATAATCCCCAAATAGGCAGAGAACCAATTAGATAAATGCAAAAAAAGTCTATTTGCCAAAGGGAGGGAAAAACAAGGCAGAAAATCAAGAAATGTGTATAAAAGGAAATGTCTGTATGAGGAAATCTATCACATACTTCTCAAAGACACAAAGGAGAATTGAACAAATGTAAAAACATGCTATTTTCTCATATCAAAGACTCAACATCATAATGACGACTATTTGTAAACTTAATACCAACAAATATACTATTAGGTTTTTAAAGTTTTCTTCCTAGAACTAGTTGGGTTGTAAGTTCATATGAAAAGCTAGTAGTAAGAATCAAGAAATTTTTAAAAGAGAACAATGAGAACAGATTAGTTCTACCTCTAGCCAAAGGAGTATTATGTTTTAGAACACAGATAGGTAGCATGAAGCAGAATAAAAATATCCAAAAACAGACACCAGAAAATTAAAACAAAATTAGAATATGGTCGAGGTGACATTTCAAACCAGTAAGGAAAAGGTAGACTTTTATATAAAAAATAATGTAACAACTTCATATCTTTATAAAAACAGTTAAAATTCGGTCCATTTCTCACATCAAAAATAAGCATAAATTCAAAATAGATTTCTTTTTAAAGATTGTATTTATTTATTTGACAGACTGAGATCACAAGCAGGCAGAACAGCAGGCAGAGAGAGGAGGAGGGAGAAGTAGGCTCCAGCTGAGCAGAGAACCCAATGCAGGGCTTGATCCCAGCTGGGATCTCTGCCAAAGGCAGAGGCTTTAACCCACTGAGCCACCCAGGTGCCCCCCAAATAGATTTTTAACTCAAAAGAAAACAAAAAGTAAAACTAGAGATGTATTAGAAGTAGGTAAATTCCTTTCAACCGAGAGTTAGAGAAAAATCTTCTTAACTATGACTCACAACTCAGAAGAAATAAAAAAATGTTTGGAAGTAAGGTCCAGAGAAATGAAAAAAAAAAAGAAAAGAAAAGAAAAGAAAGAAAGAAAAGAAACCTTTGGGTAGGCAAAGCAAATGACAAAATGAGAAAAATATTTGTAACTTTTCTAAGAGACATAACGTTGGTATCCCTAATACATAGAGAGGTCATAGAAATTAAGTCAAATGCCAACAGTTTGGTAAGAACATGGGCAAAATACATGAATATATAAATTACAGAACAATAAATGCAAACAGATTTTAAAGTCATATTTTAAAAATGCCCAATCTTGTGCATAATAAGCAAATAAATAATAATGCGGAAAAAAAGGAAAAACTTATTTTATTAAAAGTTCAAAACATATTTTTTAGCAAAGCTGTAAGGAAACAAGAATGATCATTATTTTTCTAATGGGGATTCAAAATGGTACAACTCATTAGCAGGAGACCATACAATATCTAAAAACAAAAATGTATTTGCTCTCTAACTCAGGAATTTTCAGGAATTTTTATCAACTTGCGAAGTTACAAAGTGGCCCTTGAACAAAAATATTTATTGCAGCATTATTTTACATAATTAAATGTTGGAAGCAACTAAACTGCACTCAATAAAGAACTGAGGAATGAAACACAATATCCACAATGAAGTACTCTGTAGTTGAAATTTTAAATTCAAATAGAAATAACAACATTAATTCCATTATAAAAATACATAACTTTAACTTTATTCAATACAAAGTGATAGAAGTACTCTTATTTAATTCCATGCTACATTTCCAAAATTTCCTTTTATTAATAAAGGAAATCTTTGATAAACATATTTTTCAAAAATGTATCATACATCTCTATTTTGAATTCTTAGGAAAACTACTAAGAGTAAAATAATTGGATGAAAGGATAAGAAACACCTTATAGTTTTTGACGTACATATCTAAATTTCCTCAAGAAAAGTTATACCTTTTCGTGCTTTCACCAACAATATATAGAAAACGCCAATTTGATAGCACTTTCGGCACATACTGTATAATCACTGAGTTTGAATATTTACTAATATGTTGGATAAAAAACTGGTATTTCACAGATCTCATCTGAATTTCTTTGGTGCCTAGGAAAATGGAATAATTTTTCAAAAAATTTCTTTGACATTAATATTTATTTTTGAATTTCCCATCTGTGAACTTGGCCTGCCTCCCACCTAGGTATTCAATTGTTTTTATTTCAATTTTTATAAAGATTTTAATACTGCAAATATTTATCTGTCAAACATATTGCAAATTCATCCCAGTATGTCACTTTTATTTTTCATCTGCTCCTTTTTAAAATTATATTTTGTGGGGCACCTGGATGGCTCAGTCAGTTAAGTGTACAGTTCTCGATCTCAGCTCAGGTCTTGATATTAGGGTCATGAGTCAAAATAAAGAAATAAATTAAATAAATAAATAAATAAAAATTATAGTTTGTGATTAATGCAAGTCAATTATATAATGTGAAAATTTCAAAGAATTATACTTATAGTAGACAAATATAATGTATAAATAGATAAAGCGCACAAATTATAAAGCATAAAGGAATGCTCCTTATAAAAAAGAACTTGAAATTCAGATGATTGACTTACTTCTGGACTGGATTTATGGATGGAAAATATCTCCTTTCTTTGGGAATTTAAAATCAGTCTGGATACATTGACCATTGGAACTTGTGAACATCAACTTGGAACTCCATGAACCAATATCTTCATAGAGCATGCAGTTTTTAAGTTTCCTATGCATAGAAGCATAATTGAGGTTTACTTTCCAGAATCCACCTGATTTTTGTCTACATTTTTAGTTTCACGTATCTAAGAAAATATTGACTAATAGAGTAAATTTTCAAAGTGTAGACATTCTAATTAGCAAAGTTTTGCCTTATTTTGGCTTCCCCAGATATTGCCTCCTTTTAAAAAACCCAAATATACCTTCAAATGGACCATCTTTAAATTACTATAATTATGCTACATATGCTGAAAATTTAAAAAGAAGCATTTGGAGTTAATTTGAGTTAGATTAATTCTTGGAGTTACATTAAACATGGTTACTTACAAATCTGACATGTTTTCATTAGACATTACAGTGTTTAAGCCAGATTTATTAATTATACTTGAATTTGTAGAAGATTCCAATCAATCACTGTTCTAGCACAGGTCAGTTATTATACAGCAAGTCAAATGAAGTGTCAAACTCAAAACCCTAGAGAATTTCAGGTCCCAGAAGAAAGAGAACACTTGAGATACTAAAACTTGTCTAGAGTCTATCATTAAATTAGCAATGCTGCAACAGTTCTTACAAAAGTTATATTAGAATCTGGAGCTGCCTTCAATATATAGATATTAAAGAAATACAGAATTTTCCACATCATCTAATCAGTTATGGCCTTTTAACTTTAATGAACCGAATCAGAAATTTAATTTTAATTCTATATCCCTTTCTTGTTTTTTAATTCTAAAGTTTTATAATTTTTATTTTCAAGGTAAAGTTTTAGGTCTTCATATATCCTAAGCCACAACTAATGTATTAAGGTTTTGATTACTGGGGCACCTGGGTGGCTCAGTTGGTTAAGCATCTGCCTTCAACTCCAGTCCTGATTTCAGGGTCCTGAGATGGAACCCCATGTCGGGCTTCTCTCTCTCCCTCTCCCTCTGCCCCAACCCTATTTGTGCGCTCTCTCTCTCTCTCTCAAATAAATAAATAAATAAAATCTTAAGAAAAAAAATATTTTGGGGTGTCTGGGTGGCTTAGTTATTAAGCATAAGCCTTCAGTTCATTCATGATCCCAGGGTCCTGGGGGGCTCCTTGTTTGGCGGGAAGCCTGCTTCCCCCTCTCCCACTCCTCCTACTTGTGTTCCCTTACTGTCGCTCTCTGTCTCTCTGTCAAATAAATAAATAATATCTTAAAAAGAAAAGATTCTGGTTATGTAATTTCGGATGTCTGTCTCACTTTCTTTTTCACTTGACTTTGTACAGATTTAACATTTGTTCCCGCTGCCAACTCAGATCCTTCTGATGTTTTTCAGGCTCGACAATTTGGGGATTTTTAACATGTTTTGTATTCAATTTTTATTATTAAAATTAGAGAGTAGAATTCAGGATATCTAGTAAAGAAATAAATTTTACTTTCCACATTGTATTTCTAGGCACAGCCATTTCAATGGGAATTTGAAAGATGGATTAGGGAATTGTAGCTGTGTTAATTGATCTGATTCTCCAATTAGCAGGCTAGACATCTGGCCATTGACTTTTTTCCTTCCAAGAATTTTGGCTGTTGGGTAACAGAAGGAGTGCACTCACTGTGGGAATAGTGAACATTACATTCTGAGAGCAACTGCATCAGCAGTGCTGTCTCAGAATAAATCTGGCCCCTTCACGTTGCCTGTGTTGCTTTGTGGATGCCTCTCAGGCCTGGTTTGCTAGCCAGAGTATTCAAGTCAATGGGAGTCCTTGGGTAACTAGTCCTTGGGTAACTAGAAGCAAGGCTGTCACTCACAAATTTGTAAATTTGTTTATAATATTTATGCTTAAAGATGATATTCCTACTCAAAAATGAGACTCATTCAACTGTTTTGCAATTATTTTATTCTTTTGTTATGAGATCTTGGAGATTTTTTTTTAAGTTTTTATTTAAATCCTAGTTAAGTTAAAATATGTTGCAGGTGTACAATATAGTGATTCAACACTTCCATACAACACCTGGTGCTCATCACAAGTGTCCTCCTTAAACCTCACTGCTTGTATTTACCCTTCCCTCCAACCCCTCCCTGCTGGTAACCATCAGTTCGTTTTCTACAGTTAGGAGTCTGGTTCTTGGGTTGTCTCTCTTTTTTCCCTCTTTGCTCATTTGCTTTGTTTCTTAAACTCCACATTCGAGGGAAATCACATGGTATTTGTTTTTCTCTGACCAACTTATTCCGTTTAGCATAATACTCTCCAGTTCCATCCACATCATTGCAAATGGCAGATTTTATCACTTTGGAAAAACAATCATTGCCGGGGCACCTGGGTGGCTCAGTGGGTTAAAGCCTCTGCCTTTGGCTCAGGTCATGATCTCAGCATCCTGGGATCAAGCTCTGCATAGGGCTTTCTGCTCAGTGGGGAGCCTGCTTCCTCCTCTCTCTCTGCCTGCCTCTCTCCCTACTTGTGATCTCTCTCTCTGTCAAATAAATAAATAAAATCTTTAGAAAAATAAACAAAAAAAAGCAATCATTGCTGCTCCATGTACAGAACAATGTACCCTTTCTTTAAAGGATATTAATATGAATTGAACTGAAATTTCTCTTATACACTATTAATACTTTAGCTAAACTTGTGTCAATATGTCTAGATCCCTTCGTATTTTATTGTTATAAATTTCAGAATATGTAAAATACTGTTAATGAGGGGCTCTTTTTTGTGCAGTTTAATAGAGATGCCTTTAGTTTTAAAAAAATAAGTAATATCTTTATTATTATCCTGTACATATATTACTTTTTATGTAACAATTTTTTATTTTTTAGCTTACTGTGAGCTTTTTTTTTTCTATTCTGATATTTTTACATTTTGGAAATGGTTTTTGAAATATTTATAAAGATGAGATGAAATTTATAACAGATTTCTTCATATTGGCCCATCTTGCATTCTATTCCACCATAGTAGGTTAGTTCTAAACTTCTGTGAATTGGGAGTGATTATCTTTTAATACAAAGTAATAAGATTGATCAATATTTATATTTCCCAAAATTTCCTTTCCAGATTTTTGTTCAGTTATGCAGGTGTTATGGAAAGAACTGAAAGTGTTCATACTTTTTCTGTTTTAGCAGAGAATTTGCAACAAGGGAAAGTGATGCCTTTAAAGTTATAAAATAAAAATTCACCTCTTGGGCTTTTTGAGCAAAGAATCTTTGCTTGAGCAATAAAGAGTCAGTAGTATGAAACTGAAAGGGCATACAACGATGACTGGGTTTTTTTTTTTTTTCCTTCAGATCACATTCTCGAACCACGCTTCCACCCAGGCCAGATCCACACATCTCAGTGCTCTGAAAGAAAAGGAATAGCAAGGCAGCACAGTGGTTAAGGACAGTCTTTGGAATCAGATACATTTAGGCTTGAATGCCAGCTTTGATCTTAAAAACATGATTTATCTTTCTAAGCTTCAGTTCTCTCTATGTAAAATAGAATAAAAAATACCTTGCAGTATACATTTACATTCAATTTATATTTAAATAGTACCTTATACTGGGGATTAGTGAAGGCTTTGGAGAGAAAGCATTTTGCTCTTTTGCTGTTTTTTTCTTTTTCAAGATTTTATTTATTTATTTGAGAGAGAGCATGAGGGAGGGAGGGTCAGAGGGAGAAGCAGACTCCCTGCTGAGCAGGGAGCCCAATGTGGGACAGATCCTGGGACTCCAGGATCATGACCTAAGACAATGGCAGTCACCCAACTGAGTCACCCAGCTGCCCCTTGTTTGCTATGTTTTTTAAGAAATCTGAGAATACCATGTCTCCCCCTAATAGTAGATTAAAAATTAGTTACCCATCAGGTAAATCTTAAAGGAACTGTATTTTGCTACACTGTCAACAAATATATTTTAAATGCTTAGTCCATACACTTACAAAGATCCCAAATATTTTTTGACCCAAGACTATCATTTTTAGACTGATTGAAGATCTCTATATTAATGCAAGCTGCTGTTGTCACCAAAGAAAAATGGGTCATTAATCTTTTTTTAATTTCTATCAACAAAATGGATATAATCCTTTGAAATGGAAAGATACAATCCAAGTTCAGATTGGGATACCAACATACGGTTCCTCCTTTGAAAAACAGCAATATAAATCCCACAAAAAGCAAGCTAAAGGAAATCAACAGTGGTACTGATATTTATTTAAATGATATTATTTAAATGTTGTATGTTGATTGATGGCCATGTAAATATTTGAGTGAAGACAACAGTAATTACATAGTTCCTATCTTGTCTTCAATATCTGAAATTTGTGCAAAGAATGCCTACAAATGAGGAAGAAAATTAAAAAATGGTTAAAATGATGGTGTATATGATTCAACAGTCCATGTGTTATGTAGCAGATTGCAGTGGAATGTAGTGTTGCAATTCCATTTCTAGTTTGTAGTTTTGCAATCCAGGAAAACTCTTGCAACAGTGCAAAATGGAACATGAACAAGAATACCTATCCTATTATTGTTTTGATAATAAAGAGGTATAAGCAACCTAATTGCAGCAGATGCTGTTGATATCCTGACCATCTCCCCTTTATAAGGCTTTTTGTGTACCTGTCTCACAACTGCCATGGGTATTGGTCACTAAACACTTCACAGCTGCACCTTTCTCCAGAGACTCAACCTTGGTTGGCAGAAGCTTCGTAGATAACTCAGGAGATGCCTACAAGTTTTGCAAACCCAACTTTCCACTCATTTTCCTCTATCTAGTTCTGTCTCAAAAGCCATCTATTAGCCTATAGATGACTAATTGATGTGGAAATAAATAACCCAGACTCTTTGCCTCTGGGTGGGGCAACCTCTACAGTGTAATTCACACTTAAGAGTCCCTTGGATCAGGCTGAGGCTAGATGAGTCCTGAAACCACTTCTTTACCTGCTTTCTTCACTCCCTTACAAGTTTCTCCTTGGAGCAGTCCCTCAATAAATGATTTACACAAAAATTTTTATCCCAAACTCTGCTTCTTGGAAGCTTGATATAAGAAACTATTGTCTCTGTTAGAAGAAGAATTCTTAACTGAATTATGACATATGCAATGATGGATTACTCCGCTTTGGTAAAAAGAAATGAATCTACCTACATAAAGCAATATGAATAATTTGCAAAAACATAATTTTAGGCCAAAAACAAAGAAAAAAACCTTACAGCCAATACCATCAGTGTAAAATAATCATGAGAAGAATACTCTCAATTTCTAATTAATTGTTTATTTAGAGTCAGGAAAAATGGGGTATAAAACTTGAATTGGGTATGGTAGAGGAGAGATATAAAATAAAGCAATAAAAATTGTGCATGGGTCAGTGCTGAAAATGAATTTGAACTGAGGATTTTTCTACATGAATTTCATGACTGTCAAAAACAACAAGAAAAACAAAATAACAACATGGTGATTGCTCAATGAAAATTTTACTCCCTAACCTATATAGCTCATTCCTTTTCCCTTTCCTGATTAATGGACAAAAGTATATCTAAAAACACTGTTTAATGTGATGCAGGGCTTTCCATCCTAGTCCAATTTACTTTGTGATTACACACATAAGAAAGACATTCAATTAGTAATGATTTTCTGAATTACACTTCCTTTCTATTTTTTCTACCTGCTCCCTGCTTTAGTAATCCCTCCCTTAGCAAATTTCTAGATTACTATAGATGTATTATTAACTGGTGTTTTTTTTTTAATTTTTATTTTTATGTGATTGTTTACTATTTCTTTTTTTAAATTTAAGTTCAATTAGCCAACATATAGTACATCATTAGTTTCAGATGCAGAATTCAGTTATTCCTCAGTTGCATATAACACCCTTAACTGGTCTTCTTGATACACTATTGGATAAGTGGCATAAAGATGATTTTCAATGCTACAGTTGCTATTTTTACATGTGGAAACAAAAGTTCTTTATGTACTTTCTAGAGCACTATTCACTGACACATTGTCTCTAGACAACATTTTGCTATTTGGCCACTACTGAAGAATTTGACCAATGTGTCTGCAATACAATTTTCAGAATAATAGTATATTTAAATATTTATATTTTGAAAGTTTTTGGTAAAAACTTTGGATGCAGAAAACTTTAATAAAATTTTAATACTTTTATAAATAATGTTCCAGAAATTCTAGAGAAGAGACCAAGTCACTTATAAGGAAAGATTTGAAAGTATTTTATAACTCTTTAGGTTAGATTCAGAAAATTAATATTCTCCATCAACGAAATGAGTAAGAGAAGTGGTAGTGATTAACACTGTAAGCAAGAGATGAGACAATGTGAAAGAATAATTCATCACTGTCTAATATTGTTAGGTTTTGAATGTGTGCATGCATACTTTCCTTTTCTTAAAAAGGAAACACCTTCCTTTGGAATGTATTATTCAACAAATTATGGCAACACTCAATACTAATATAATTTTTGAAATATGTTGGGGGAAATAAAACTGATTTTCTTGTACATAAGTAAAGAAATAAAAAGAATATAATTGTTGACTATTATAATTTGAGAAACTTTCTGTATCATCTTAATCACTATCATGGTCAAAATAGCTGATAAATCACAGGGATTAAAGTATTGGATTCAAATGTATTGTATTGGATTCGTGTATTGGATTCAAATTGCTGACCTGTGTAAACTGAGTATTATCATCATAAATAGATGTCTTTAAAAAGTCTAACACTTGAAGAAATACGTTGAGCTTTCAGTAATTCTCAACAGATATAGATTCCACTGAGTACTTTTAATGTTGATATTTTTTTAATGGAAGCCAATCTACATACTTTCTATAACTTAGTCTTTCAAATGTCATTCTTGGGTCCTGAGAGAAGAATCTCAGTATTATTAGCTTTGTGGTGGAATTATAATTATAGATCCAGTCAGTAATTAAAGATCAAGTGCTGTATATGGAATAGACTCAGGTCACTTCTGGATCTGACATATCTGACTGAAACTATCTGTGAGTTGTCATTAATAAATTTACGTTAGAACTTGACAAAGAACTATGAATATGCAATTGGAAGTGATTGGTTCAGAGATTTTTTCTTTTTAATTTGGAAACCATGACAATTGTCTTCTGGGTGTCCTTGAACTACTAAAATTTTAAGCAAAGATGTGTATCAACACAGGTGCATTTACCAGGTAGATAGCCTATAGATTTTCATCAGACTCTTCAAGGTCTTGATCCAAACAACAACAACAACAAAACCCAACACATTTTTTACATAACACCCACACAGTCTGTCTCCCTCCCTCACTCTCTCTCTTTCTGTCTCTCTCTCAATCTGTTTCTTTCTTTGAGTTAGAAGTCCAGAAAGAAAAGTGGACATGCCCTAAATGGACTTGTCCTTGTTACATGGTTAAACAGGGCTGGGACTAAAACTGCATTCTTCTGTTTTCTAGTCCAACTCTCATTTCCATTAAATCAATGGTCTTTCATTTCTTGTCAATATTTGAAAGCATCAATCTTGCATTATGGTAAGTACTCTACTAGGGCATTATCAGATATACCAAATAATGATAGGAAGTTATACTATCTTTAGTATTTAAATATGCATTGTAGCATTTTGCTTACTTACAATCTGAAAAAAATAAATTTCTTCCTTTCAACTCTAACTCCTCAACAAATCTATTAGGGATAAAATAAAACTGTCCTTTCTGTATGTTTGATTAGTTGCCTGATAGGTTTTGGTAATTGAAACTAATTGAAACATTAACCTACATATACCAAAAAGTAAGTCTGTTTTAATGATAGTCACATTAGAATTTGATGGATGGTTATTAGATGTCAACCTTATACCTCTTACTCTTAAAAAGCTGTCTTAAAGTAAATAGCAAGCCGTTATATCAGAATAATAGTTCAATATATTTTAAACATACCCAATAAAGCCTACACACTGCTAAAGCTCAAACTTCGGAGAAATCACTTTGTGTCTTTAAAAACTCCTAACAGATTACCATTTTTCATTGTATCATATTCTTTCATCTTTTGTTTTTATTATATCAGCCCCATTACATTAAGACTTCAAAATGATTAACTCATTCAAATCATTGATCCATCTTTTAATAATGTTATACACCAAATTAGTTTTTATCATTCTAATGCACTTGTCATTATTCTTTTTTCCTTAAAATTGAGGTTGTTAAGTATACAGATAGGTGATATTTAGATCAAATAATCTTAATTCAGTTACATTATTCTTTCCAAAACTATGTAACACTAACAAAAGAACACATATGGCTCAGTATAGATGAAATTAAATTGTTGGGATGGAAGGACTGGGCAGGGGAGCATGTGTCTGAGCTTTTCTATAAACAATAATTTTAATATCTGGTATCTTCTTTAGATTCTTTTGCAAAGTTATTTTTAAATGTGTAATATTTCCACAAAATTAAAATACAAAGGCACTATTAGCATATTATGCTGAACAGGAAATCCTTTATTTCATAACACAGATGGTGAACAAAACAGGAAGCCAAGAACTAAAAAAGAGAAAAAACAACCCTTAGAACTTCCAGTATGACAAATAATACATATCATGGTGCAATATATTAGCAATTTTTAAGTTACTTTAAATAAAACTCATAAAGAATTTTCTCAAGATATACTCTTTTAGAAAATTTCAAGTTACAATACATCATTGCTAACTATAGTTCCCAACACACATGCATACACACACACACACACACACACAGAAGGTAAACATGTGTGGTGATAGATAAATTAGCTTGATTGGGGGCATCATTTCACAAAGTTTATGTATATCAAAACGCCATGTTGTACCTCTTAAATATATACAGTGACTATTTGTTAATAAAGCTGAAAAAATAAACTTAAATGGATTGAATATTGAATAAATAAGAGTTTTCTCAGCAGTAGGACATATTTGAATTTTCAGTCTATAAGTTATATTTGTAGCATCCACACATTTCCATGTTACAAAATTTCCTACAAACAATATGAGTAATTCTTATTATCCAGGCTTGAAAAACACTGATAGCCAAAGACAAGGACCCACCTCTTTCTACATATCAATAGAGGAAGATACAGAATACAGAAAAGATGTCTGGATCTTTTTTTTTTTTTTAAGATTTTATTTATTTATTTGACAGACAGATCACAAGTAGGCAGAGAGGCAGGCAGAGAGAGAGAGGAGGAAGCAGGCTCCCAGGGTCTGGATCTTTAATGTGAGAACCTGATACTGGAAGATGATCTTGATGCAGAATTGTTCAGTAGCTTCCCACCTGCATTAGACCTTGCATGAGTCCGAAGAGTGGAAGACTTCAGTTAGGTGAACAGTAGTGAATATATGGTCATCATAAATAATCCTTCAAGGTATCTGTCACAAGCATGTGATATGAAAGACACAGATAAACTAGCATACCATGGTTTTTTGTCTAAGTTTATAAGTAAAGGAAATGCTAAATTTCAATTAGAGGTTAGGGAAAATAAGGTTATAATATTTTTCTCATCCAAGTTTAGTAATCTGTCAATTCTTTCCATAAAAACCAGTTTGAGTAGGGCACCTGGGTGGCACAGTCAGTTAAGAGTCAGACTCTGAGTTTCAGCTCAGGTCATGATCTCAGGGTCCTGGGATTGAGCACGCCCCACCCCTGCCCCATGTTGGGTTCTGCACTCAGCACAGAGTCTGCTTGAGACTCTCTCTCCTCTGCCCTTTCTCTCACACCATGTTCTCTCTAAAATTAATAAATCTTAAAAAAAATAACTTCAGAAAACCTGGTGGTTTCTCATAAAGTATCGTAAGCATTCTACTAACACGTATAATAATAAACATTGTGATATTTTCTAGTTTCTCTTTACTTACAAATTACTGACACAAAAGGGACTTAAAATGGATAAAAAAAAACTTGCCAGCAAAAGTTGGGGAAAAAAATACTTTAAATCTACACAGCATCAATAAATAGTAGTTCACAAAATGGTGACATAGTGAACTATCAGATTATATAAATCTGAATGGTTTCTTCCAGTAGTTGGGAATAGGTAATTGAGAAGGGAATTTCTTAAGTAGAAATATTTTCACAAAAAATTGGCTAGTTTAAATGAAAAAGTATAAAGGGATCATCAAAATGATTTCCTTAAATTAATACTCAAGTCTTTTTAATATGTTCTATTTTGTCTTATCATATGAAAAAGATTTGTCAGAATACATTTGTAATATTAAATATTTTATATTGAAGTGGGAATGATAGAAAGTAAATGAAACATCAAAATAAGAGTAACCAAACATATGAAAACAGCATATCAAGATAATTCTAAAAGGAATACACATATTCAGGAAGGATTTAATAAATGCAAAAGATACTTTTTATGTAATAATTACCCTGCTTAACCATAAAAGTCTTTTTCAATGCCATTATCATAACTGTAAAACAAAACTAATTTTTTAAAACTTATTCTGTTACATTTTAAGTTTTTAGAGATGTTCTTAGTTGATTACTTAGATCTAATCTTGAGCTGGTGGCTAAAGATATTCTAGATTTTACAATGATTTCCCCCTACTTCTGTAAGATTAAAAAAATGAAATACTAATGTTTAAATATGAGGATAAAATTAAGTCCAACAATTAGATTTATTAGTTGTTTCATCACCCCATGTGATTGGATTTACCACTATGTTGATGCTAAGTATTGAGCTAAGTGAGAGGTGGCAGACAGAGCAGAAGCTAAGCAAGTATCTAACCTGAAAAAGTATTTAATGCAAATTCCTAATACTTGTGCCCAAGTTCTGAGAAAACCAGGTGCATTTTGTTTCAGAGGAGAAATACCTACCCCTAATACTGCAGAAAGATCTTATAAGCACTGAATACTTCATAATGCACTCAAGGATCCTGACTGAAACTATTCGTTGTTATTTTACAATAAGATAGGTAAGCGTAGAGCAGACTTCTACTTTATATATGAAGAAACAGAGTCAAAAGTGAGACATGTCCAAGATCAAACATTTGGTTTAGTTCTGTGGTCATGACTGAAATGAACTTTCTGGACTATCGGCCCACCATGCTTTCTTTCATATTGTGTTCGATAGCAATAGATATGATGACAATCATGTAATTAACCTATCCTTTAGCACAAATGAGTATATTAACATAAAATTTGCATACAGTATAAAAATTTTTACTCAAATGAAAGTACTGGCCTAAACTATGATGACTCTTACTTTTTGTAATGATTCCTTTACACCAGGCATGATTTAGCTTATTGCTTAGCATAATAAACAGACCATTAAATACTGTATATAATTGAGTTAAAGCAAATTGCTCTTTATCTGGGTTTCATTGGGCTAACTTAATTGGCTTTATTAATAAAGACAATTTGTAATAATAGTAAGGATAATGTGTGCAACCTAATTCTTCACTATGAATATTTAACTGATACTTTAATATTTTGATTTAAGATAAAAATAATTCAGGGTAAACATATAATTATCTTATAAATAAGCAAATAATAAAAATTTTAAAAAGATGGTTTTAAGGGATCTCCTTTAAAAAATATGTAATTGACTCACTCTCTGATGCAGTTTTGCATTAAAAAATAACTTAGATATACATACAAAGAAATGACAGAGAACAAATGAATTGAAAATGATAAGAGAATAATCTTCAATTACATAAACATTTATGGAAACAATAGGATAGATCAATGAAACAGAATAGAAAACCCAGATATGAACTCATGACTATAAGGTCAACTAATCTTCCACAAAGCAGGAAAGAATATCCATGAGAAAAAGACAGTCTCTTCAATAAGTAGTGTTGTGAAAATTGGACAATATGCAGAAGAATGAAACTGGACCACTTTCTTACACCATACACAAGAATAAACTCAAAACAGATGAAAGACCTAAATATAAGACAGGAAATGATCAAAATTCTTGAGGAAAACACAGGCAGCAACATCTTTGGCCTTGGCTGCAGTAACTTCTTATTAGACATGTCACTGGAGGAAAGGGAAACAAAAGCAAAAATGAACTATTGGAACCTCATCAAAATAAAAACTTCTGCACAGAAAAGGAAACAATCAACAAAACTAAATGGAATGGGAAATGATATTTGCATATGACATATCTGATAAAGGGTTAGTATCCAAAATCTATAAAGAACTTATCAAACTCAACACCGAAAAAATCAAATAATCCAGTTAAAATATAGGAAGAAGACATAAACAGCCATTTTTCCAAAGAGAATTTCCAGAAAACCAACAGACACATGAACAGATGCTCAGTATCACTCATCATCAGGGAAACAGGAATCAAAACCACAATGAACTATCACCTCACACCAGTCAGAATGGCTAAAAATAACAAAACAGGAAGCAACAGGTGTTGCAGGATGCAGAGAAAGAGGAACTCTCTTACACTGTTGGTGGGATCGCAAAATGGTGTAGCTACTCTGGAAAACAGCATGGAAGTTCCTCAAAAAATTAAAAATAGAACTACCCTATAACCCATCAATTGTACTACTAGGTATTTACCCAAAGGATACAAAAATATAGCTTTGAAGTGGAGGGGGGTGGCACATGGACCCTGATGTTTATAGCAGCATTATCAACAATAGCCAAATTATGGAAAAAGCTCAAATTTTCATCAACTAATGAATGGATAAAGTACACACACACACACACACAAACACAATATGTACTTTAGTAGTAGTAATAATACTTTATTAATATTTTATATATATAATGGAATATTACTCAGGCATCAAAAAGAATGAAATATTGCCATTTGTAACAATGTGGGTGGAACTAGAGTATATTATGCTAAGTGAAATAAATCAGTCATAGAAAGACAAATACTATATGATTTCACTCATATGTGGAATTAAGAAATGAAACATGAACATGGGGGAAAAAGAGAGGGAGGCAAACCATAAAACAGACCCTGAACTACAGAGAACAAACTGAGGGTTGATGGAAGGGAAAGTGGGTGGGGATGGGCTAAATGGGTGATGGGTATTAAAGAGGACACCTGTTGTGAAGAGCACTAGGTGTTATATGTAAGTGATGAATTGCTAAATTCTACTCCTGAAACTAATATTACAACACATGTTAGCTAACTGGAATTTAAATAAAACCAGAAACAAACAAACAAAAAAAGAACTTATTCTTGTGTTGTTGGTTGGCGTATTCTACAAACATCCATTAGATCTTGTCGGTTTGATGGTGTTAATGAGTTTTATATCTTAGACAGTTTTCTAATTATTTTATGACTTGTTGTGAAAGGGGTGTTGAAGCCTCTAAATGTACTTGTGGATTTTTTTTTTTTAATTCTATCATTTCTGCTTCACATATTTGGGATCTCTTTTGTTTAGAACTCACACATTTAGATTGCTATGTCTTCTTGGTGAGTTATCATGTCCCACTCTGGCTCTCATTCTTTTCTTTACTCTGAAGTCTACTTTGTCTGCTAATTACATAGTTACTTCAGCTCTACTGTGTTGTTTCTCAGTACTGAGGTCCCCAGCCAGACCAAACAAGACTTTAATTTATTTTACATGCAATATCCATGGGTTTCAATTGTACTTAGCAGGAGATATAAGGGAAATTTCAGGAAAAGAAATTATTTGGACATATTTTGGTCATTACACAATCATTTAATTCTTGAAAATACTTTGTATTAATTATAAAAGCTCTACAACCTACAAACATAGAAAAATAGAAACAAGATATGTCAAATTACACATACCTTAAAAGGATGAAGGTAAGTTTTAAGCTTATTAAATGTTAAATTCATTGCTTCAAATTAGATTATAAGGCCTATAATTTAATTTTTAAAAAGTACTAACTGAATTTTGACAAAAAATTTTGCAAAACTCAAGTATGAAATTAAAAAATGAGTACTGTATTTGAGTATGCACAATTTAGAATACATTTCTTCCATTTGGATTTTAAATTTTTGTTAAGTGTCCTTATTAGTTATGATAGCCACTAAAATCAGATGTAGAAAATAATTTTTTACATAATTAAACTAAATTAATTCAAGAAAATTTTATTTCATTTTTGGCCTAATTGTTTTAATTCCTAACCTCATGTGGTTATATGTGGTTTACAATGCTGATTTTATATAGTGGTAGATACATGTAGTTTATCTGTTGATATAGTGGTGGGTATTTATAATTGATATGCATGTTTGTGTGTGTGAGTATGCTCAAACAATTTAATGATAGTAATACATGAGTAAAAACTTTTGAGACCACTCTATTGTAGGTTCTACCCCTGCTAACTGTTGTCCCAAGATCCATAGCTCATGTACTGAAACAGCATTATACAGCCTGATAAACATATACCCTCTAGGAGGGATGCTTGGTATCAGTTTAAATCTGACTAGTAAAAAAATACGTTCAACTTAACAGCCAATGCACCTTGAAATATCTATGTGTGCTTGTTTTATGATCCCAGAGGTAAGATGTGTTAGAAATTATAATTATTATTTTTCAAATAGACACATAAAGCATTTGATCATGTGTCAAGACTTGGAAAGAAACTGGAAAAAAAAGGAATTTTATTATTTGACCAACAATTTCTGAATTATGTTTCATCTTTTAATATCATTAAAGGGTAATGCACTCAAATCTAATTCTAATAAATGTTGCATCAACATTCTAGCCCTAACAGCATGCAATTACTGCTAAATTAATAAAATGAGAGTTTCATAAGTATAAAATTTCAACTGTGTTTTGAAGGTTTCAAGTCTGTTTGTTGCTTCATCCCAAAGTGTTTTAATGCATCACCATGGCAGCTAAATATTAGGCCAAAACCAGATTACCTTGTAGCAATCACAAGGTATACACAGTTCACATATCTTCAATGCATTATCAGCAAAGGAGACTCTGGTACTAAATACTGATACATTATTTTTGACACCATTTATATTTATTACATATAAATGCATGAAGAAAAAAATTCAGTGTGTGTGTGTTTGTGTGTGTGTGTGTGTGTGTGTATATGGGATTTTGTGCTCTTTTTTTAGGTCTGAAGAAATGAGTATAGAATCAATTTCAATGATAAAGCATTTATGGAAAGAACATTTTGGGTCCATGGAATAATGTCTAATATTTTTATTTAGTAGTTTTCACTACTAGTTGCCTTTTCTTTGTGGCAATAAAACAAATTTTCACTCGTATTAATACAGGATTATATATCCTTTCCTTTCCATAGAAATACATAGGTGTGGCAGGTTCTACATATATACATTACTTTCAGAAAAGGAGTCCCCACATTATCTAAGAGTTTGACCCAAATTGAAATATTTATTATTGCTTAAATGTTTATTCTGTAACTTAGGCTATAGTAATTCCATAACTAGGAATCCTACAGGATAACATTTAGTCATGTCTAACTGTGTGCTTTATAAAATATGTACTTAATAAATATCAGCTCAATGAAATGATGTGAATGGATTACTTAGTTCTTATTTTTTCTATCTACCTACCCTTTCCTTCTTTCTCTTGTATTATTTTCTTTTTTCTCTCTTTCTCTTTTCCTCTCTTTCTTTCTTTGGTTTTTTTTTTTTTTTTTTTTTTTTTTTTTTTTTTTTTTACTCAATACACCATGTATTAAGAAAAAGTAAATCTGAAAAGCCAACTACATGTAGCAAGTAAGTGTCAGTATCAGGAAAATTACCATTAAGATGGTTGAAGAAGCACAGTTGTCTCTCGAGCATTACTTTAAATCTTTTAATTGTCTAAGTTGTTATGAGTACATTTGAGGATATTCAACATTTCGTAGTCTTTTATGGTTTCACAGAATAATCGGTTGAATGTGTTACAATCAACTTTATGTGCAGAGAAACCATACAGCCTAAACATTACATCCCTCTGTCACACACTGGATAAATAAATATACTCACCTTATATCAGGATAACTCTGGTTTCCACTAAGGCAGCAAATGGTAAACTGAGACTGCATTTCAATTAGACAAAAGTCTGCAGGTAGGTTATAATCTATTTGGGTTCTATTCATAAAAGGAGCACCCTTTTATATCCAACTCTATGTTAGGAGTCCTACCAGAAGCTATTTTCTTAATTGCCCCTAAAGTGATGACGGCTGAAGGAAATGGACAATGGAATTCAAAAATATGAACAAAAATCCCTTTAAAAGAATTAAAATGACTAATCGCTGGAAGATGCCCACACATTAGTTTTTTTTTTTTTCATTTCATTTTATTTTATTTCTTTTCAGTGTTCCAGCATTCATCGTTTATGCACCACACCCCGTGCTCCGTGCAATACGTGTCCTCCATAATACCCACCACAAGTTAATTTTTTTTAAAAGCACATGAGATTTTAATTTATTGCAGAGTTTGATAAAATGCCAATAATGCTACCATGGTGAAACAAGAAAGTGGTTGTCTCCTTCTGCCCCTTCCACCTTCTCCCTTGTCCCTAGTTTCCAAACTGTGGATTCAATTTGAGGAAAACTATGAGTATCTCAGTGCTTCTATTCTTTTTATAACAGATGGGATATAAGCCAAGGTTTGCAAACTCGGGGCCTAAAGGTAGCCTTATGAGTTCAACTCAGTATTAGAAAAATCAAAAAGGTCCACAGATAATGTAGATTTCCAAATTCTCTCAGTAACAAAATTGACTGGAATAAGTTGGCAACCTCCTTTTAATAAACCATTAACTCTATTGCTATGGTCACTCACATGTACTCCCCTTTCCCCATATTCTCTAACACCTGGCTATTTCTCATATTTGCATTGTCATTACTTGCCAGTATTATGGAAGCATTTGAAAGTTAGTCTATACAAGCAAAGTTAGCTCATTAATCACCCAGAGTCTATATAGAAAGGAAGGCACAGAATTTTCTATATCCATGACAGCCATTTTTAAGAATAAACATCATAGTGTTATACTGTTATGAGAAGGGCCTAACCCTAAAAATAGTTGTTAGTACTTGGCACTATGTTTTATTTTTATAAAATAGAACAGTAACAATATTTAGTCTGAATGAAACTTTAAGTATATATTGCCTTGTGAAATCAACAATGGGTAGAAAAATATTTCTCAGGCTCAGCATTTGCCAAGAAGTAACTAATAATATATTTTGTCTTATGCCAATAATTATACAATTTGTAGGTGTAAATAGAACATGTATTAATGTATAAAATTCAGGACATTTTAATGTCAAAAAATATAGAAAGCTTCTAATGATTCTACCACAGGTTTAAAACATTCTGAATTTTTTTAAAGACTAAGAAAATGAATTCTTGTATAATTTTCAAATGAGCCATAAGACATCTGGCTAGACATATTTTATATGAATGATCAATTTATGCTCCTAAATCTAAATATGACCAATATATTTTTTCATAATATTTTAGTAGAAATAAGATTTATCTCTCTTTTTAATTCTAAAATTGTGTGCCAGAGGTAGGTTTTTTTAAAAAACAACACAAATATTTCTGTATTTCTATTTCCATATATCTTTTCCAAACCAGAATCCTAATTTTAATATCACCAATTAAATCAATTTAAAAAGCTTCTACAAATATTTGACATCATTATGGTAAAATGCCACCACAATAACCCAAAGATCCAGTTAGTTTGATTTAATTACCTGAAAACTGTGAACTCAGAAGAAGTTATAAATTTATAGCAATGCTACCAAACATTCAAGAGAGAAATTTATTTGTGAATCAAACTGAGTGTTGGTATAGTTCATGATGTGCAGGTTATTAATCTGACTTATTTTGTTCTCCAGCCACAGAGATTATTATCTTTTGGGGAATTTACTACTTTTATGCTTCAAAAATATATTTAACTTTTAGATTGCTTTATTACAATATAAGGATTATTTATATCAATACTGTACTAAGCCAACTATCTTAGATGTTTACAATTTAAGTGATTTAAAAATGTTGACTTTTGCTATGCCCATTCTTTAAAAGGAATGATTATTGGTGCTACAAATATATCTACTCCAACACTGTAATTAATATAGCTTTTAAATACATGAACCTGGAACTCTAGATAAAACCTTTTGGCCAAAACACAGTAAGATTTATGATATGCATGTGTTATGTAACATTCTGGTTACCAAGTGAAAGTTTCTAGTCCATTTGAGCTCTTTGTGTAAATCTATCTTATACTTCCATAGTTAGTATGATATACTCAATTAATTATGAATTATTATATGGCAAAATGTGGATATAATCTCAATGTCATCTTTTAAAAGCTCTGTTCTTTCAGTCTCATATAATGTCTGTCTCAGCATCAATTTAACAATCATTTGGTGAACAGTTTCATTGAAAAGATCAGGAAAAATAATATGCTTAAATTTCTAGCACAGTGACTGACATAGTTAAACTTTGAAAAAAAACTGTTTCAATATTACTTTTTCTTTTCCTATATTATGCAAACAATCATATTCTTTCTTCACTCTGTCTACAAAGATGCTATTATCCATCAATTTTTAGAGCTAATCAAGTTTTCTTTAAATAAGTAATAAATTTTCATTATTAAAACTTCATGAAACAGAATGAAATGTTTCTAGTTTATGTCATATAATTTTCATGTTTTTTTAAAGCTGGAAGAATGCAGTTTTAGCATCATGATTAAAAATAAGCACTCTAATGTCATACTGCTTGGATTTAAATGCCAGCTCCAATACAATTTAGTCATGACCTTGAGCTTCATGCCCTTTCAAAGTCTAAATTTCCTTCTATATAAAATGGAGATAATAATGTTAACTGATTTATAGGGTTATTGTCAGGAATAAATGTGATAATCCACATAAAATTTATCAGCATAGTGCCTACAAAAATGTACCCAGTTAGAATAAAGACCAATTTCTATTATCATTACATTATGTGCCAGTCTTTGTGTTATTATATTATCCAAATGAAGTCTCTGTCCTCAAAGAACTTGTCATTCTGCAAGGGGAACAGATGAAGAAACAATCAAATCAAATATATTTTTGTCTTCATGACGATGGGGATAACTATAGGAACAATAGAAGAGACAAATAATTCTCATCTTGATGGTCAAGAAATTATATGTCTTAGGAAATATATGAAGGATAAAAAATAGTCATCCTGGTCAAATGGAAAATCATGCATTCTTCTGACTAACCTTTTCTGTTAATGAAGTATCCTGCACCAAAAGTACCATTTACATGGGCATTTATGACCCACATCTTGATCTCTGTGAGTGTGATTCTGTGATCACATTTGGTAGCATATGACCCAAACTTTTATGAATTTCTTCCCCCAAATTTTGAGATTTGCCACCAAAAAGCAGTGAAAGAAAGTATCTTTCCAGTGGTTGGAACAGTATGGAAATATAATATAATATAGACAATATAATATGATATGATATAATATTTAATATAACATGACTGGTGACCATATTTCCTGCCAGGTTAAGAAATCCAGTCAGCAGAGCAGAGATAGTGGTGGTTAAAAAAAAGAAGAAACAGCTGAATCCTGGTGGTATTTGATTCCTAGCTTCCAGGTATTCCTAAAACTTAAGTCTTTTTGGTGTCTTAGCTCCATAATTATTCCTTATATTTTCTTTTCTAAAAATTCCACCTTTTCCCTCAGCTAAAAACATAAAACAAAAGTTATTTTATTGTATTAGCAATGAAAATTCAGAGTTTCCACCAAGAACTGTAGGGAAAGATGTGCTTGGTGGGTTCACAAATGTCAGAGGAGGGTCATCTCTAATCCTAACTTACATTTGAGGCCTGATTCTAACAATCACCTAACACTACTTTCTGTGAAGAAGACACATGTCTCCATTTTTAGCTAAAAGTTTTGACTTTGATTCCTCCCCCACCAGATAGTTCCCTTATTTGCATTACTCTAGAAAAATTAATTCCTTCTTTGCCAAGTTCCTATTGGTTACATCTAATCATAATTTCACTTTTCTCATTCCCTCATTGCCCTGTTTACAATTCCAGGATAGCTACACCAGGTTTAATGTGAAGTCCTTCTGGGTAATTGTCTCTGTGACACAGTGGACCTCACACAGATTCATAGCTTCTTGACCTGCAAGTGGCTGCATAATTTTCCAGCAGCCTTCCATGTTGTGATATTGTACTTTCAATATATCACAATCTTCCCCACCACTTACACCCATACAGTGATTTCTCCTTATAGAGCTCAATATTCTGAGTAACAATGCTTTTGTCTGTTCTGACATACATGGAAAAGGAGGCAGGTAAATAAATCAGTAATGTAAGAAATCATAATGAACCTGAACTGCAATCTGAAATGATGACATTCCCAGTTCAAAGTCCTTCAGCAGATTTCTGTTACTACTAAAATAGAGACCAAAATCATCGCTTTGCCCTACAGAACCTTGCAAGATAATATATGGACCATGTCCTACTTCTAGCTTCATCTCCTGTCCATCCCATTAATGTTGGCCTTTATTTACTATCTAAATAGTAATAGTAAATTTCCTAGTTTCTGTGCCTTTGCAGTTGCTGTTTCCACTGGTGAAACATTTCTTCTCTAGACATTCTTAGTAAACTTAGCATTTAACTCTCAGCTCAAACTCACACAAACTTTCAAGCCTTATGTGTTCTGTTTTATATTCTCAGATACTCTATATTTTTCCTTCAAAGCACAATTTGGTAAAATTGTACGATTTTGTGACTCTGCAACACATATACACATATACATACATATATACACAGCACACACATACACACACATCTTCCTCTCTAGACTAGTTCTATGAGGGCATAGATCATGTTTATTTGACCATCATTATATCCTAGAGCCTAGACCTAGAGTAGCCCTGGCAAACAAAAACAAAAACAGAGACAAAAACCAAAAAACAAAACAACAACAACAACAACAAAAAACCCAGGAGTACCACATAGTTGTTAAGATTATGTGTTTAGGAGTAAGATCTATAGGGTTGAAATACAAGTGCTGTCTCTGCCTTCGGTGACTTTAGGCAAGTTCCCTAATTCTTCTGTGCCTCAGTTTCCTTCTGAGATTGCTAGTAGTACCTACCTCATAAGTTATGATAATTAAATACATGAAAGAGCTTTAGAAGGCTGTGATAGTCACCCCTCCATTCATCAAAGGTAATGATCCAAAGGCGTAGGACATGTAAATCTTCAGAAGATGAGAACCTTAATTTCTCTGAATCTAATGTAGTCTTACCTAAAACCATCTATTGCCCTGATTGTCCCAGGGGAGTCTTATGAGAAAAGAGCTGGCCCCAGGAGGAAGGCATTTAGCTGCTCACTGCAGAGGTTAAGCCCAGAATGGAGTAGCAAATAGCAACCTAGGTCTCTCTCTACAAAGACAGGACTTCCACTTATCTGGGCCTTTTTCATAATGTCTCAGGGAATAAGAAAAGATTTCCAGCAGTTAAGAGCATAGAGTTTATAGTGAGACAGATCTGCCATGGTAGACAATTTTACCCACAAATATTTGGTGTCCCTTGCTGACAGAGTTATATACCCCCAACCTTATGCTAGTGAAATGAGACATGACCTTGGGATTTGCTATGGTCAATGAAATATGAGAGGAAATAATGTGTGTCACTTCTGGGCAAAAGCTTAAGACACAATATTGTCTTCATCACATTTTCTTTTCTTCTGTGTCTATGACCTAAATACGTGGCCAATCCAGAGTAAGGAAGACAAGGCACACTGTTAATATAAGCCTTTGAACCTGTGAAATGTTCATGTTGTTCTTTCTCCAGATTAGCACGTGCTAACTAATACATCTGAATTTGAATCCTTGCTTCACTGCATAGCTAGTTCTGGGATCATGAGCAAGTTACTTAAACTACTGGACTTATAATTTGCATATCTGAATATGAGAATAGGAAAGTTTGTGGTAAATATATTTGGTGGGACTCTTAATCTATTTCTACCTACCCTCTTTCCTTCTTATACAGAAAAGGCTAAAAAGCTAAAAACAATTTTTCTTCCTTGCAGCTGAAGTTCTGAATGGCAGAAAAGATGACTCACTCTAAATTAAGTACACTTCTCTGGGATTTGGAAAGCATAAATGTAGCAGAGGCTATCTTCCAGCTGCTTTGGCTGTTCTGTGTTGGCAAGTAAAGATGTGGTGATATCTGAGTTAAGGCTGAGCTTTGAGGATACTGAAGGCAGCTACGGTAGAGCTGTAACTGCTCTGGTAGTCCTGTTCTGCTATGGGCCTGGCATCATTCCCAGAGGCCATATTATTGGAGTCCACATCTCAACCCCTACCATGTTTTGAAAACGTAATTCCTTCCATTTAACTCTTTTATACTACAAATATCCAGAATGGCTCTGGTTCTGCCCCAAATCCTGGCTGATTCTGTTTCTGGTTTTTGTGAACATCAATGTATAGAACATATAAGACACTCTTCTTCCAGTCCTCAGAATGTAATTAGCTCAGTAAATATTAGATGTTATTATTTTTATTGACCATCCTTTACTTAGATGTTCAAACACAGAAAACGATACTGTCACTGAGCTATTTCCGCAGTTCATATATCTGACAGAATCCTAAGTGCTAAGGATAAACAAGCAAATAAGAGAAGCCAGATGGCTGCCCAAACTTTTTATGCTACTTCATGGGGAAAAATACTTTCTTCAGCATCGGCTGCCAGTCAAACTCCTGATAATTTTACTTGTACCACATCCTCCTCTTGGCTATCCAGTATGGCCCTTTAGGGTTTCATAACTTGAGTTCAGCTGCTGGGCTAATACACCCTCCCAGAAAACACCTACGATCACTGCTCACCGGAATAATCTTGCTTATATAAGGCGAGCATCAGTTTCTCCAGCAATCTTTGTCACATGGAAATTCCCAACTGCAACAAATGGGAGGGACAGAAAAAGGAATACTTTCAAAGCCAAATGATTTCCCACTGAACTATTAAATCACTTAAATGGCCAACTTGGCACCATTAAATTTACTCATGATGGTACTTCCCAATTAGAAAATGTGTTTACATGTTGGTGAGAGACATACTTAGGATTTAATTGGAATTGATGATAGCACAGTAGTTGGTAAATTTAATGATGCCAACTGGTCATTTAGGTGACTCTGTCATTAGTTATATAGGCTGATAAAATCCTTATTTAAAAGGAGTATATTGCATCATTAATTATGGAACAGAGCTTCCCATTTCATGTGGGTAGATGTGAAACATATTGAAGAAACTCGGGGATCCATTACACCAAATGTCAACTTTGAATATATTGGTAGAGATAGGGATTCAAATGTATGAGCAGATACTTGATAGATATTAAAATAATAGTAATTATTCAAAACATGGCAAGCATGATTGTTTGATATCTTTTGTGAGTGAAAAATAAATAAACCAGAAGACAGAAATAGTAGAGATATTCATAATTGATTACTGGAGGATAATTTATACGATTATCATATAACTTTGCAATTATCATGAGCGTAACTTTCTATGCTATTAATTAAAGTTAATAACCCCAATGGCAGGCATTTGTTTACAGCATAGTATAAACAACTAAATGTGTATAATGTTGTATACATAAGAAAGCACTTTCATGCACTTTATCTCATTTAATTGATAAAAACTACTAACATTAGAGTGATAAGGAAGATTTTTCTCAAATAATTTCAATGACGTAACCAAATCAAAGATAATACAGTACCACCTCTAAATATGAACTACATGAACTAATGATGTCTGGTTTTGCATCCAGAGCTCTGAGTTAATTTTTTCAACAGCGCTGACACACAGTCGGTGAAATATTTTTTGGTAAAAAAGTGTTAGCCATAGTGGTAATAGTGTTTTCGGTGGTGGTTGTAATGGTTGTGGTAGTAGTAGTAGTAGTAGTAGTAGTAGTAGTAGCAGCAGCAGCAGTGGTGGTGTAATAGTTTCAGCAGCAGTAGTAGTACTAATAGTAATAGTAAACATTAGGTCCTGGCAGCTGTGTTTCAACTGTACCACTTTCCCCATATCTATTGTGAGAAGATATCTGCAATAGAAGGGTAATTTAAAAGTGTTTTTGTTACATGTTAAATTTTCCATTCAACAGAAATACATGGCTACTTATTTCTTTCTAAATCTACCCTTCTTTGGGTCTACCATTCTTTTTTTTTTTTTTTTTTTAAGATTTTATTTATTTATTTGTCAGAGAGAGAGCACAAGTAGGCAGAGTGGCAGGCAGAGGCAGAGAGAAAGAAGCAGGCTCCCTGCTGGACAAGGAGCCCGATGTGGGACTCGATCCCAGGACCCAGGGATCATGACCTGAGCTAAAGGCAGCAGCTTAACCCACTGAGCCACCCAGGCATCCCTCTGCCATTCTTAATATATATTTTAGCAATGAATCTCTAATAGATGGTTATGTTTAGCATTATATAAATAATTATCTATTTCATAAGAGAATAGGTAATTTACACTATGACACTGTTGAATTAAAGGTGACATGATATTAAAATTGTATGCCAGAAAAAAAATCCAAATTTGATATAAAATGATCTGGTCAGTGTCCATGAATGCCTTTATGTGGTAAATTTAAAAAAAGAAAAACTAGTGGGGTACCTTGGTGGCTCAGTCTGTTGAAGATCTAACTCTTGATGTCAGCTCAGGTCTTGATCTCAGGGTCATGAGTTCAGGCCCCACACTGGGCTCCACACTGGGTATGGAGCCTTCTTAAAAACAGGCAAACAAAAATTAGCAGTCATGATGAATATGCATCCACATAGAGAAAAATGAGTGAGCCTGCTAAATGAATTAATTCCTTATTAAAATTATCAGTAATTCAATATAAAAGCAATAGCACACTAGACTGGAAGCGTGATTTGTATGCTAGCAAATTACTACCACAGGGTTGCAGATGTTTTTTGAACTGCACGATAGTTTTCTTGGATCTTTCTCAAAATAAGAAAGTAACCAAGTAATCAAATGTACCTTACCCTGAAAAAGGAAATTAAAATGCTCTCAAAAGGATACACACATCTCCTTTGCTTTATGTGCTTGTTTCATTCTTCTTATAGATTAACTATTTCTACTTCTGCTTGCAGATGCATTGTCATCTCACAGACCCCAACTTCATTTCAGGTGAGCTTAGTTATTCTGGGCAAATGAACTGCAATCTCCCAATCCCAATTTCCAATTCCTAGGAGAGTATTAATAGCCTAGATGGATTCCAGTGCCCATTCCTGATCTAACAAACTGTACCTGAGAAAGGACTATGAACTTGGCAAGCATAACTCACATCTGTTAGAGGTGATGAAGTAGTTCTCATAAAAATAGACACATTATCCTGGAGGTGACTGATATCGGATAATTTTAAAACAAATTACTTAACCCCCCTGAATCTCAATTTCTTCTGTGGAATGATGATTATAGGACATTGTTCAAAATGAATACTTCTAAAAAATAATTATCCTATGTAAAAATAACGTATACCAGGGTCTGGTATACAGGAGGTGCTCAATAAATGGCAGCTGTTTGGATAGTGGTGGTGGTATTTTGGAAAGAGATCATGTGGTGCTTATTTATGTATTCCTTTCTAGGATTTACCATGATAGCTCTGTATATAGTTGGTTCTTTATTTTTCTATGTATTTAGTTGTTTAATTGGCATTATTTAACAATCACCTAATAGAATCTTTCATTGAGGTCTTTAAAAAAACTTCTTATTATACTATGGAGTATAGTTGACATACAGTTAATGACACATACTAGTTTCAGGTGTACAACATAAAGATTCAAGTTCTCTCTACATTTATGTTATGACCACCTCACGTGTAGCTACCATCTGTCACCATACGATGCTATTACGGTATCACTGACTTCATCCTTATACCATGCCCTTTATTCCATTACTGGAATCTTGCCTCTCCTACTCCACTTGATCCATTTTGCCCATCTCCCACCCTCTTTCCCTCCATCAAGTTTCAGTTTATTCTCTGTATTTATGGGACTGATTCTGCTTTTTGCTCATTAGCTTATTTATATGTTTTGTGTTTTAGATTCCACATATGAGCGAAATCATATGGTACTTTTCTTTCTCAGTCCTAATTACTTTACTTAGCATAGACTCTCTAGGTCCATCCACATTGTTGCAAATGGCAAAATCTCATCCCTTTTTATGGCTGTATAATAGTGCCGCATGTGTGTACGTGTACATGTTTACGGTACCGTTTTCTTACACATTAGTCTACTGGTGGACACTAAGGTTGCTTCAATACCTTGGCTACTGTAAATAATACTGCAGTAAATATAGGGGTGCATATGTTTGGTTCTTGGTTAGTTTTTATTAAACTGCTCAAATTATATGCTCTAGCAAAGAAGGGTAAGCAGGTAGCATCTTCTTCATACATATATAAAAAGTCAGCATGAGATTCTGACTTCAAGAAATTCATCAGAACCTTTTAATTCTGTTGGCACATAGGAGTATTTGTGAATCAACTAATTTCATAGTTTAATTTCAAAAGGCTCAAGATTCTGACAAAGGACAACTTTCCTGATGTTTGGCATGTTTTTCATTCTTAATACACACTCATTCTCAGCAGGAATGCAAACAGTGCATCATGGAAAATTGCTTTATTTTCAAAGACTATAATAGAAAAAAAGTGAATTTTGAAAACTCAGATATATGCATACTTGGCAGCAACAATTATGCCTACAATCATAAATATATCAAATGCCTCATTTGTTCTTGTGTTGTTTCAAAGATTACTTTTCAAATGTTCTCATAGCATATTCTCTCAACTTTGTCTTATGTCCTAAAAATAGCAGTTATTTACATAAATAGACAGCATTCTTCATGAGGTTTGGAAGTTTCTGGGTATTCTATATCTTTTTCCCTTTCTTTAAAAGGCAGTTAGGAGTTCGGACAAAAGTATGAGATCATGACTTTTTCCATGTAATATACATACATATATATACATACATATACATAAAACTATATGTTACTATATAACTACATGTCACTATATAGAGACTGCATTTAATATATATACTCATATGCATATACTCATATTTTGAATAAATTAAAGAATAAAACCATACATACTAATTCATTAACACCCACCATTACATGTCAGTGTTTTGGCACTAGAGATTCATCAGTAAACAAGTCGGTAAAAATTTCTACCTTACTGGAGTTATTCTTAAAGAGAAGCTAGAAAATAAATGGGATAAAAAGGCATTTCGGTAGTATACAGTGCTAAGGAGAAAAATATGAAGCAAGGAAATGGGGATATGTAGGAAGTGAATTTTAGAAAAGGTATCAAGAAAAGCTCACAGAAATAGTGAATTTAGTATATATTTACATATATAGTTTCCTTTTTTAAAAAATACGTTTTTCTCCTAATTTCAGAAGTAACTCAGGCTGATTCTCTAAAAAAAAAAAAAAAATTCAGACACTGTGGACATGTATAACATAAAACTGAGAGTTTCCTTAAATTCAGGTTGTGTATGTATCTATGTTTACCACATCCCCCCACATAGGATAACCCTATATGTCCTTCTCAGTAACTTTCTTTCCTCCTACTTCAATATGGTTCATACAGATTCCCATTAATTTTATTTAATCGGTCAGGTGATTTTAACGGAAACCCAAGTAAGCCTCAGGAGGAGAGCTGGAAAATATGAAGCCACTTGATAGCACTAAACAAGAAGCAACAGCTCACAAAAACATCTTTAAAAAGTCATTTTGAATTCATGACAGATTAAGACTTTACTGTAAACCTTTTCATTTATGAAACATGATTGTAGCTTGTCTGTCTTTATAAAGTTCCTAAATGTATTTATTTTGGATGATGGATTATGGAAAGCTTGTTCATACATCTAAAGACTGACATGTTAAATCACACGTTTTCATCTTTCAGAAATGAAGTAAGTTAGAAATCTTTTTATGATACATCATATAAAATCTTGCTTTTTTTTTTTTTAACAAATGGTCTCATCTTCATTTTTAATATAAGCCCACATTTTCAGAGTGCCCAGGTGGCTCAGGTGGTTAAGCACTCAACTCTTGGTTTCTGTTCAGGTCATGATCTCATGGGTCTCATTATCTCATGGGTCCTGGCATTCCCCTCCCCCCCTCCCTTCATGCTCAGCAGGGAGTCTGTTTGAAGATTCCCTCCCTCTGCTTCTCCCCCTGATCACTCTCTCTCTTTCTCTAAAATAAATAAACCTTAAAAAAAATCCTACATTTTCAAAAGCATGACTATTAATGTTATGTCAAAAAGTTTCTAGGACCTGATATTTTCAATAGGAATGATCAAAATTGCCTATATGAATAAGCATTTTGATTATGATTTTTCTGATCAGCTCTAATGATTTGTTTGTTGAAATCAAGTAATTATGCTTTCAATAGAATTTTTAATGTCAATAAATGGTCTTCCGAGGACTGGATTCTTTGTCAGCAATTCAGATATATTAATATGTTCCCATAAGAGTGAGGTAAACAAGGCACATTGTCTCATAGCAGCTAACAAATTATTCTTCACAATCAAGATTAGTACTATAGGATCATAATAATTACTGCCTCCTTTGTTCTTTCCTGCTGTTAAAATTATTCTGTTCCTTTTTTCTGAGTAATTGTTTTGGCAATTCTATTTGACATCTCCTGATAATTGGAGTCTTGAGGTGCATGAATCACATCCTTCGTGAGCCCTGTCTTTCTGCAAATAGGTATCTCCTTAACAATAGAGAAGATAAGCTCAGTGGAAGTTGTGAGTCCATTTCAGGCTATTTTAAAAACTGCAGCAGGCACTCTAACGATACTCTTAGCAGAGTAAATAACATATTAGAAAGTATTGAGGCTTTGAAAAGTTTTCTTTGATGAGACATGAAAAACCAACAACAACAAAAACAGAAACAAACCTAGAAGCTATTTTTATTCTTATTTATACCCTGCTATATTGAAAATGGACTTTGATTCAAACATTATGAATTTAAACATTTTATTTAAATAATAGTTACAGATGTTTATTAATTTTTTTCTAAAATAAAACTTAATTGTACAAAAATATAAATAAATAAACATATGGAAAGATTAGCAGAAAATAAGTTCAGAGTTGTAAGGCTGTTAAACTACTCGTTTTTCTTCCATTTTGATCCTATTAATTTATATATAAACAATAGACCATTCTGACGGTGGTGGAGCATTAAATAACAAAGAGAAAATATCTTCGGAAATAAGTTGTTCTGTAATAGATTAGTGTTGTGAGTGGAAAAATTCTTACTATTTTTATAGTGCTTGTTCTTTTGTCTTCAAAAAGTTGTGATTTAGAAATAATTTGTGATTGGAAATAATGGTAAATCTCATTACAATATTAATTACCATAAAGGAGGCTAACCTTTTTAAGTTACTAAAGCATTATTTTAATTAACATTATCAACATTCAATGATATCTTCACAATTCCTATATCCAAAGGGAGGGGGTAACATTCTGGTTGAAAGTTGAATACTTGGGCATTTATCTATAATCTATTATTGTATGTTAAACAACTGTTTTTACCTGGTTTGTATATTCACTGGGGTGACTTTTGAGAGAAATTAATGGAGATAGGGTTAACTAAATCCGCCCAATGCAGCCACTTCTCATTCTTTTATTTCTAGAGTCCCAGTGCTACCAATTACTGAGCACCCTAGTGCTACCGATTACTGTTGGGCAGTTTGCTAGATGCTGAGATAATTGCCTTCAAACCCCATAACCATGTACGGAGGGTATTGGTGAGAGTAGGATGTAAGTGAATAATTTCATTAAAATGTAATAGGTGCTAAGAAGAGGAGTGCTAAATTCAACATGGTGATTCAGGGAAAGCCTTCTGAATGAGAGGATGCTTTAATTGAATCCCAAAGGATTAGTCAAAGAATGCTCAAAAAGATATCCCAAGTAAGAGAAAAAACACAGGCACAGGTTCAGGTCTAAAACAGTAAGTCTTGTGATAAGAAACAAGGTAATTCTATAAACTTTATATTATTAGATTACAGCAGAGAAAGGAAGAAATGTCTGGGGCTGTTGATACAAGTAGGGGCCAGCTCATATAATGTCTTATTGCCAAATTAAGTGATAATAAGGATATTCCAGGAAGCAAGACAGGTTGGAAGTCTGAACCTGGTGTGTGATGGTCTGAGTTCTAGCTCGCATGGGTGACTCTACTGATGGATGGCATTTGCACATTCCATGAAAGCAAGCTAGATGAAAAGGGTAAAGGAGGAATTCAGGGTACTGAAACCCTGATTGATTTGGAGAGGTTTTCCTGGTAAAGTGATGATGAAGGTGTTGATAATATGGAGAAAAATTTGGTAAGTGAATTATAGCAGAGACGAGGAACTGAACTATGCGGATTCACTGTCAGGTGGGTGTGGGATCAACCAACTGAATATGTCCAGTGGGAAAGAAGTTTCCAACTCAGAGGAGACTTCCAGCCTAGTAACTTAACCTTGGGATTTGTCAGTTAATATGAGGAAAAGTAAACACTTTGTGTCAGAGAGAGCAGGGACTGAACTTGAGTCCTCTCTACTCTGACTGCAAAAACCCAGAGCTCTTTGGCTGCCTCCCTAAAAGTAAAGAAAAAACAATACTGAAACTCTATTCTTAAGCAGCATATCATGCAGGAATGCGGAAGGAGGATGCTTACAGAAAGAAGGATGCTTACTGCAAAGACTGGCAAATACCAGACCACATCAGTCTGCACCACGGTGAACCCCCCATGCTGAACTTTCATGACTTTTCCCCTCATTATAATACTAAATAAAGTTCAGGCTCAGGTGTGGAGATTTGACATTCTAATTAGACATGTGACACACGAAGAAGTGTGACCTTTAAGTGTGCAGGTGGTTTAAGTCCCCGCTTCTGCATTCTTGGACATCACCTTCTTCCCACCTCATTTCCTTTAAAAAAACTCTCCCTCACCTCTCCTTGGGAAGTCATCCTGAGATTGTTTCCTTTGTGAGGCTTCTCTTGTGCTCTAGCATTAAGTCCCAATAAGGCCTTGCCTGAAACTCCTGTTTGGTCTCTTGTCAATTTCTATCACTCAAAGAGTCCAAGGGCTCAGTTAAATATCAAGTGGATGGTATCATCCAGCACAAATGTAAAGACAAAGAAAAAGACTGACCACAAATAGACATTTAAGGAATAAACCCTTTTGTTTGGATTATAGGACAACACAGAAAAGCCTATAAAAGGGGCTGAAAAGAAATATAGCAACAATCCTGAAAAGTAATTTTATCCTGATTTTTTTCAGGTAAAAACTCTGAGCCTCAGAAAAATGCAGCTTGCCCAAAACCTTGTCTTATCTGAGCCAAGATTTGATCTCTAGTATTTTTTACTCTAAAAATGTGTTCTTTCTACCACATTAGGAAATTACCATGACAAGCTAGAGTGTTCATAATTATAGTAAAAATGATGTCGGGGCACCTGGGCGGCTCAGTGGGTTAAGCCTCTGCCTTCAGCTCAGGTCATTATCTCAGGGTCCTGAGATCAAGCCCTGCATTGGGCTCTCTGCTCAGCAGGGGGGGGGTCTGCTTCCCCCTCTCTCTCTGTCTGCCTCTCTGCCTACTTGTGATCTCATTCTCTCTGTCAAATAAATAAATAAATTATTAAAAAAAGTCTTATACTTCTAAACTATCCCTATAATATGAACACATAATTCATGCTTTAAAGAAACACTTTATTTTATAAAAGCTATAACGAATTAAGATAATTGTCCTTTCCTATAATGTTAACTAGATGTATCCGTTAGTTATGCTGCTATTTTTGGTAACTTTTTTTCATATTAGCATTTTGATATTGATAGTACAGTTAAAAAAATCTATGTATTATACAAGCAAACTTAATTAAATGATCAAATATAAATCTAATTATATTTACATATTATATCTAATATACACACTACATAATATATCAGAATATTAACTATTTGTCATATTATTAATCACTAAGTTTCTATATTCCAAAATAAAACTTTTATTATAAAATTATACAAAATTATAATATATCAAAAACTTAACTGTCCACTCATGAAATCAAATGAGGCCCTCTTCTATTTTTTCTTAATGTATTTATTTTAGGGAGAGAGTGTACTAGCAGAGGGAGGGGCAGGGGGTGAGAGAGAAGGGAAGCAGACTCCCTGCTAAGCAGGGACCCTAACTTGGGACCTGATCTTAGGACCCTGAGATCATGACCTAGCCAAAACCAAGAGTCAATGCTTAACTGACTGTTACACCCAGGTGCTCCAACTCTTCTATTTTTCAAACACAGCAGGATATTTCAATAATGGATATTCCTTGCATTTGTTCATAAAATTTTTTTCAAGAGATTGTATTGGGGAAATATATGTATGAACCACTAGTCTTAAATCAGAAAGTTATCATAAATTATATCTTTCCTTACCAAGGAGAAATTTTGCTATACTAAGCTGTATCACCCAGAATCACATTAAAAATAAATTCAAATCCAAGACAGAAATTCATGTGTGTTGACAATGACAGAAGATGCTGTTTTCTTTGCTATATAATGTACCCAAAAGTTAAATTTTTTCAAAACAAGAAAAGCTAACAAGAACTTAAGGCAGAACCTTAAAATGATCTCATATACTCTTCCAATTGTAGATTCCTTTTAAACATTCCCTTTTTCTAATTACTTAGAGATATAAATGATCTTAAAGAAGACAGTAGTATTATTTAGTATTTTTTAGTATCCCTAAAACAACATGAAATTTTAAAGGGATCTATTGTTTATCCAATTATATTATGGATTCAAGAAAATTATGATGTAACTCACATCTTCATACAAAATAAATTCACACAAAATAAATTATGTAATATGTTATCTTATCATTTCAAAGTCATTTGTTATTTGAACCAATATAATGTAATTTTCTTAGAATTCTAATTTAAGCATTATTCTGTAGAAGGCATGTTTCCTAACTTTAATGCATATTTTATTTTGTTTCACTTTTTCAATATTTACTGAGACGTGTCCAATAGTGTGTCCAACAATGTGACAGTTTCTGTAAATAAAACGATAAAGACAAAATTCCAGCTTCACAACTGTACCTCTTTTACTAAAGGTAAAAAGCTGCTATAATATTGTCATAAGTTGCTTCTCCAGATGCAGATGCTAAGACAGAGTTTGGGATGCAAGACGTTTATTAGGGATGAGGTCTGTGAAAGGAAGCGTGGATGGATAACAGGATTCTCAGTGGAGAAAGTTGAACTATATAATGAGGACTATCAAAGCCTTGGTCAACTCAGTAGAGAGCTCTGAAGCAAGTATTGAAATCAAAGTGTCCTAGAAGTGATAGAACCAGGCCTTTGTACCTCAGCATCAGAGAGTTACCTGATGCAGGCTGCATAAGAAAGCATATAACCTTGGACAGGGGTGCTTTCTGTAGCCGGGCAGGCTTCAGGGTCAGAGACAGATAGAAACTGTCTCTGAAAGTACTCCTAGTATCTGGACCACAAGTCTTTAATTAAAAGGGGATGTGGGCTGCACATCTCCATACTCCGCCGTAAAAGCATGAGGTGAATTACTAGAGGTGAAGGTTAAGGGGCCATTTTAATTTTCATCCCCAGTTCCTGGGGCCATGTATTCTTCCTATTTCAGTGCAGAGCCAGACAAAATTCTTTAATTCAATCCATACACTGCATCCTGACATTGAAATCCTGTCATTGAAGTACATTGCCCCCAGGCTTCCCCTCCAGTTATGTTTTCAGTAAATCTTTTTAATACTCTATCATGCGGAAAGCTTGGGTAATATGGAAATGAAAGACCCATATCTGCTCTCCTTTGTATAACTTGAGTTACCTGATCTGACATAACATTATACGGGTTCCAATGACAGACATTAAAACACTCTGTAACTCTCTTGTACAATACTGCTGCCTGAGATCTTATGGACAAGAAAGGCAATCCTGTACTTAGAATAGGTGTCTATTCTTCTGATGAATCACTGGCCCTTCTAGGATGTAAGGGGAACAATGTTGTTGACACCAAGTACCCTTTTTCTCCTCAAGAAATGGTCCCTGTCAAGAACTCAGCATTGAGGGGTACCTGGGTGGCTCAGTCATTAAGCATCTGTCTTCAGCTCAGGTCATGATCCCAGGGTCCTGGGATCGAGCCCCGCATTGGGCTCCCTGCTTCATGGGAAGCCACTTTCCCTCTCCCACTCTCCCTGCTTATGTTCCTGCTCTCATGCTGACTCTCTCTCTGTCAAATAAATAAATAAAAATAAAATCTTAAAAAAAAAAAGAAAAAGGAACTCAGCATTGGTATCTGATGCTGACTCCTGGTAGATCAAAGTTAGTGGGGCGGGTGCAGTTTGTTTCACACCACTACAGTAATTGTTCACATGTTCATTGTTCTGGGAGATCAGCTGATAGACACAAACCAATGTCCTCTGACTGGTCAATTTTGTCCACTTGAATGTTCAGAGTCTCTTCTGTGGTAGATGTTTCCTGGTGGTCATGAGCATGTAATACAAAGATCTCACATTGTGTCCGTTCTCATAGGTCCATTCACATGCCTCTACTCCATACCTTCTTGTCCACAGTCTCTTAAGTTGGTTATCTTCCTTTCCTTGGTGCAGTTACTTGAGTAAATGGCTGGGACTTTATAGCATACCTCAGTCACCAAACAGGCAAACAGACACCAAACAGTCACACCCAGGAAAAGGTGTGACCTCAGGCAAGATGACTTTCTGCGGCTAAGGCAGATCTTGAAGAAGCTCATAAATGGAGGCCATGTTGGGGCACCTGGGTGGCTCAGTGGGTTAAAGCCGCTGCCTTCGGCTCAGGTCATGATCCCAGGGTTCTGGGATCAAGCCCCGCACTGGGCTCTCTGCTTGGCAGGGAGCCTGCTTTCCCCTCTCTCTGCCTGCCTCTCTGACTAGTTGTGATCTCTGTCTGTCAAATAAATAAATAAAATCTTTAAAAAAAAAAAAAAAAATGGAGGCCATGTGCTGACCACACTCCCTGAGGTCTGACAACAAACTCTTCTTTCAAGGATGTGGGCAGTACAAGTCTGTATCTACTACAAATATAATGTGACAGCAGCTTCCTTAGCAGACTATATGAAATATTTGTGGAGATTTTTAAAAACACCTCATACATATCCCATGATCAAATTCTTTGGCAGGAATAATAAATTATGTAGATGCAATATGATAGACTTTTATATTTTGATGAAAAATTACTTTTTTCCTCCCTCTCTACCCATTCCTGGTTCACGATGAGACAGCTGTAATTACTCAGTTGTGTATAGAGGAGAGGGTGGTCAGACAGTTGTTCACTGTTGGAGGAAAAATGACTGAGCAGTTATATGAAAATCCAAACAAAAATCAGAAACTAGGTACATACCTCATAATGGGAAAGTGAGTTAGTGGGTGAGTTGTTAAGGCAGTGGAAAAGGCACACATGCAGAGGCCTAAAAATGAAAGAGTATAGTGTTTTGGAGAACTACCAGTTGTTTATTATGGTATGGGCAGCATAGGAAAGGCAGGTATGTGTCAGATATGATTGCAGAAATAATTTGAGAACATCTTTTAAACTTGTAAGCCATGATGTAGAATTTGAACTTATGCTAGGAGTGCTAAGAATCCAAGGACATTTTTAATTGGAGTATGTTCACATTTTGTGTTTCAGAAAGATCTCTGAAACTGTAGTTTGAAATCAG
Source organism: Lontra canadensis (assembly GCF_010015895.1). Taxonomy (NCBI): domain Eukaryota; kingdom Metazoa; phylum Chordata; class Mammalia; order Carnivora; family Mustelidae; genus Lontra; species Lontra canadensis. The sequence continues at coordinate 15,445,653 of NW_022630998.1, read as the reverse complement.
ATTCAGATAGCTACTCTTCTCTCTCCTCAATATTGACAACTTCATAAGATCCTTCTCCAATAAAAAGCTATCCTGTATTTCTGAAAGTAACTGTTCACCATCCAAATGTCCAATTATCCATGCTTCCAAATTTGCTGTAAAAGAAAATGACCTTGAAAAAATTTTGATGAGGCCAACATGTAGAGGAAATCTACTGTTATAGCCAAGAAGAGTTTATGGTAGAGCTATTCCATCTATTTTCAAAATCAGATTTGGTGACTAAAACCAATTAAAATTTTTATGATATCTATGATAAATACAGAATTTGATTCAGTCTATAGCACTAAGTAGGAACCAAAGCAGGTTGAATTACAGAATTTTGGACCTAATAATGGAGTATATTATACAAGTAATCATGCAAATTGAGTAAAAGTAATGACAAATTAAATATCTTAATAATGCAGAGATAGATTAAAAAATTTAACATATAAAGTTTTAATATACAATAATCTTGCTACAAAGAACAGAAAAATCTCCTGTCTTTATTCTTATTGAGCGTATTGTTTTTTCCTAAAGGATAGGACTCAGATTTTACGTTAGGATAAGCTACATGCAGGGACTATATATATATATATATATATATATATATATACACACACACACACACACACACATACACACACACACCATACAGACACACACACACACTGGCAGTCCTTCAGATTATTATTCCAGAACCCAAATCAAATCAATTTAGTAAGAAGTAAAAAAATTCAGTATGACTAAAGACTACTTTATAGCTCAGAATGGAGAACTAAAGTCCATAGGGATATATATGAAAGATTATGGGGTAAGGAGGCAGGTTATGAAACATGGAATTAAAAGACAATAAGGATTAAGCATATATAATGTAAAATAAAGATCTGGATATACGAATTTCAGTCAAGTGAAAGCAAAAGCAGTAAACTCTACTTGCATAATTATTACAATTACAGACAGTTGATTTGTATATATTTAACGAGGAATATGCTCTCTTTAGTCTATTTATAGAAAAATAGTGGAGATAAGAACATGCAACATCAGGACAGCAATGAAATTGTGTCATACCATCCATGGCAATCCACAACAGAAAAATATGACTAGTAAATGCTCACCTATCTGCGATCATTTTGAGATACGGTCTCACTTTCTATTCCACATGAATTAAGTTTTTCCATTCAATTAGAAATTTTCCTCATTAGTCAATATTTAATTTTCTTTTTCTCACATTTTCCAAAGCATAGGGAATTTCTCTCCAGTCTTCATTTAGAATTGAAGTTTTGGTATGTTTTTTCCAGATGAATAAGCAAAATGTATAAATCTGGACGGTCACCAAGCAGGAGCACAGGTCCCAATGAGGATTAACGAGCACATTCCTTCAACAGTTTTATCATTACTATCTTATTTATGTGGGTCAATGAAGAGAACAACAACTGATGAAATCATTTCTGTAATTTTCCAAAGTGTTAAAAATGATACTATTAGAAAATTCTCTTACCTCACTTGCTGATCCTTATCTGTTTAATATGACTTAGATTTCTTTTTGTCTGAAAAGAAATTTTCTAACTCAAAGCACAGTTTTCATTGTATTACTGTCTCTATTTGTTTCTGTAAAGCATTTTATATCTTAAGCTATTTGTTATAACATATTCAAATAAACAGCCAGACACCATTCAGTGTGACTTAAATTCAGGTTTGGTATAATAATTTATACAGATCTCTCTTCTTACTTCAATTTCTTCAGTATACATACCCAACATGGGCCATTAAAGAGTTCAAGATCTTATCTCAGTGACTAACTAAGCCAGGCTGTCCAAATATTTTTCAGAATAAGTAGAATTTATAGCTACATATGTTCATTACCTATTTCTGTGAATTAAAATGCTTCTTTTTGGCATGACCAAGTTTTAATATATATTTCACAAATAGCTACCAATGCCATGTGAAAAAAACTTAAAAGTTTAATATAGATGTATGTTTTTTTCTCACAATTTCATATATGAAGTCAAATGATAATAATGTCAAGTCCCAGATATTTTTCCTTTATTCCATAAAAATTATTGAAAATCTTAAGCAACACTGTCCAATAGAATTATTAAGAAAAATTGGCACTTCTATATATCTTCCAGTATGGTAGCCACTAGCTACACCTGGCCATTGTGCACCAGAGATGTGGCTGGTACAGCTGAGTAATTGAATTTTAATTTAATATAATTTTATATTAACACTTTATATTTAAATCTAAATAATAGCCATCTGTGCCTTAAGGCTATCATATTGGACAAAGCAGATCTATGACAGTAAGAAACAGATATACTGTATTCACGTTTTCACAATGTTAGGAGAAAACAAGTATAATATGAAAGGTATAATATTAGACATAGGGTGACTAATGGAACACAGAAACTCATATTAGAAGAAATGGGAGAAAAAAGAAGAAATGGGAAACATCAATGGAAGTTTTTAAAAGAAAAGAAAAAATGCAATTGTCTTGAAGGATGAATAGGCATTAGAGGCAAGTAGATCTTTTCCTGCACTTGCAAAGGAAACAAACTATAATGATTGTGGCCATACCCATTTACAAAAACAAATTTTTCTGTTCACTGGGATTGGTGTTTGTGTTTCTTCCTTCCAGTCTTAGATTCTTGTGTGCAAGAAAACAATTATCATGAGGTCCTAAAAGCAAACTTTAAAGAGCATCCACCAAAATAACAAATTGTTTCCCCATTGGATACCAAAGAATACAGGTATATATTCTGGAGTTTGGTAACCTACCTTTTCCGTATGATATTTGAATGTTTTATTGGAAACAGTATGTAGTTATCTACTGTTATGTCCAAAGTTAGAAAATCATTCCTTGTTTCATTCTGCCCTGACTGAAACTTTAAATTAGGTCTCCCGGGGCGCCTGCGTGTAGAGCATGAAGTGGGTTGAGCCTCTACCTTCGGCTCAGGTCATGATCTCAGGGTCCTGGAATCGAGCCCCGCATCGGGCTCTCTGCTCAGCAGGGAGCCTGCTTCCTCCTCTCTCTCTGCCTGCCTCTCTGCCTACTTGTGATCTCTCTCTGTCTGTGTCAAATAAATAAATATAAAGTAGGTCTCACTAAGCATTCATAGTGTAACTAGGAAGCAGTTATTAGGAAGCTGGGACCTGCTTATTACAGTGAAGAGTTCTCTTCCTTTCCTCTTTCCCTTATTCTCACTTCCTGTTATGTCCCAATTCAACCTAACTTGCAACATGTAATTTTTAGCTCAGTTTGTGACTAACTCCTCACTGTCCATCCAATGGACTTTTAAGCTAACGCCTTCTGATTTCACCTCTCAGTTCAGCACTGAGTTCTTATTGGTTCTGCTGCCCCTTCTGCTCTTGGCTGCTTGGGGTTAATGCACTTGTGTCTCCTTTTTGTACTCTAGAAACAAGACCTCTGTGCCCATTAGTTTGGCTGACACTCAGATTGATTTATCATAGTCTTAAAGTGATTTTATAGCTTCCAGAGGTATCTATTCAGTATGTATTCAAAGGTACCATTTAGAACACTATCCATATTTTTTGAGTTCTTAAAAGGATTTGATTTTAAATTAGAAGCACACAAAAAACCAGTATGGGATATTGCCTAACTATTCATCTTTCTGCCCTTTGAAAACACCAGATGTGCAAACTAAAGAAAGACACAAATTCCTTGATGGACCTCTCCTCAAGTAGGTGGGCTTTGTGACTGTTTTGACTAATAGAATATATTAGAAGTTTTGCTATGCCTGTTTCTGGCTCCAGACCTCTAGAGACTGGCAGCTTCCACTTCATGTTTCTTGGAACACTCCCCCTTGGAAGTCAGCCACCATGCTGTGAGAAAGCCCAAGCTGCCTCATGGAGAGGACTGGCCTGGCTGAGCTCCCAGCCGGCAGACAGCACCAACTTTCCATTCCATGTGAGGAGCTTCCTCAATACCTAAACCCGATTTAGATTATGAAATCTTGGATCCTCATCTTGAAACTGATGCTGTATTGGGATAAAAATCTGGGTTTAGGGAAGGGGGTGAGTGTATTTTGCACGTGGGACTAGCCAATAATTTTTGGACAGAAGGCTAACTGACAGGTTAAAGGTGGTTGTAAGTTCTTTACACTCTGCCTATTAACATTTGTAGTCTTGTACCCACGTTCCTGGTATCTGTGATTCTTTGTGACTGCTTTGAAGTATGGCAGAAGTGACACATCAAAAGACTAGAAATTTCCACTTCCTGTCTCTTGGAACACTAACTCTTATATGGCAGCCACCATGCTGGGAGGAAGCTGAAGCAAACCCTTGGAGAGATCCACATGAGGAAGAGTGAGGCCCCAAGCCAAGAACCCCAGTTAAGCCCTAGCTATCAGCTAGCACACATTTGTCAGAGAGGTGAGTAGATCTCCCAACCCTATTGAGCCACCACAGCTGACAGTACCTAGAGTAGAGATGTACACACTACAGAACCCACTGCATATTCTTCATCCACAAAGTCATGAGCAAAATGAAGTTCACATTTCAAACCACTAAGTTTCGGTATTATTTGTTATATAGAAGTAGACGACTAGAACCCCAGAGTATTCTCAGTAACATGTTTCTGTTCTCTCCACCTGGAATTCTCTTCACACAGATCTTTGCAGGATTAGTTTCTGTTCAGCATGAAGTATTTACTTAAACACATTCCCAGTCTTAGGTATCTTTACATGCTCAAACCCAACATATCGTTCTTTCATTGTTTGTTTGTTTACTATCTGTTTATATCCACTCCCCCCCTAAATTAGAATACAAGTTACATAAAATAAGGAAATATTTGCCATGTTCTATGCTATATCTCTTTTACCTAAAGCAATAGCTCAATATACATATTCTTAACATTCAACATTTACTGAATAAATTAATTATTAATTCCGTTCCACTAGCTTCATCACTAACCAAGAGGATCTGATTATGTGGTAATGGAGACAGAGAATACTAGAAACTTATAGATTCATGCTCTACATCCTCAAATGCTATTCTCATTGTTTCTCAAATATTAAGCCATCAAATTAAGAAACTATATTCTAACTGAATCAGATTTCAATAAATGGTCAATCACAGTGACATTTTACACTTAAAATCCAAATGTCCAGATAGCTGTAATGTCACCTTAGCTCATTAGAAACCAGTGCAGTTTGAATTGGCCTGCTTAAATGTGTAGTGATTAATTGGAAACAACACCAAAATCCCTAATTCAATCACAAGAAGGTGTCCAATATTTGGCCACAGTTGTGTTTTGAGTATCTCTCATGGACTGGCTGCCTCTCTGCTTTACACATTTTGAGTTAGATAATAGTTTTACACACACACACACACACACACACTTTCTTCTACTCTTTTCCACATAATTTAAAGTACTGTTGTTGTCACCATCACACTCGCTGAGAAACATCTATAACCACGTGTCATCCTTCTGTGATGTATGGTTTTCATTAGTGGAAGATAAAAGGTTATATTCTATTTCAAGGGAAAAAATCTAACTTTCAGACAGTAAATCATGCATGTGGAATCCAGAGGACATAGTCTTTTACTCACTTTACTGTACCCTAAGTGTCCTATGTGTCTTTACCAAACTTTTACTGAAGGGATACCAGGAAGTCTTTCATCTTCATACCCTTCCCCTTTGTCCTCTACAAAATCCAGTAAAACATCAGTTAATAACAAAGAACTATTAAGGTTCTTATAATGCCTTCAAGGAGACTAATATTCAGAATTTTAGGTATAGCAGCAGACTAGACCCCAATTAGTATTCCACTGACCCACTGAATATATGATGTAGCATCCCTATATGGCCCACATTATCCATTGTTTTTCTGGATATCTGGTTTTCTCTCCTAAAATATGGATTTTGTGTGTGTGTGTGTGTCTGTCTGTCTATTGTTAGCTACTCTAGAAAGCTCCCACTAAAACTTGGGTTGCAAAAATACTCCTGATTCAGGTCTAATATTTTCCTTGATTGCAGAAATACAAAAAGGAAGGTCTCTTTGTCACTGAAATATTAGAGCAATCATCACAAAACTGTTAAATCATGAGGAAATATGACCTGGATAATTAGATCACGAGAGACAGGATAATCCTTATGAGTACTTGATATGCATTTTAAATATGTCTGAGCACTGCTCTCCAAATGTGTTAGTTTTCTGCTGTCAGTTACAACACTTATTAAAAACTATTTACAATTTGCTTGTTTGGATTTTCCTCTATGATCTGTGAGTTCCTTTCTTTTCTTTTGACACGAAAATGCTCGATGTAAAACTTCAAGGGAATCACATTATTATCTACCAGGGCCCTTGACAGAACCAAAGCAATCACACTAGTATTTCTCCAGCTCCTCCTCTCAGACACTTTTGAATCCTGTCATCCAAATCATCATGGTGCTAATACATTCCCAAGCACTGAGGACTCTGAGGAACACGATGCTTCAATGTGTTTATAGAATACACTTCATGTAGACAGGCACAAAACGAACAGTTTGCATAATCATCTGCCAAAAAGAATCCGTCTGTCAGAAGAGTGGAAGCTGGTATCAAACAAATTCACATTAAAAAACAATCTCAATTTCCATTCTATGCACTTCATTTCCTTGAGCCTAATTATCAGTGTGCATATAAATGGGGAAAATACTTCTTCCTGGTTACAGTTCAAAATTCTGGTCTTGGCATTGACAACAATAGCTGCTCATTTCTTTGGGGGCTGTACCATGCAGCTGAGAGCACTGGGGCTGAAAATGTCGGGCCAAATTCTGCTGTTGCCAACGTGAAGCTTTACTTTACTGCTTGTGGCAAATGTGGTATGTGGGAACAACAGAAATATTGTCTCATTTCCTTAGTGTTAGCGAATCCTGGCTTGACTCCAAAGAAGAAACCCGGCCCAGTTTCCCTGAAAAGCATTCATTTTTGTAGTTATTTTCTGATAAAGCTCTTAAATTTCTGCCCATTTAACTATGGCAGAAGCATAAGTCTTCAGAGAGAAAAAGAAAAGTGCAAAGGCTCATTTAAAAGATGCTATTAACATCCAATGTTAGGCAAAAATGCAGAAAGAAAGATTGAAATATTTTCTTCAAAAAATACTCTTCCCTTAAAAATTGTTTGTACATATTCTGTAAAAACTAAACTCTCTCCCACTTTTAATGTGATTTCCATCACATGCAGCTTAAGTAAAGTAAGGACTTTACAGAGAGGTCGATTTCTGCTTTCTGAAATATAAAGTGAAAAATTATAATGCTGAAAAATACTTGAAAAATACAATATTTTAAAAACATTTATGTGCTGTAGCATAAATTCCTATTAAATTTTCAAAAATATCCCAACAAATTATAAATAGAAATTTATTATTTGCAGATTATAAAGCATTCATTGAAGAGGTTGAAGAGCATAGTAAGAAAACTTCTATTTCTCATGGCTATCTAACAAATCTCACTTTGAATTGTGTCTGGCTCAAAGCTCAAGCACTGGGGTAAGGTTCTTTTTTTTTAATTTTTAATTTTTTACTTTTTATAAACATATAATTTTATCCCCAGAGGTACAGGTCTGTGAATCGCCAGGTTTACACACTTCACAGCACTCACCATAGTACATACCCTCCCCAATGTCCAGAACTCCACCCCCCAACACACCTTCCCCCAGCAACCCTCAGTTTGTTTTGTGAGATTAAGAGTCACTTATGATTTGTCTCCCTCACAATCCCATCTTGTTTCATTAAATCTTCTCCTACCCCCTTAACCCCCGATGTTGCATCTCCACTCCCTCATATTGGGGAGATCATATGGTAGTTGTCTTTCTCCGATTGACTTATTTCGCTAAGCATGATACCCTCTAGTTCCATCCACGTTGTCGCAAATGGCAAGATTTCATTTCTTTTGATGGCTTCATAGTATTCCATTGTATATATATACCATATCTTCTTTATCCATTCATCTGTTGATGGATATCTAGGTTCTGTTCTTTCCATAGTTTGGCTATTGTAGACATTGCTGCTATAAACATTCAGGTGCACGTGCCCCTTCGGATCACTACGTTTGTATCTTTAGGGTAAATACCCAGTAGTGCAATTGCTGGGTCTAAGGTAGCTCTATTTTCAACATTTTGAGGAACCTCCATGCTGTTTTCCAGAGTGGTTGTACCAGTTTGCATTCCCACCAGCAGTGTAGGAGGGCTCTCCTTTTTCCGCATCCTCGCCAGCATCTGTCATTTCCTGACTTGTTAATTTCAGCCATTCTGACTGGTGTGAGGTGATATCTCATTGTGGTTTTGATTTGTATTTTCCTGATGCCGAGTGATGTGGAGCACTTTTTCATGTGTCTGTTGGCCATCTGGATGTCTTCTTTGCAGAAATGTCTGTTCATGTCCTCTGCCCATTTCTTGATTGGATTATATGTTCTTTGGGTGTTGAGTTTGCTAAGTTCTTTATAGATTTTGGACACTAGTCCTTTATCTGATATGTCGTTTGCAAATATCTTCTCCCATTCTGTCAGTTGTCTTTTGGTTTTGTTCACTGTTTCCTTTGCCGTGCAAAAGCTTTTGATCTTGATAAAATCCCAATAGTTCATTTTTGCCCTTGCTTCCCTTGCCTTTGGTTATGTTGCTAGGAAGATGTTGCTGCGGCTGAGGTCGAAGAGGTTGCTGCCTGTGTTCTCCTCAAGGATTTTGATGGATTCCTTTCTCACATTGAGGTCCTTCATCCATTTTGAGTCTATTTTCGTGTGTGGTGTAAGGAAATGGTCCAATTTCATTTTTCTGCATGTGGCTGTCCAATTTTCCCAACACCATTTATTGAAGAGGCTGTCTTTTTTCCATTGAACATTCTTTCCTCCTTTGTCAAAGATTAGTTGACCATAGAGTTGAGGGTCTATTCTGTTCCATTGATCTATGTGTCTGTTTTTGTGCCAGTACCATGCTGTCTTGATGATGACAGCTTTGTAGTAGAGCTTGAAGTCTGGAATTGTGATGCCACCGACTTTGGCTTTCTTTTTCAATATTCCTTTGGCTATTCGAGGTCTTTTCTGGTTCCATATAAATTTTAGCATTATTTGTTCCATTTCTTTGAAAAAAATGGATGGTACTTTGATAGGAATTGCATTAAATGTGTAGATTGATTTAGGTAGCATAGACATTTTCACAATATTTATTCTTCCAATCCAGGAGCATGGAACATTTTTCCATTTCTTTGTGTCTTCCTCAATTTCTTTCATGAGTACTTTATAGTTTTCTGTGTATAGATTTTTAGTCTCTTTGGTTAGGTTTATTCCTAGGTATCTTATAGTTTTGGGTGCAATTGTAAATGGGATGGACTCCTTAATTTCTCTTTCTTCTGTCTTTTTGTTGGTGTAGAGAAATGCAACTGATTTCTGTGCATTGATTTCATATCCTGACACTTTACTGAATTCCTGTACAAGTTCTAGCAGTTTTGGAGTGGAGTCTTTTGGGTTTTCCACATAGAGTATCATATCATCTGCGAAGAATGATAGTTTGACTTCTTCTTTGCCGATTTGGATGCCTTTAATTTCCTTTTGTTGTCTGATTGCTGAGGCTAGGACTTCTAGTACTATGTTGAATAGCAGTGGTGATAATGGACATCTGCCGTGTTCCTGACCTTAGCGGAAAAGCTTTCAGTTTTTCTCCATTGAGAATGATATTTGCGGTGGGTTTTTCATAGATGGCTTTGATAATATTGAAGTATGTGCCCTCTATCTTACACTTTGAAGAGTTTTGATCAGAAAGGGATGCTGTACTTTGTCAAATGCTTTTTCAGCATCTATGGAGAGTATCATATGGTTCTTGTTCTTTCTTTTATTAATGTGTTGTATCACATTGATTGATTTGCAGATGTTGAACCAACCTTGCAGCCCTGGAATAAATCCCACTTGGTCGTGGTGAATAATCCTTTTAATGTACTGTTGAATCCTATTGGCTAGTATTTTGGTGAGAATTTTTGCATCTGTGTTCATCAAGGATATTGGTCTGTAGTTCTCTTTTTTGATGGGATCCTTGTCTGGTTTTGGGATCAAGGTGATGCTGGCCTCATAAAATGAGTTTGGAAGTTTTCCTTCCATTTCTATTTTTTGGAACAGTTTCAGGAGAATAGGAATTAATTCTTCTTTAAATGTTTGGTAGGATTCCCCCGGGAAGCCGTCTGGCCCTGGGCTTTTGTTTGTTTGGAGATTTTTGATGACTGTTTCAATCTCCTTACTGGTTATGGGTCTGTTCAGGCTTTCTATTTCTTCCTGGTTCAGTTGTGGTAGTTTATATGTCTCTAGGAATGCATCCATTTTTTCCAGATTGTCAAATTTGTTGGCGTAGAGTTGCTCATAGTATGTTCTTATAATTGTCTGTATTTCTTTGGTGTTAGTTGTGATCTCTCTTCTTTCATTCATGGTTTTATTTATTTGGGTCCTTTCTCTTTTCTTTTTGATAAGTCTGGCCAGGGGTTTATCAATCTCATTAATTCTTTCAAAGAACCAGCTCCTAGTTTCATTGATTTGTTCTATTGTTTTTTTTGGTTTCTATTTCATTGATTTCTGCTCTGATCTTTATGACTTCTCTTCTCCTGCTGGGTTTAGGGTTTCTTTGTTGTTCTTTCTCCAGCTCCTTTAGGTGTAGGGTTAGGTTGTGTACCTGAGACCTTTCTTGTTTCTGGAGAAAGGCTTGTACCGCTATATATTTTCCTCTCAGGACTGCCTTTGCTGTGTCCCACAGATTTTGAACCATTGTGTTTTCATTATCATTTGTTTCCATGAATTTTTTCAATTCTTCTTTAATTTCCTGGTTGACCCATTCATTCTTTAGAAGGATGCTGTTTAGTCTCCATGTATTTGGGTTCTTTCCAAATTTCCTCTTGTGATTGAGTTGTAGCTTCAGAGCATTGTGTTCTGAAAATATGCAGGGAATGATTCCAATCTTTTGATAACGGTTGAGACCTGATTTAGGACCAAGAATGTGATCTATTCTGGAGAATGTTGCATGTGCACTAGAGAAGAATGTGTATTCTGTTGCTTTGGGATGAAATGTTCTGAATATATCTGTGATGTCCATCTGGTCCAGTGTGTCATTTAAGGCCTTTATTTCCTTGTTGATCTTTTGCTTGGATGATCTGTCCATTTCAGTGGACATTATTGTTGATGTGTTTCTTTGATTTTGTTATTAATTGGTTTATATAGTTGGTTGCTCCCACGTTAGGGGCATAGATATTTAAAATTGTTAGATCTTCTTGTTGGACAGATCCTTTGAGTATGATATAGTGTCCTTCCTCATCTCTTATTATAGTCTTTTGCTTAAAGTCTAATTGATCTGATATAAGGATTGCCACCCCAGCTTTTTTTCTGATGTCCATTAGCATGGTAAATTCTTTTCCACCCCCTCACTTTAAATCTGGAGGTGTCTTCAGGTTTAAGATGAGTTTCTTGTAGGCAACATATGGATGGGTCTTGGTTTTTTTTATCCATTCTGATACCCTATGTCTTTTGATTGGGGCCTTTAGCCCATTAACATTCAGGGTAACTATTGAGAGATATGAATTTAGTGCCATTGTATTGCCTGTAAGGTGACTGTTATTGTATATTGTCTCTGTTCCTTTCTGATCTACTACTTTTAGGGTCTCTCTTTGCTTAGAGGACCCCTTTCAATATTTTCTGTAGAGCTGGTTTGGTGTTTGCAAATTCTTTCATTTTTTGTTTGTCCTGGAAGCTTTTAATCTCTCCTTCTATTTTCAATGACAGTCTAGCTGGATATAGTATTCTTGGCTGCATGTTTTTCTCGTTTAGTGCTCTGAATATATCATGCCAGCTCTTTCTGGCCTGCCAGGTCTCTGTGGATAAGTCTGCTGCCAATCTAATATTTTTACCATTGTATGTGACAGATCTTTTCCTGGGCTGCTTTCAGGATTTTCTCTTTGTCACTAAGACTTGTATATTTTACTATTAGGTGACAGGGTGTGGACCTATTCTTATTGATTTTGAGGGGTGGGTCTCTGAACCTCCTGGATTTTGATGCTTGTTCCCTTTGCCATATTGGGGAAATTCTCTTCAATAATTCTCTCCAATATACCTTCTGCTCCCCTCTCTGTTTCCTCTTCTTCTGGAATCCCAATTATTCTAATGTTGTTTCGTCTTATGGTGTCACTTATCTCTCGAATCCTTCCCTCGTGGTCCAGTAGCTGTTTGTCCCTCTTTTGCTCAGCTTCTTTATTCTCCATCATTTGGTCTTCTATATGGCTAATTCTCTCTTCTGCCTCATTTATTCTAGCAGTGAGAGCCTCCATTTTTTATTGCACCTCATTAATAGCTTTTTTGATTTCAACTTGCTTAGATTTTAGTTCTTTTATTTCTCCAGAAAGGGCTTTTATCTCTCCAGAGAGGGTTTCTCTAATATCTTCCATGCCTGTTTCGAACCAGGCTAGAACCTTGAGAATCGTCATTCTGAACTCTAGATCTGACATATTATCAATGTCTGTATTGATTAGGTCCCTAGCCTTCGGTACTGCCTCTTGTTCTTTTTTTTGTGGTGAATTTTTCCGCCTTGTCATTTTGTCCTGATAAGAGTATATGAAGGAGCAAGTAAAATACTAAAAGGGTGGCAATAACCCCAGGAAAATATGCTTTAACCAAATCAGAAGAGATCCCAAATTGTGAGGGGGGAGAAAGGGGATAAAAAGAGGTTCAGAAAGAAAAAAAAAAAAAGAAAAATAAAAGAAACAATTAAAAAAAGAAAATGAATAAAGAGAAAATATAAATATATATATATATATATATTAGATAAACTAGTTAAAAAACGTTAAAAAAGAAAAGGGTAAAAGTTAAAAAAATAGCAGAAGAAGAGAAAAAAATTGAAAAAGAAAAAAAAAAACTAAATTAACTGCAAGGCTAAAGAATCATGGGGAGAAAGCCAGGAGTTCCGTGCTTTGCTTTCTCCTCCTCTGGAATTCCGCTGCTCTCCTTGGTATTGAAACTGCACTCCTTGTAAGTGAACTTGGTCCTGGCTGGGTTTCTTGTTGATCTTCTGTGGGAGGGGCCTGTTGTAGTGATTCTCGAGTCTTTGCCCCAGGCGGAGTTGCACCGCCCTTACCAGGGGCCGGGCTGAGTAATCCGCTCGGGTTTGCTTTTGGGAGATTTTGTTCCTTGAGCGCTTTCCGTAGAGTTCCGGAGGACAGGAATGAAGATGGCGGCCTCCCAGTCTCCGGCCCGCAGGAGCCGAGAGCCTGGGGCCCCACTCCTCAGTGCGCCCTCAGAGAACAGTGCCCAATTACTCCCGTCTGCCTGGCCTCCAGCCACGCTCCGAGCTCACCAAGCCTGCGACCGGTTCAAGGTAACCCCGAGCTGTGAGCTCACTCCTCGGCTCTGTCTCTGTAGCCGGCTTCCCCGTTCTAATACCTGTAAACTCTGCGACCCTCAGACACCCCTGATCCTTTGCGTGGGCTTCACCCCTGTTAAGCCCCTGGAGTGATGTCCCTCAGAGGAACAGATTTTTTTTTTTTTTAAGATTTTATTTTACAGATAGAGATCACAAGTAGGCAGAGAGAGAGAGAGAGAGAGAGAGAGAGGAGGAAGTAGGCTCCCCGCCCAGCAGAGAGCCCGATGCAGGACTCGACCCCAGAACCCTGAGATCATGACCTGAGCCGAAGGCAGAGGCTTAACCCACCAAGCCACCCAGGCAGCCAGCGGAACAGACTTTTAAAAGTCCTGATTTTGTGCTCCGTTGCTCTGCCGCTTGCCGGGAGCCGGCCCCTCCCCACGCGGTCTATCTTCCCGTCGCTTTGGATTCACTTCTCCGCCAGTCCTACCTTTCAGAAAGTGGTTGATTTTCTGTTTCTAGAATTGCTGTTCTTCTCTTCGATCTCCCGTTGGATTTGTAGGTGTTTGCAATCTTTAGATAAGCTATCTAGCTGATCTCCCGCTACCTGAAGTAGTCTCAGCTGCTACTTCTCCGCCATCTTGACTCCTCCCTCGTAAGGTTCATTTTTATTCACACCCCTCACTTTCTTATGCTGCCCTCACCATATCACTGTAAAAGTAGAATGGAGGGCATGGAATGGGGCAGCTCAGGCTGTCCTTTTTCCCTCTAACTTCAATTAATGAAAAACTATTGTATCCAGCATTCTCTTCACACTGTTTCTAAAGCAAAACATACAACCTGGCTAACTCATGAACATCAATTTCTCATTGTTACACTGGTCCATCAGTTAGAATAGAAAAATGTTTTAATATTACAATTCTAAATCTGGTCCTTAAAGTGTTCAGCACTGAGTTTAATATATAGGAAATAAAATTAACTACAGAAAAAGGAGCAGCCAATTTAGGATTTAGTGTTGATTCTACTACTTTTCAATAGGATTCTAAGACAATAGGTTTATAAAGATGTTACTTTCTTCACCTGCTAACTGAAATTTAGATTCTTTGTCTTAATATTTCTTTGCTAGATTTAGCCCATTGTCTGTTCTTTTTTTTTTTTTTAATTTTTTTTTAAGATTTTATTTATTTGACAGAGATCACAAGTGAGCAGAGAGGCAGGCAGAGAAAGGGAGAGGGGGAAGCAGGCTCCCTGCTGAGCAGAGAGCCCGATGTGGGGCTTGATCCCAGCACCCCCGAGATCATGACCTGAGCCAAAGGCAGAGGCTTAACCCACTGAGCCACTCAGGCACCCCCCATTGTCTGTTCTCTTATATCTATGATAATAAAACTCCTGATATTAGCTAGACACATGACTACCCAAAATAAAGACTATAGGTCTCAATCTCATAGCATGGTCTTGCATGTCAATAAGTTCTAGCCAATGAAATATAATTGGAAGTGTATGTGTAACTTCTGGACAGTATCCTTAAATGTAAAAAAAAAGTTTTCCCTTTTCCTCTATTGGTTCCATCCTACTGGCTTGAAGGTAGAACTGACGTTTAGTTCTAGATTAATTCTTGTAAAATATGAAGACCACATGAGAATAAAGGCTTTGCATTGCAAAAAGTAGCTCTGGTACTTTATGTGAGTAGGATTCTGTTTCTGCGATATTTATTAAGTATTGTGACAAGATACTTTATTTTTAATTCAGACTGAATAAAAGGTTTTTAGGTTTATAGTTTACACTGCCTTATATCTACTGTTATAGCCCCTACTTATTGTGGATAACAATTTTGCCCTCATGTTTATTCTGTACTTGAACCATATCTTCTAGTATTTTCAAAGTTCTAGTATTCTCAAAAATTATACCTCTCTGTTCTTTCATTTTGCTATTTCACTGGTCCAGAAATATTAAATAGATTCTGTTCTTTCTCCTTTCTTACACAGTGACATTTCTAGTTAACTCTCTGCTGCAAATCTGGCTTTCCTCCTTCTTTCTTGACAAGTCTTTCATTAATATATACTCCAGTTCCATTTGGGTTTTTTTTGTTATTATTGTTTATTCCTTTTTTTTCTTCCTCAGTCAGCCTCAGCAGCTTCTAAGATTGCTACTTATGTGATAAACTCAAACTTTGTAAACTACTAAGAGCTTTCTTACATCTCTTTTGGGACTATTAAATTATTGCAATTCAATTTTTGAAGATTTTTTAACCTAAGTGTAAAACGTTTGGTGTCAACTACAATGAAATGAGAATACTCAGATAGGGGGCGCCTGGGTGGCTCAGTGGGTTAAAGCCTCTGCCTCCGGCTCAGGTGATGATCCCAGGGTCCTGGGATCAAGCCCCACATTGGGCTCTCTGCTCAGTGGGGAACCTGCTTCCTCCTCTCTCTCTCTCTCTCTCTCTCTCTCTCTCTGCCTACTTGTGATCTCTGTCAAATAAATAAATAAATCTTTAAAAAAAAAGAATACTCATATAGAAAAGGCAAAAAACAAAAGAAACTTCATATAAGAAAAAGATTTTTATGAGAGTACCATTATTACTGGCTAAGTTTAAAAATTATAAATTTTTTTTAAAGATTTTATTTATTTATTTGACAGGCAGAGATCACAAGTAGGCAGAGAGGCAGGCAGAGAAAGAGGAAGAAGCAGGCTCCCTGCCGAGCAGAGAGCCCGATGTGGGGCTTGATCCCAGGACCCTGGGATCACGACCAAAGCCGAAGGCAGAGGCTTTAACCCACTGAGCCACCCAGGCGCCCCTAAAAATTATAAATTATTTCATTTGCTGCTAAATACCTTTTGAAATGCAATTTGTTCTATTTTTTATTGATGTACATACAAATCACATATTACATCACTTTGTCTTCCAGATATATTATTTCTGTTGAAATAATCCAGCTTATAATAGCATATAATTTATTTAGTATTTATACACCTATAAATAATTAAGATTACAAAATGTTTTTAAAAAGCAGTATTGCATTAACATAAGTCATAAAATGTAGGAAAGAGTCTTCTAGTTTATGAATCTGTAACTATGTGCCAATGCATAGGTCTGTAATATTGTATGCCTTCGTTTTTCCTGACTAAAATGTTTCTATGACCCTCTGGAAAATTCCAATTTGAAAAACAGCCAAGTTAAAAAAAAAAAAAAAAGTAAAAGATACATGATGTGCATTTTATGCATTAAAAGAAAAAAAAACTACACAGTGGAAACACCACTGCCTAGGGGGTGCCTGGGTGCTCAGTTGGTTAGGCGTCTGCTTTTGGCTCTGGTCATAATCCCAGGGTCCAGGAATGCCCTGCATAAGGCTCCTTGCTCAGCAGGACCCCGCTTCCCCCTCTCCCTCTGCCGCTTTTCCTGATTGTGCTCTCTCTCTCTTTCTCAAAAACAAACAAAACAACAAAAACAAAAATACTACTGCCTATATATTTAAGGTTTTTCAATACTCAAATTATTTTTGCATACATTTTTTGGTTACGATGACAGTCCAGTGAAACAGGTCCTACTTATTAAAATTTCATTTTGTAGTTGAGAGAACTGAGACTCTAACAGCTTCAATGCTTCAGCTCTATGTTGGTTAAATAATAATTAATTATTGTGTCCCCCACCAAAACCTGGCACAGAGTTATTATTGGATTTACTTACAGTTATTGTTTCCCCTAAAATGTACTTTGTCTATTATGAATATTTTTTAAATCAGAACTTATTATATTTTCTATGTATACTTATATATAAATATCAAACATATCAAACATAAAATTTCAATTAGATATACATTGCATTGATCTTGGTAACAAAAGCATGGCATGTCATTTGATTATTCAGATTTACTCTATATTGCTGAATAAGATTGAGTAGTTTTCTGTATATAGTGTGATATTTTATATACTTGACTTTCATTCGACTTCCTTATTCAATGTTGGCTTTTATGTCATTTCATTGTTATCATGGTTTTCCACTTCTGTATTTTGCTGGTTTATTCAAAAGCTACAAATTGCTTTCTTTTATTTTCCCTTTAGGGACTTCTGCTTCCCACTATGATAGACTAGCTTGTATTAGACCAACTTGTCCCTACAAGAATAAGTATAAAAGCTGTAAGAAATGCCAAAATCAGCTCTTTCAAGAGCTTAATAGAGTACACTTGGAAAAGCCAGAGTTTTTCAGAGCAAAGATCCCAGAAAGAAGACAGAAGTATTGACAAGATTCAGATATGTTTGTGCTGCTTTTCTTTCCAGGTTTTTGCTGGTTAATAAGAGTAGGAAACTTAGGGGCGCCTGGGTGGCTCAGTGGGTTAGCCGCTGCCTTCGGCTTAGGTCATGATCTCACGGTCCTGGGATCGAGTCCCACATCGGACTCTCTGCTCGGCGGGGAGCCTGCTTCCCTCTCTCTCTGCCTGCTTCTCTGTCTACTTGTGATCTCACTCTGTCAAATAAATAAATAAAATCTTAAAAAAAAAAGAGTAGGAAACTTAGTAAGTAAATATAAACAAGCTCACATTTATGGTGGTCTCATGGGGCCATGGGGACAAATAATTCCAATTCAAGTCAACAAAGTGCTATAATACTGGAGGAGAAAGACACTATAGAAAAGGGAGCTGCAGAAAAATGAGCCTAATATTCCATACCACTTTTCTCCTCAAAGTACTATTCTTTTCTTAAAGTCCTGGGACAAAGGATAAGAAATTGAGGGAATATGTATTTGTAGTCTAAACTAGATATTAGCAATCTGTGTATGACCCACAAGTTACTCAGCCCAACATCAGTTTTATAAATAATGTTTTGCTGGAACAAAGACATACTCATTTGATTATGTTTTCTCCATGGATGCTTTTGTGTCTCAATGGCAAACTTAGTAGTTAGGACAGAGACCTTAGGAGCTGAAAAGCCTGAAATATTTACTATTTGACTGCTCACAGAAAAAGTATGCTGACCTTTGCTCTCATCCAAACACTTAATTATAAAAGGGAGTTTCTTTATACTTATGGTCAAAAAAAGAGGCATAAACTAGGATTGCCCTAAATAAAGGCCAAGATGGAATTGATTAGCCTTCATCATAAAGACTGAAATAGCCCACCCCAATTTGCTCCTATTTCTAGTTACATTCTAGAATTAAAATAAATAGACTGTAGAGAGAGACAGGCTCTTGCACAGCCTTACAAATTTTTTTTCAAATACAGTGCTGGCATTAAATAAATAATTTCCAGGATTGTCAGGAGATGAGATAGAAATAACAGAAATTCAAGAGAAAAAGAAGTCAGACAAAACAAACAGACCCAGAAGTGACAGAGATATTAGAGTTTCAGGCAGTATTTTTATTTTTTTTCAAAGATTTTATTTATTTATTTGACAGAGGTCACAAGTAGGCAGAGAGGCAGACAGAGAGAGAGAGAGAAGGAAGCAGGCTCCCCACTGAGCAGGGAGCCTGATGTGGGGCTGGATCCCAGGACCCTGGGATCACAACCTGAGCCCAAGGCAAAGCCTTTAACCCACTGAGCCACCCAGGCACCCCTCAGGCAGTACTTTTAAATTACTGTGATTAAGGGGTACCTGGCTGGCTCAGTCGGTGGACCATGCTGATGCTTGATCTTGGGGTTGTAAATTTGAACCCCATGTTGGGTGTAGAGATTACATAAAAATAAAATCTTTAAAAAATAAATAAAAAATAAATTACTGTGATTAATATGCTCAAGAGTAGAGGAAGGAAATACAGAAATCTGTATCAGAAAACTGAGATGGGATCTATAAAAATAGAAATTCTTGGAAAATTCTAAATCTGAAGAATACAGTAACTGGAATTAAACATTTCATGAATGAGTTTAAAAGGAGAATAGCAACCAGAAATGACCAGTGAAGTAGAGGACAATATAGAACAAAATATCCAGGAAAATACACAAAGAACAAAAAAAGCTAATGGTCTATCATTCATGTAACTGAATTTGCATTAGAGGAGGACAGAAATAATAGAGCAGAACAATAACTGAAAAAATATTAACCAGGGACTTTTCAAATTAGATCAAAATCATCAAGCCGTAAATTTTAAATGCTTATGTAAATTAAAATTGTGTTTAAGTTAAATTAAAATTGTTGCTTTTGCTTAAAATACCTTCTTTCTAAGAGCAGTATTAATTCATTAAACTGCCTTTTTGTTTTTCTCTTCTTTCATCTGCCTAGGGCCCCTTAATAAGCACAATTTTCTCTTGCTTGCTCATTAAGGCTCAGTTCAAATATTGAAGTGAGGGGGCAGCAATGTGGAGAAAAGAAGAAAACATTGTATTCCTGGTCTTAGAAGAGGCAACAGTCAAGCTGTCGGCTCCATGCCACTCTAATTTTCCCCAGGCACAGAAAACTCAACTTGCCAGGGTCAGGGTCCCACAGCTCCAGCAATGCAGAGCGACCAACGGGCCTGCCATGAAGCAAAAAGTAGTCTCCCCCCTTGTGGGGAATGGTTCACAGGTACCTTCCGGCCACATTCTCTCTGGAATCCAGCTACACTTCCTAATCCTAAATTTCCCTCTACTTACCCAAAGTGATACCAAGACTAGTGAGAGAAATAACCGACTCCATCCTTCAGGATTCTAGTTCAGCCTAAGCCTTGCCACTAGCCTCTATGCTTCAGTTTAACCTGTACCTCATGGGAGAGATACAGTTGTTCGGTGGCAATTAGGATAATGACAGAAAGGCAGGAAGTGTTCAAGTTGCCATCTTTTCCTATTTTCCTAATCTTGCCTCTTTCCAAATGTATTTAAATAATACCATTTTCTCAAAAAGGCTTATTATTCCAGAAACTTCTTTTAAGCAAATCTAACTCTGATGGAAATTTAATGCCACTGAAATAAAAGCCCAAAATAGACTTATTCTTGTATGGCAGTAAACCAAAGAGATCATTAGTGGAAACACCACTATAATAACTTTTCTTTTCATACACCAAACAGTTTTGTGCAGAACATAATTTTACTAACAGTATCTCCTTTTCTATGCTCTCCATAAAATCTATTATAAAATCCATTCTAAAATAATTACGTGTTTATACATTTTAACTTCAATAGAGTGTTATAAAAATAGAATCATTTCTTCTGTTTAGGCATATTGGTAGATTTTCCATATTTTTCAAAATTCCACATAAGAAGATAAAACATGATGGCTGTGAATTTCTAAGCTGACTGACTTATATAGGTTAATATTTAATATCATGTGGAAGATTTTATAGAGATTTTCTCAATATTCTTATTCTTTTTCCCCAGTGAATATGTAATAAATAGAAATAAATAAACCCTCAGAAGTCTAGAATTCTTCAAGGGCTAAAAACAGTGAATTACTAGGATGTCATTTTTTTCTTGTTTTCTGAATTTCAAATGACACTGCACTGGCTGCAAACAGAGCTGAACCAAATTAACACTGAACAATGAAGAAAAATGAAGGTGGCATCTTAGCCCAGGGGATCTTGCCAAAGGAACAGAGTTTCTTTCCCCATTTCTAAACTCATTCCATTTTCAGAGGATGAAATGGATCTCTCCTTTTCCACACGAGTAAAAAGGAGATTGAATTCAAGAAATTCTAATGCTCATGAAGAGAAATGCTAATTATAATATCTATATGATAAATGTCATAAATAGACCTCAGAGTACTATGATTAAAAGCTGTTATTCTTTTAATTCAGCAAGATAAAATGTATATGCAATGTAGCAGATGATTATCTGAAACAAACCCAAAATTTGTGGGCAGTATTGTTAGTGGGAGTTCCAGTACTGCTTTACCACAGTTACTCAGCCATGAGGAGGCACCTCACAGACTTTCTATCACTCATTGAATTAATTATGACCAGTTTCAATGTTAAAAGGACTGCTGAGAGATACTTCAATAACCTAATTATACAAATAAAGGATGGAGGACTGAAGAGATTAAAGTACTTACTTCAGGTTACCACTTGGTAGAGTTGGAGGAGATCCCAGGTTTCCAGATTTCTACGGACACAGACTCTATGCCCATTTAGTAACCATTTTTTGGTACCTTTCAAGTAGTCAATTCAATAAAAAAAAAAAAAATAGAACGGTTGTAATTTTCTCATGCCTAATATTATATATATATATATATATACATATATATATATATATTTACATGTAAATCTCACTCACTTTTAAGATACTCAGAGAAGACAATTATCAAAGAAATTATTTGGAGGACAGAGAGGGAAAAGCACCATGGAGAACTCTGGGGTATTTGAGAAATGAGAAAATTTGTCTGGTGAACATAATGAATTTGGTCATTGACGTGTTAAGTATTAGGTGTCAACAGAATAGCATTTGTTTGAGTGCAGTATGGGGAAGAAAACAATTCATCTCAATGTGTTAAAAGCAATGGATTTACTATGCCACAAAGTCTTTGGAACAAATTAACTCACTACACAATACAAAACAAAAGCTGGAAATCTGTGAGTAAACCTCAAAAGTAGCGACGATATTGTAACATTAAGAAATGAAATGTAAGGTGCTTCTTAGGCGAGCTTGGGTTTTTATTCATTAAGAAAAATATATTTTAAAAAGTAGATTGAAGATTTGTTTATAACTAATCAAAACAACACTAACACCATTTGAACTGTATTAAATTCTAAATAGATTCAACTTTGTAAGAATGCTTGACAAATGCAGTGACAATGCAGTATGAAATTATCAAAGACTTTATAAGCTGTGCATTGGAATTTCCACAACTATTGTGAAACAGAAAGCAATTTTCCTATTTAACAACAGTAGATAGAGCTTTGAAAAGAAATCCCTAAACAATTTATTATTTATTATTTAAAAGTATTTCTCTTTTAGAAAACATTGTGAATTAATTTCCTCATCTATAGGAAAAGAATGTTAAAATATAGATGACATAACTTAATTATCGAGCCATACAAATTCTTTGCCTTGAAAGTTTATTTCCTTTACTTCATATGAATTTAATTGATTTGAAATAGATTTCAGTGACATTTACAAATTGACTTTATATTTTTCCAAAGTTAATTTATAAATCTATCATTATTTTAAAACTATGGTTTTTTATTACTATGGTATTTTCTGTGAAACATAAAGAGAAGTAATTGTCATTATCCTTGCACTCGTGAAGGTTACATTCTCATTCAGAAGGCAGGATTTACCAAATTAGTAATATACATTTAGTATATCTACTAAATCACCAAAAGGGTTCCTGACATAGTAATGGACTAAACGGAAAAAAAAAAAAAATCTGAGACCAGATCATGTAAAAATTACATAAACAAGAATTTAAATGTACTATGATAGACAACATAAAGATATTATAGTGTTTTGAGCAGACAATTGAAATCTTTTTCTCCTGTTACATGTCAAGATAAAATTCGTTTGGAGAAGATTTAGCTAGCAGTAATATGAGTAAAGAACTAGAGAAAGGAAAAATAGAGGTAAAGGGACTGTTAAGAATCTATTCTTGTGATCCAAGAATGAAAACACTTAAACCCTTAATTAATGTTCTAGCTGTGAGACTTAAGAGGAGATGCGTGTCACTGGTTTGTGATATTATAATGTACTTAAGTTTCATATATGTGAAATCTAGAGTCACAATAATGTACAGGTAAAGGTAACTCTCACATCTTTGCCTGTAATACTGAAAGGATGATGATCATGACAAACAGAATTGGGGAAATTAAGGAGGAATGTCTTTGATAATAAAAGCAATTTTAGATTAAGACTATGAGGGAATGTCTAATATTAACCATTAAAGCATGAAGCAAAGATCACCTACTGTGAGGCATTTGGATGAATAAATTAGCAACTTGAGACATTTGTTTGCATTTTTCCAGAGAAATGAAACCCTGCTGAGCATCCATTTACCATCACAGCAAGAAAATCAAGGACCACAAACTATAAGGAAAAGAACTGTGTGTGGCTTGCATCTCACAAGGCACACTGGAGAAGAAGTAAAGACAGGGCTACGAGAAATGTTACACTATGGTAGTATTTTCACTCCATTTCTGCACATTTTACGGGAACTCCAATCTCATTGAGGCTCTTTTACTTGTGCTCAAAATCTAGTCCTCTTAAGTGTAAGTTCTGTGACAGCTATCATTTCCTCTAGTTACTTCCAGCTTTAAAAAACTGCCAAGACCTCTGAAGTGAATCATTGAAATTCTCGCCACTGTCTGTTGAAGAGGCTGTTTTTGCTAATAGGTTCTGAAGGTACTGCGAGTGCTGCTAATGCTCTCAGTGACTGTGTCGAGACTGTTACCAAGTGGGGGCTGAAAACAGAGGCCAGCGGAGATGGCTCTGGCTCCCGTTGTTTCTGAGGTTGTTGGCACCAACACAGCTGATGCCCTGTCTTCTCTTTGTGCCCTCCAGCTAGACGAGCTTCCTTTCTTCATTTGACTTTCTTAGTTTTACTAGCATATGAATAATAAATCCATAGAAACTCGACTGGGAAATTATCTTCGTGTTTTTGCCTTAAAATAACTCTCTCATCCGGACATGTTGTCCTTGGACCCCATAGGTGGGCTTTAGCACTGTTCCTTCAAATTTTCATAAGCAAAATTTATGGTGAAAGATTATTTAAGCAGAAACAATAGAGCATAAATGAGAGAGATCAGAAATGAAGACGTGGGTTTTAGAGTCAAGAGACAAGTGGTGAAAAGCAAATGCTCTTTTCTGAGGCACATGAAACTAGGGAGGGGGACTTTTCAAGAAATAAAGGCTGGAGAAGTTGGTGGAAGCAGGGACTCCAATAAACCCCTGTTGAGAGGCTAGATATTTGGAAAATTGCCAGAGGTATACAACACTGTAGATTTCAAGTGGCACCCAGAGGCCAAATCCCAGAAAGAAAGGAAAGAACTTAACATTATAGAGATGGAATCTATTCCCAATTTTCAAAATTCTCTTCTTCTGACCACATAATTTCATCCCCAGTGACTAGCAGTACCCTAAATCTCTAGCACAAGTGAATCCTGGTAAGAGCAATGGAAGGAGGGAATAGAACACACAAACTGGATGGAGTAATTGTCATAGCATTATTGAGACAACATTTTGATAATGAGAAAGAGCTTGATGGAACATGGTTGGTTTTAAGACAACAGGCCCATGTAATTTTTTTTTATAAGCAATCAGTTTAGATATGGCTGAAGAATTAACAATTTTAATGTATTTTGTTAAGCCTAAAATATATCTTATTCAATATTTATTGTCAACACTCTAAGGCTCATTCCAAAAGTAATGATTTTGCAATAGAAAAACCAATGATCAATGATAAACATAAAAAATGAAGCATGGCTATGTTTAAATATTTATTTTCAGGAGATATTCTTACTAAATAATAATATTTAGTATTAGGATTATCAGGAGATAATCCAACTAAAAAGCAGAAGAGAATCTTGTTCCTGCTTATAGGAGCTTTCCAAAAGTCTCTGATGATTCCTAATCCCAGGACATTATCAATTAACTGTAAGATAATATCAAAATGAGGTCTAAAAACCCTCAAAGTAATAATTGTGAGAAGGATCCTCAAGGAAACAAAGAAAAACTTTAAAAGCCACAAGTTCAAATATGTAAACTGATAGAGGAATAAAAATCCTGATTCCAGAAAAAGAATTTCAGACTGATACATATCAAATCAGGATTATTCAAAGAATTAAGTTCTCAAAAATTCAAGACTTCCTAATTTTTAATCAAGTGTATGTACAATTTACCTAAAAATACAAACCACTTCACTTTGTGATATTGTGATTTGTTTAAACACTTACATGCATATACACACTGTTAAATTTTATATTTGCTCATTTAAAAGGAGTTATTTCAAATTTTTGTGTCAGAGGACAGAGAATCTGAATTTAATTCATTTTGTGCCTATTCTTTCTTCCCTTACCTCAGGCCAGTCTTTCATAGAGGAGAGGAACTGGTGTAAATGGATACACAGGATTTCTTCTATATGTTTCTGAATCTGTCTTTAGTTCTTTAATATCCCTAGAACTCATACCACTGTAAATATAAAGATTTAAAAACATATTAATGGACTTTGAAGGACCTATTTTAATCCAAATAGCATGTATGGAATGCCTATTGTACTACAGGTAGGCACTAGAGTTACTTGATTTTGCTTTTATTTTTGATAATTTATATTTATCTGTTATTTATTTTTCTAATCAAGAAAGTTGACAGATTGCTAGGATAATAATGAAATGCTACCTATGTCACTTGGTGATGAAAGCTTTTCCTGAATCCAGTGGAAAAAACTCCGATTTATTTCCTGTCTTAAATGCTTACCGTCTTTCCCTTCATGAACCCATGAGATTCCTATATCCAGGTGCAGTAATTTAGCCTGCAGCTTAGCTCAAGAGCTGTGATGATGCTAGGATTTTTACCTTTCATTTCACCTCTGGTGTCGGTTCATTTCGCATCTTCCTACATGCCCCATAGAGCTTATCTGAGTACAGAAAACCCTTTGAAGTCACTTGGAACTTTGTGCTCTGATGAGGCCTGAAGGACATGCAAAGTAAGAAACATGGCCATGCTTGCAAAGAAGGTGAAAATTCAGTCAGCTTTACTAATGTGTTGCTTATACCTCAAGGCATGTCTGTGTGTATAGGTTTATCTGCAATAAAAACAGAGCAAAGCAAATTTTAATTTTGCAAAAACAGAACGCTTACATAGATATGCTGACTACACTTAAGCCAAATTATTTCACATATGGAAAAATAGATTAAATAAATTAGTGAAAGAAATGCCTTCAAAGGCTCATATAGAAAGTATTTACTTGCACCATAACATCTAAACCAATACTTAATAGATATATTCCTTTTAAAATAATGTACGTTAAGAAGGGTTTTGAAGCAAAACACAACGGTTGTGATACGGTGATAACTTCAACTACACAGGTGCAAATCTTAAAACCACATCAAACATATTCCCCATTTTTTCAGTGTGCCAGTAAATGAAAACAGTAAATAAGCATGCACTTTGGGAACTAGGACTGCAAACCCCAACCATGCTTTGCTAGTCTGCATTGACAGTGAGGCTCTGCCAACAGGGGAAGCTAGAGGGAGGCTGTAGGGCTGGAAGCTGTTTGCTTCCTTTGAGCTTTCCACCAACTTCCTGTTCCTGTCAGCTTCACCTCAGCCAAGCTTTTTGACATTTGACAATTTGTTGTAGTGGCTCCGGTAATTAAATCTATTTTGCATTTTTCTTACCACTTACCCATCACAGGCACTCAGAGACAAGAAGACCTACTGGTCAGTACTCTTCCTCACATATCCGATTTTCAAGTTCCTGGGATCCGTTCCCCAAACTACTAGATGGTAATAATTTCAATTCCCTCACTTTGATTACCCAGTTCTAAGGGTGGTAGCTGCCACCTGCAATTGCTCTCTCTGTGATATCTTAATTAAGACTTTTGTATAAATTCTCTCGTGTTAAAATGTCTGGTTTCTGTTTTCTGACTAGACTGAGACAAGAGCACATATTTAGTTTAATCCAGTTATTTAGGAGTTTTCTAAAGGTGACCACATAGTTTGTGTCAAGAAGACTCTTGAGTGCAAACAGCTGTCCCAGAAGACCAGAACATATGGTCATACTGGATATGTCACTACATTGCAACTGTAAGTGAAATTCTGGGTAGCAATGTTAATGGTTAGAATCTGAATTCTTCCTGATATTGACCTCACACACCTAGATGCTAAGAATGACTGCCTTCCCCTTGCCCCCACCCTTGCTGGTCAGGTTGCAATATTGGTAGTTCAATTTTGAAAATGGCTATAAACCCGTGGTAGTAATGTTACAAGATTGTTGACATGCTACTGATCTTTCCAAATTGTAGATCTGATTATATCCCTCCTCTGCTTAAAACCATTTAGTGGTTGACCAGTTATACTAGATAAAGTCTATACTTAGACATTGGTTTATCTGAGAAACCCCAAAGAGTATACAAGATGCTTCTTGTATGAATGAATACTTCTAGAACCCTTAACAACTTAATGATATCATAACACTCAAGATAACATAATTACTTGTTTATTTATAAATATCTATTAGATTATAAACTCTATGAAATCATTTGTGTTTACCATTGAACAATGGTGTTGTGTTCACCATTGGTAGTGATGAAGGCATTGTCTAGCAATCAAAATAACCTCAATAGACATATACGTGATTTCAGCCAGATGCACAAAGAAATAGATGATGGCAGTATTACAAGGGGTCCCCCCTTGTATTGGGTCAGCTCCTCAGTTTTCAGATGTTCCATCTTGCATCTTTGAGCAAGATAATTGGGAAAGAAGGAGGCATATCTTTAGGGAAAGCAAGTTAACTTTCACACTAGCATCAGAGAGTTCTAAGTAAAAGAAGTATGTGATTCCTGCATAAATAATTTAAAGCCATTGCCTCACAAGCACCTCCCTTGGTATCCATACCCCACGATGGTACATTGACATATGGGTGGGCTACTTTTGGAAAAATTCAATTATAATATTTAAAAAAATACACTCAAAAAATACCTTTTGTGTCATGATATGGGAGTTATCTTTTTTTCTAATCTGTGTCTTGGTTGAAAGACTTATAAACTACATGAAGTAGGGGATACTTCATAACATTGTCTCTGGTCTTGTACACCAAAGGTTTTTAAAATATTTGGATCAGGATAGAATCAAAGGCATAGCAAACATGTTCACCTTTCTCTTTTTTCAAAGATTTATTTTAAAGAGAGAAAAAGCAAGAGAGTGAGGAGGGGGAGGGGCAGAGGGAGAGGGAGAGGGAGAGAATCTCAAGCAGATTCCTTGCTGGGTGGACCCTGATACAGATAGATCTCTGGATCTCTAGATCTCTAGATCCCTGAGATCATGACCTGAGCTGGGACAAAGATTATGATGCATAACCGATGGAGCCAGCCAGGCACCCCTCAAACATGTTCATCTTGATTAAACTTGATATTGTTAATAAATTCAGTAGCTTCATAAACTGTTATTCAATATGAAGAAATATTTAGCTCCAAAACATAATATAGGCATGCCTCAACATAGATCCATCAACTATCCTTAGATTATAGTGATTTCCTATCTTTGCGAGACAGAAATGCTTTCAAAAAGCATTAATGGACTAGAGAGAGAATCCTTTAAGACTATGATGAAAATTAACCAGCTCTCTCCTGGAAATGTGCATACATATATACAGTATATGTTGTTTACCATTTCAAGTTGTTCAGGGATTGTCTAAAACCATCCATGGTCTCAAAGACTTTGGAGTCATATGTGAATGGCTAAAAATTCTATATTTTATCTCATAATCAATGCCTATATAGATAACCTAAAGCCACTTCACTTTGGCATGTCATGAATGGAATTCTTTATCTTCTGTTCATATCTATATATACCAGTTCATGTTCAATCTCAGTGAACAACAACTACTATCCACCTAGTTTTATAATCCAGAAACATGGGAATTACACTTTACCCATTCTATTTTAGTTCCCTCACCTAGTCAATTAACAACTCATAATGATTCTATGTACTTCCCCTCAAATATGACTTGTTCTTTTATCCTCCATTCAACACATTAAGCACTATTTTCTCCTATCTGAACTCCTTACCTCCAGTCTTGCTACCTCAAACCAATTCTTCATACAGTAGCTAAAGTGAATATTCTAAAATACAAAATTGGTCAAATAATAACATGATTTAGAACCCATCAAAGGCTAACCACTGTCTTTAGGATAAGACCAAACAGTTTATTATGGTTTAAAGACCTGTTGTAGCCTTGTCTTTTGAAAATTCTCTATAAGTAATATAAGTCCCTGCCACAGTATTCAAATTTCAGATGTCCCCTAACCCTACTGGCCCTTGTTTGAATTCTTTATGTGGAGCCACTGAGGAAATTCTCTTCACAGAAGAGAAAGCTCTTGGGCTTAAGGCAAAGGAACAAGACAATCATCAAGAGATCCGGATTCTAATCTTAAATTTGGCCTCAATTTTCTCATTAATAAAACACAAGTGGAGTTACTCCTTCATCTTTAGTGGTCTATAGTTTCCTTTTCCATCTCTTTTTTCAGAGCCCATCAAATATGACCAAATTAACATGTGGTCATCTAGTGGTTTTATTTCAAAGAGATTTACTAAAAATACTCAGTTTGTGAAAGAGAAAAAGGTAGACAATGATGATTACTTTACCAGGTATGAAGATCATAATTTTATTTTTACTGATTTTCTAGTAAGCACAAAACATTCATTAAAAGGCATTGAGTATAATCATATTTGTAGTGTGTGTGATCTGTGAAAATAATTTTTATTTAGTTTCACATTTTGTATTTTAGTTTTATATTTATGTCATTTTATAATATTAATTTTTATTTTATATCATTATTAGTTTTTCTTTATACCCTAAATATTTTTAGTGACACTTATAACATCTTTTAAAATTAATGCAACATGAAAAAGGTGTAACTAGAAGGGGGGGAAATACACACCACAAAATAAGAAGAATCTTTGTTAGGGAACAACTGAGATTATTTATTTATTTATTTACAACTGAGCTAATTTAATTATTACAGTTGGATAAATAATTTTACCTGTACATTTCTTCCTAGCTAATGTAAACAGGAAAATATATTTAGACATGTTTTTGTTATCAGTGTTAAAGCTTGGACTGCTTATGCTTCATTTGACTCCCCTCATGACCCACACATTGTCTCACTCTGTTCTTCCCTCATCTTTGGCCTGCTTAATACATTAAGAGGCCAAGATCTATGGATTGGTTCATATGGGTTCCTTAATCAGACAGGTTATAGGTAGGGTCAGCCAATGAGGGTCAGTGAAAAAGAAAGGTGAGAATTTGTAACACTCCCTTCCAGTTCCTTCCCTGCTTCAGAACTATTCCTCTGGCTGAAGCTTGTGCCATCAATTTACTTCCCATTACACAGACCCTTGCTCATCTTGGCTCTAGCTCTCACCATTTCTTCTTTACTCTTTGATTCTGAAAAGGCAGGATTATGTCTTTCTCTGTCATTTATCTCTGGATGTCTCGATATTCCTTATGTCATAGACTGAATGTTTGTATAACCCCAAAATTCGGATATTGAAACCTAATGCCCAATGTGATGTTATCTGGACATGGGACCTTTGGGAGGTGGGTGATTAGGTCATGAGGGTGAGGCCCTCATGAATAGGATTAGTGTCATTACAAAAGAGACCCCAGAGAGATCTTGTCCCTTCTACCATATGGAAAGTCAAAGAGAAGACTACCATCTAGAACAGAAAGTGGGCTCTCACCAGACACCGAATCTGGCAGTAATTTGATCTAAGACTTCTAAGTTTTCAAACTATGAAAAATAATTTCTTGTTGTCTATCATAAGCAATGCAATCTATGATATTCTGTATTCTGCAGCCCCAAAACACTGAGACATTTTACTTATTTTCTTAATGCTGCTACATCTTTAACCCCTCTTTAAAGTACACTTATTTAAACTATCTGAATGGATTATATTTTATGCCAAATCCTGCTTGATACAAAAATCTTTAAAAACATCGCTGTAGCAAAGAACTCCTGAAGGTAATAATCCACTCTATTATTCTACAAGTAGCAGCAAAATTATACTTAATAATGCTTTCTACTACTATTGTTAAAAAGAGAGAAATTACATCCAATCACATATTCTCTTACTTTAATAACTTAAAAAACCTGATTGCACACTATTAAATATTAATTTAGTGAAACAATTCTGAGGAGCTTGTGGTGGGATGAAAAATGGTTTTAGGATCATAATAACATAGATGTGAATCCTAGCTCTATTATAGCCTAATGTTAAATTAAGCAATGAATTTGCTTTTCTTAGTTCAATTTTATTATTTGAAGAACTTTTAAGATTTTTGTGACATTAGAGATAAAGAATCTGGCACACAGCATTTGTTTAGTAAATTGTAACCACTTTAAATTTGTCACTTTTTAAATAATGATCATTGTTTATGCACAAATTTACCCTAAAATGATATGTTTCAGTTGGAAATAGAGGTAGCATTTTAAGATATCTGAACAGACAAATTCAGAAATGTATACAGGCTATGTTGATGGTTGAAGAAGAACTTAATGCAATATACACCAAAAATACAGGTTGCAGGGCTGCCATTCTATTGAGTAAATTCAGGAGCTTACATGAGTTCTTATCAACAGATATATGTTCTAAAGGTCTATTTTCTCCCTTGTGGTACATGTTTCTTTTTCAGAGCAATTGAATCGATGCTACCATAAATTCTTGCACTACAGAGAAGTGTGATTCAGAAAATCCAGGTACTGATCCTACTGATCATTAATTTGGTAAATAACAAACCAAAAATTCCAGGTCCTAAAAGGGAAATACATTCCCAAACAGTCCATTAATTAAATTAGTACATTTATTGAATGTTAAAAATAATATCTGTCTCTCTGCAGATATCAAGTAAAACAGTCTCTGTTTATGCTTGAGAAGATTAGAATTATATAAGGAAGAAAAACCAACCCTAGGGAATTTTTATTAGCTAAGTGAAGATTTGGTGTAAAGTGTATAATAATATTACTTTATAGGTGCAGGAGTTGTAGCATGACTGGTTATGCCAGATTTCATAGAGCAGAGCTATATTTATATAATACCCTTTACTTATCTCTACCTTATCATATATCACTTTGTTTTCATCATTTTGTTGGGTTTTTCTTTTCACTGAACTCTGAAACTTTTAAGAGCAGGATTGTGATATGTACTAAAGGAACAGATGGAATAATTACATTCATTTAATTTATAACAACAACTACATCAAAATTAAAAATAAATAGAAATTCTGCCTGACAAGCCACCATAACCAGAAATCATTAGCAAATAACAAAAGAAGGCAAAAACAGGTAATTTTTTAAAGGCAAAGGGTTAAAATCTACAATAAACAAAATGCTCCTGAAAAATGCCAAGAAAAAGACCAGAAGCCAATAGAAAATTGGCAAAGACTATTAAGAAAAGTCACAGAAAATGAAGTACATGTGACTCTTAACCTAAAAGCAAGGCTATCTTCAGTCATCATATGGGAAATGTCAATTACATTTACCCCAAGATAGCATTTCTCACATTGCAAAATGATAAAATCCCAAAATAGATGCTGATGAAGGATAATTAGAGAGTTTTTACAAATATTCAAGGGTGCATACCTTTGAGCAATTTCAGTTTAGGAAGTTGGCCCATAGATACGATTGCATGTGTGCAAAATAATGTATGCAGAATGTTACTTGTTGTGTCACCATTTAGAACAGTGAAGGGCAGGAAACAGCCTGAATGTCTATCAACAGGAAGCTGGCAAATTAGAGTATAATATGCTAACATGATAAAAATAACCTATCTGGGAAACTCGAGTCAAGATGGCGGAGAAGTAGCAGCTGAGACTACTTCAGGTTGCGGGAGATCAGCTAGATAGCTTATCTAAAGATTGCAAACACCTACAAATCCAACGGGAGATCGAAGAGAAGAAGAACAGCAATTCTAGAAACAGAAAATCAACCACTTTCTGAAAGGTAGGACTGGCGGAGAAGTGAATCCAAAGGGACGGGAAGATAGACCCCGGGGGGAGGGGCCGGCTCCCGGCAAGCGGCGGAGCAACGGAGCACAAAATCAGGACTTTTAAAAGTCTGTTCCGCTGAGGGACATCGCTCCAGAGGCTTAACTGGGGTGAAACCCACGCGGGGCCAGTGTGGCCTCAGGTCCCGCAGGGTCACAGATGGATCGGGGTGTCTGAGTGTCGCAGAGCTTACAGGTATTAGAACGGGGAAGCCGGCTACAGAGACAGAGCCGAGGAGTGAGCTCACAGCTCGGGCTTACCTTGAACCGGTCGCAGGCTCAGTGAGCTCGGAGCGCGGCTGGAGGCCAGGCAGACGGGAGTAATTGGACGCTGTTCCCTGAGGGCGCACTGAGGAGTGGGACCCCGAGCTCTCGGCTCCTCCGGGCGGAGACTGGGAGGCCGCCATCTTCATTCCCATCCTCCGGACTCTACGGAAAGCGCTCAGGGAACAAAAGCTCCCGAAAGCAAACCCGAGCGGATTACTCAGCCCGGCCCCTGGTAAGGGCGGTGCAACTCCGCCTGGGGCAAAGACTCTTGAGAATCACTACAACAGGCCCCTCCCCCAGAAGATCAACAAGAAACCCAGCCAGGACCAAGTTCACTTACGAGGAGTGCAGTTTCAATACCAAGGAGAGCAGCGGAATTCCAGAGGAGGAGAAAGCAAAGCACGGAACTCATGGCTTTCTCCCCATGATTCTTTAGCCTTGCAGTTAATTTAATTTTTTTTTCTTTTTCAATTTTTTTTTCTCTTCTTCTGCTAAATTTTTTTAAACCTTTACCCTTTTCTTTTTTAATGTTTTTTAACTAGTTTATCTAATATATATATATATTTTTTCCTTTTTATATTTTTTCATTATTGGTTTTCTTTTTTTATTTGTTTCTTTTTTCTTTTTTCTTTTTTTTTTTTTTCTTTCTGAACCTCTTTTTATTCCCTTTCCCCCCCCCCCCCCCACGATTTGGGATCTCTTCTGATTTGGCTAAAGCATATTTTCCTGGGGTTGTTGCCACCCTTTTAGTATTTTACTTACTCCTTCTATACTCTTATCTGGACAAAATGACAAGGCGGAAAAATTCACCACAAAAAAAAGAACAAGAGGCAGTACCAAAGGCTAAGGACCTAATCAATACAGACATTGGTAATATGTCAGATTTAGAGTTCAGAATGACTATTCTTAAGGTTCTAGCTGGGCTCGAAAAAGGCATGGAAGATATTAGAGAAACACTCTTGGGAGATATAAAAGCCCTTTCTGGAGAAATAAAAGAACTAAAATCTAATCAAGTTGAAATCAAAAAAGCTATTAATGAGGTGCAATCCAAAATGGAGGCTCTCACTGCTAGGATAATGAGGCAGAAGAAAGAATTAGCGATATAGAAGACCAAATGACAGAGAATAAGGAAGCTGAACAAAAGAGGGACAAACAACTACTGGACCACGAGGGCAGAATTCGAGAGATAAGTGACACCATAAGACGAAACAACATTAGAATAATTGGGATTCCAGAAGAAGAAGAAAGAGAGAGGGGAGCAGAAGGTATATTGGAGAGAATTATTGGAGAGAATTTCCCCAATATGGCAAAGGGAACAAGCATCAAAATCCAGGAGGTTCAGAGAACCCCACTCAAAATCAATAAGAATAGGTCCACACCCCGTCACCTAATAGTAAAATTTACAAGTCTTAGTGATAAAGAGAAAATCCTGAAAGCAGCCCGGGAGAAGAAGTCTGTAACATACAATGGTAAAAATATTAGATTGGCAGCAGACTTATCCACAGAGACCTGGCAGGCCAGAAAGAGCTGGCATGATATATTCAGAGTACAAAACAAGAAAAACATGCAGCCAAGAATACTATATCCAGCTAGGCTATCATTGAAAATAGAAGGAGAGATTAAAACCTTCCAGGACAAACAAAAACTGAAAGAATTTGCAAATACCAAGCCAGCTCTACAGGAAATATTAAAAGGGGTCCTCTAAGCAAAGAGAGACCCTAAAAGTAGTAGATCAGAAAGGAACAGAAACAATATACAATAGCAGTCACCTTACAGGCAATACAATGGCACTAAATTCATATCTCTCAATAGTTACCCTGAATGTTAATGGGCTAAATGCCCCAATCAAAAGACACAGGGTATCAGAATGGATAAAAAAACAAAACCCATCTATATGTTGCCTACAAGAAACTCATTTTAAACCCGAAGACACTTTCAGATTTAAAGTGAGGGGGTGGAAAAGAATTTACCATGCTAATGGACATCAGAAGAAAGCAGGAGTGGCAATCCTTATATCAGATCAATTAGATTTTAAACCAAAGACTGTAATAAGAGATGAAGATGGACACTATATCATACTCAAAGGATCTCCAACAATAAGATCTAACAATTGTAAATATCTATGCCCCTAACGTGGGAGCAGCCAACTATATAAACCAATTAATAACAAAATCAAAGAAACACATCGACAATCATACAATAATAGTAGGGGACTTTAACACTCCTCTCACTGAAATGGACAGATCATCCAAGCAAAAGATCAACAAGGAAATAAAGGCCTTAAATGACACACTGGACCAGATGGACATCACAGATATATTCAGAACATTTCATCCCAAAGCAACAGAATACACATTCTTCTCTAGTGCACATGGAACATTCTCCAGAATAGATCACATCCTTGGTTCTAAATCAGGTCTTAACTGTTATCAAAAAATTGGGATCATTCCCTGCATATTTTCAGACCACAATGCTCTGAAGCTACAACTCAATCGCAAGAGGAAATTTGGAAAGAACCCAAATATATGGCGACTAAACAGCATCCTTCTAAAGAATGAATGGGTCAACCAGGAAATTAAAGAAGAATTGAAAAAATTCATGGAAACAAATGATAATGAAAATACAACAGTTCAAAATCTGTGGGACACAACAAGGCAGTCCTGAGAGGAAAATATATAGTGGTACAAGCCTTTCTCAAGAAACAAGAAAGGTCTCAGGTACACAACCTAACCCTACACCTAAAGGAGCTGGAGAAAGAACAAGAAAGAAACCCTAAACCCAGCAGGAGAAGAGAAATCATAAAGATCAGAGCAGAAATCAATGAAATAGAAACCAAAAAAACAATAGAACAAATCAACGAAACTAGGAGCTGGTTCTTTGAAAGAATTAATAAGATTGATAAGCCCCTGGCCAGACTTATCAAAAAGAGAAGAGAAAGGACCCAAATAAATAAAATCATGAATGAAAGAGGAGAGATCACAACTAACACCAAAGAAATACAGACAATTATAAGAACATATTATGAGCAACTCTATGCCAACAAATTTGACAATCTGGAAGAAATGGATGCATTCCTAGAGACATATAAACTACCACAACTGAACCAGGAAGAAATAGAAAGCCTGAACAGACCCATAACCAGTAAGGAGATTGAAACAGTCATCAAAAATCTCCAAACAAACAAAAGCCCAGGGCCAGATGGCTTCCCGGGGGAATTCTACCAAACATTTAAAGAAGAACTAATTCCTATTCTCCTGAGACTGTTCCAAAAAATAGAAATGGAAGGAAAACTTCCAAACTCATTTTATGAGGCCAGCATCACCTTGATCCCCAAACCAGACAAGGATCCCATCAAAAAAGAGAACTACAGACCAATATCCTTGATGAACACAGATGCAAAAATTCTCACCAAAATACTAGCCAATAGGATTCAACAGTACATTAAAAGGATTATTCACCACGACCAAGTGGGATTTATTCCAGGGCTGCAAGGTTGGTTCAACATCCGCAAATCAATCAATGTGATACAACACATTAATAAAAGAAAAAACAGGAACCATATGATACTCTCCATAGATGCTGAAAAAGCATTTGACAAAGTACAGCATCCCTTCCTGATCAAAACTCTTCAAAGTGTAGGGCTAGAGGGCACATACCTCAATATTATCAAAGCCATCTATGGAAAACCCACCGCAAATATCATTCTCAATGGAGAAAAACTGAAAGCTTTTCCGCTAAGGTCAGGAACACGGCAGATGTCCATTATCACCACTGCTATTCAACATAGTACTAGAAGTCCTAGCCTCAGCAATCAGACAACAAAAGGAAATTAAAGGCATCCAAATCGGCAAAGAAGAAGTCAAACTATCATTCTTCGCAGATGATATGATACTCTATGTGGAAAACCCAAAAGACTCCACTCCAAAACTGCTAGAACTTGTACAGGAATTCAGTAAAGTGTCAGGATATGAAATCAATGCACAGAAATCAGTTGCATTTCTCTACACCAACAAAAAGACAGAAGAAAGAGAAATTAAGGAGTCCATCCCATTTACAATTGCACCCAAAACTATAAGATACCTAGGAATAAACCTAACCAAAGAGACTTAAGAATCTATACACAGAAAACTATAAAGTACTCATGAAAGAAATTGAGGAAGACACAAAGAAATGGAAAAATGTTCCATGCTCCTGGATTGGAAGAATAAATATTGTGAAAATGTCTATGCTACCTAAAGCAATCTACACATTTAATGCAATTCCTATCAAAGTACCATCCATTTTTTTCAAAGAAATGGAACAAATAATGCTAAAATTTATATGGAACCAGAAAAGACCACGAATAGCCAAAGGAATATTGAAAAAGAAAGCCAGAGTTGGTGGCATCACAATTCCGGACTTCAAGCTCTATTACAAAGCTGTCATCATCAAGACAGCATGGTACTGGCACAAAAACAGATACATAGATCAATGGAACAGAATAGAGAGCCCAGAAATAGACCCTCAACTCTATGGTCAACTCATCTTCGACAAAGCAGGAAAGAATGTCCAATGGAAAAAAGACAGCCTCTTCAATAAATGGTGTTGGGAAAATTGGACAGCCACATGCAAAAAAATGAAATTGGATCATTTCCTTACACCACACACGAAAATAGACTCAAAATGGATGAAGGACCTCAATGTGAGAAAGGAATCCATCAACATCCTTGAGGAGAACACAGGCAGCAACCTCTTCAACCTCAGCCGCAGCAACATCTTCCTAGGAACATCGCCAAAGGCAAGGGAAGCAAGGGCAAAAATGAACTATTGGGATTTTATCAAGATCAAAAGCTTTTGCACGGCAAAGGAAACAGTGAACAAAACCAAAAGACAACTGACAGAATGGGAGAAGATATTTGCAAACGATATATCAGATAAAGGGCTAGTGTCCAAAATCTATAAAGAACTTAGCAAACTCAACACCCAAAGAACAAATAATCCAATCAAGAAATGGGCAGAAGACATGAACAGACATTTCTGCAAAGAAGACATCCAGATGGCCAACAGACACATGAAAAAGTGCTCCATATCACTCGGCATCAGGGAAATACAAATCAAAACCACAATGAGATACACCAGTCAGAATGGCTAAAATTAACAAGTCAGGAAATGACAGATGCTGGCGAGGATGCGGAGAAAGGGGAACCCTCCTACACTGTTGGTGGGAATGCAAGCTGGTGCAACCACTCTGGAAAACAGCATGGAGGTTCCTCAAAATGTTGAAAATAGAACTACCCTATGACCCAGCAATTGCACTGCTGGGTATTTACCCTAAAGATACAAACGTAGTGATCCGAAGGGGCACGTGCACCCGAATGTTTATAGCAGCAATGTCTACAATAGCCAAACTATGGAAAGAACCTAGATGTCCATCAACAGACGAATGGATAAAGAAGATGTGGTATATATATACAATGGAATACTATGCAGCCATCAAAAGAAATGAAATCTTGCCATTTGCGACAACATGGATGGAACTAGAGGGTATCATGCTTAGCGAAATAAGTCAATCGGAGAAAGACAACTATCATATGATCTCCCTGATATGAGGGAGAGGAGATGCAACATGGGGGGTTAATGTGGTAGGAGAAGAGTAAATGAAACAAGTTGGGATTGGGAGGGAGACAAACCATAAGTGACTCTTAATC
This sequence comes from Lontra canadensis, assembly GCF_010015895.1. Taxonomy (NCBI): domain Eukaryota; kingdom Metazoa; phylum Chordata; class Mammalia; order Carnivora; family Mustelidae; genus Lontra; species Lontra canadensis. Next base: position 15,406,774 of record NW_022630998.1, on the reverse strand, counting down.
TCACAAAACAAACTGAGGGTTGCTGGGCAGAGGGGGGTTGGGAGAAGGGGGGGGTTATGGACATTGGGTAGGGTATGTGCTATGGTGAGTGCTGTGAAGTTTGTAAACGTGGAGATTCACAGACCTGTACCCCTGGGGGGGGAAAAAATGTATATATATATATATATATATATATATATGTTTATAAAAAATAAAATTATAAAAAAAATAATAATAACCTATCTGTAAAAGGAGTACAAAATTTTGTAATAATGTAAGGTGATGGATGGTTAACTAGACATGGTGGTCATTTTGCAATATCTATAAATACTGAATCACGTTGCAAACCTGAAACTAATAGAATGTTCTGTCGGTTATATATCCATTTTTTAAAAAGATAACAAATTTTATGTTATGTGTTTCTTATAATTTAAAATTTAGAAAAAAATAAAGTTGTTAAAATTAATTAAAAAATTAAAAGGAGGAAAATAATAGAAAGTTGTATTAGTTCATAAGCACATGATATTATTAGGGTTCTGGACTCTAGTTGAGCTATAGTACTAAAATTTATCTCTATTACTTTGAAAACACTGAGATATCCATTTCATTCTTCAAGGTCTGATCTAGTTAACATGTCTTGGCCTTCTCAGTAGAAAGGAACTGATTTATTTCCAAAGAAAAGGATAATCATCTAAACTGACATGCCAATGCTTATTCAAGGATTTTCTAAAGGTAGCCTGATGTCACAAAGATAATATGATTAATAACATTTAAAGAGCACTTAGCAGAGAACCTGGGTGGCTCAGTCAGTTAAGCATCCAACTCTTCAAATTAGCTCAGGTCATAATCTTAGGGTTGTGAGATCGAGCCCTGTGTTGGCTCCACACTAGCATGGAGCCTGCTTAAGATTTCTTTCTCTCCTTCTTCTGTCTTTCCCCTCTCTCTTTCCCTCTCTTACTGAAAGAAAGAACGAAAGAACTTAGCAATATGATCTCAATCATCGCCTATGATACAACAACCATGCAAGGCAATGGAGAAATATAATTCATTGTGTGTCCACAGGAGAAACATTTAGAAAAATGTATTATGTTAACATTTAACTACTATTACATTAGAAGGTTCCTAACAGGTATATCTTCTCACTGGATTTCTTCTTGGTTCTTTGATTAATATGAAATTTAGCTTTGTTGACTACACACCATGGGTTGAACTAATCAATATGCTTACAACATTGTTTATAACATTGGTTCTTTTTTTTTTCCTCCAAAGAAATAATGATGTAAGTAATAAGTGAAATAAAATAATGTGAAACAATATGAATATTTTTAAAGGATCAATGAAAACTGGAAAAGATTCATTGCTAGGTTTAAAATAGGTAAAACCTACCTAAAGAGAATAACATTCCCTGCAACCAAATAAGAATTTGAGGAACAAAGAATTTCAATAGCAGATGTTAATTCTCAACCAAGTATTGAATGTCAAGACCAGATGTTAGAGTCTGACATAGTGATTACTTAAAAATATAATATCCAGAAAATTTATATTTCCTAAACCATCTATACCCTCTCATTATTACAGGATGTTCTCAGCATGATTAATAATGTTCTTCATCCTCTAACTTCTCTCTTGCTATCCAGTCTCATCTCTTGCTATTCTCCATTTATAATTCTAAGATACTCAAAACGTTTTTCAAAAAAAAAATTGCTCTTTTGTCTCCTAGACTTTCTAGGTGCCTGTCCCTCCCCTTGGGATACTTGACCCCATCTACATAATTATTACTCTTTTTCAGGTCTCAATTTGGTGTCACTTCCACTGGGAAATGTTCCTTGATTCCTAGGTCCATGTTAGGTATGCCGCCTATATTTTCTATATAAACGCACTTCTCCTATCACTAGTATATAATACTGTTCATTGTCTCTGACCCCCTATTTTTAAATTTTTTTTAATTTTTTATAAACCTATAATGTATTATTAGCCCCAGGGGTACAGGTCTGTGAATCGCCAGGTTTACACACTTCACAGCACTCACTGTATCACATACTCTCCCCAATGTCCATAACCCCACCACCTGCTCCCTACCCCCCTCCTCCCGGCCACCCTCAGTTTGTTTTGTGACAGTAAGAGTCTCTTATGGTTTTCTGACCCCTATTTTACTATAAGATTTATAAAGGCAAGTAACATGATGTTCTTGCTACCTGCTATATCAGAGACCCTAGAACGCTAAAGATAATCATTAAATTTTGAATAATACTAATAAAAAGAAAATTTCAGAAACACCTCTTAGCCATGTGGTATCACTTCTCCATCCATTTTAGAGACAGAGAGAGCAGGAAATAAGGGAAGAGGCACAGAGAGAGAGAATCTCAGGTAGACTTTGCACTAAGTATGGAGCCCAACACAGGGCTGGATCTCAGGAGCCTGATATCCTAACCTGAGCTGAAATTAAGAGTTAGACTTAACCAACTGAGCCACCCAGGTACCCCAAGTAACACCTATTCTTGAAGGATGTTTTAGAAAAGTGTTCACATACACTGCTGATGGAAATATGACTTGTATCCCTTCATGAAACAATACAGAACAAGATTTGTGGGTACACACACAAACACAATTACATATATATATTCTTCAGTGCAGTGAACCTATCTGCTAAGATAAAGCCACCAATAGGTAACCTTATACAAAAAAAAAAAGTTGCTTCTTGCAGCGTTGCCTTCAGTGGACACATACACAGACACACACACACACACACACACACACACGCACTGTTTTTTGGTGATTGCTTTACAAATATGAGACTACTGAATCTTGCTTTATATGTCTGTGTGTATAAAATAGGCATATACATGTACAACTATATTTATCCCTTGTTCAGAAGTACTTTTTGTGCATCCTTACATGTATAAGTAAACTTACAGAAATACACATATCAAGGTCTTCTGACTCCTTGTTTTACACCAATACCTAAGTATGTTCCATAGAGTTAGTAACATATTTTGCCCTGATTGCCGTAGGTATGTCTAAGCAATGAGCACCAACATTTGTCTTCCAAAATTCTCAGGCACAGGGGAAAAATCTCAGTCCTATGTACTTCCCTCCATAGTATTCAGTAAATTCATACATGACCGAGCATATTAAAGGTGTGCAGATACCTTGATTGCACTCATGAACTTGATGCTTAGACTGAGTAGAAAAGGAAAGGTGAAAGGAAAGAGGCATGGAGGGCTAAGTCGATTATATTTATTTTGAACACTAGACCTGGTGCTTAAGTAAACAAACATGAAAAAGAGATTTTTAGAATTAAGAGTTCTTAAAGATCAAATGTAAGTGGCAGAAAGAATACTGGACTGTAACCTATGTTGTACTGATTTTTTGTTTCTGTTTTTGTTTTTGCATCAGTTTGTTTCAACTTGTGGTACTAGTTTGGTGCCCACGCTCACTATATTGTTTATATTATTATAGCATTTAAAACCAGATATCAAACATATATGCATATTCCACGTTAGATAAGAATATAGTTTTTGCTTGTTTGTTTGTTTTAATAGGATACAACTACCCTATGAGATACAGAGAAGAAAGTGAATTATGCTGGGGTTGGCAAAAAGTGTTTACACAGCTTCATAAAAGAGATCATATTTGGACAGGGCATTACAGGAACTAAGATTAGGGAAAACAAAGGGTCAAATATACATGTTCCCACTCACAAAGGCTGGCACCACACCTCTAATGTGTGGCAGGGTGCCTAGTAAATAACAGCTTTCAAAGACATGCTCACTGAATTAATAACTGAATGAATGGCTGCAGAGATCAAAGTCATAGTCTAGTAATTCAGAGATAGTATTTAGTTTAGTCCTACAAGTCACTAATAGCTATTGATTGTTACAGAATGAAGGAAATATGAAAACAAGACTTAATAACAAGAAAGTTCTTAGGTTCTTTTTACCACTCCTCTACTATTTCCTTTTAGCTAAAACTGATGTATGATGGAGGGTTGCAGGAGAGAATGCAATGGAAATTTGGGGCTGCTTAAAGGCTTTAAATGCCATGCTAAGAAGTTTCACGTCATCCTTTAGGAAGGTAACAGAGATGCAACGAAACTTCTACAATAGGGGATTACTATCAAGACTTGCTGTTTCAGAAAAATAAGTGGCAGCAGTTACAAGGATCTGTTAGGTGGGGAATGTGGGTGGTGAAGAACCAAATAAATTATTGAAATGATACAAAAGTGGGGTGATAAGGGTGTGAATCAAGGAGATGATAGTGGAATGAGGCAAGAAAAGAAAAATGTGAGAAGTAACTTAGAAGAAGAATACTGGAAAATGTATATAATAAAGGAAAAGTAAATTTGATTATTATTATTATTCATTTGCTTTGTTAGTGGCTAACTTTCAAATGCAACCAAGACCTCAAGATGCATGTGATTAATAAACAAATGGAAATACAGACCTAGATTTTAGGCAAGAGTCATGTGGCAGAGAGATAAATATAAAGTTGCAAAGAGCATAGTTGATAGTTGTAATTACGGAAAAGAATAACATCACCCATGGAAAGAAAAAGCGTAAGCACAAAAAGTCTAGGAACCAAGAAAGTAATATAAACTCCCTGACAGGGCTCCTTGGAAATTTAAATTTGATTTCTTCCCATTCAGTTTTCCCTCTCTTCCCCTATGGTCCTTGACACTATTATTTATGTTCCACATATGAGTGAAACCATATGATAATTTTCTTTCTCTGCTTGACTTATTTCCATTAGTATAATCCCCTCCAGTTCCATCCATGCCAATGCAAATGGTGGGTATTCATCCTTTCTGATGGTTGAGTAATATTCCATTGTATATATAGACCACATCTTCTTTATCCATTTGTCTGTTGAAGGACATCTCGGCTCCTTCCACAGTTTGGTTATTTTGGACATTGCTTCCACGTGTGTGTGTGTGTGTGTGTGTGTGTGTGTATGTGTGTGTATAATTTTTTTTTTATTTTTTTACTTTAAGACTTATCCTGTCAGGAGTTCAGCTGAGCTGAGAGAGAGAGTGCTGAGCTGCCAGAGTAACCAGTTAAAGCAAGAAGCCAAAAAATAAAAGAGTTAAGCCTGTAATTGCTTACTGTAATGATACATGCAAGAGTGTAAAACCAGAGAAAATGTCAACAATGTTCCCTGTTCTATTTCATGGAACAGTGCACCAGTCAGGGGTCAGTTGGAGTAGCACAGATATGGGAATCATCTCACTGTTGAGGGAGCTCCCCAAAAAAGGCCCTGGTAGTTCATGGACTCTGGTAAGGGGGCAGGCAAGAAGGAGAACTAGAAGTGGAGAAGCACTGGGCACTGATTCAGAGTGAGAAAAAGTGTATTCAAGGTAAAATATTCATTCTCCGATTTCTTTGGTATGAAACCAAGAGGTTAGAATTAGGCCAGAACAAAATTAACAAGACAGTAAACAACATGTGTTAGAGAGGATGTGGAGAAAAGGGAACCCTTTTACACTGCTGGTGGGAATGCAAGTTGGTGCAACCACTTTGGAAAACAGTGTGGAGATTCCCCAAAAAATTAAAAATAGAGCTACCCTATGACCCTGCAATTGCACTACTGGATATTTGCCCCAGAGATAGAGATGTAATGAAAAGAAGGGCCATCTGTACCCCAACGTTCATAGCAACAATGCCCACAGTTGCCAAACTGTGAAAGAACCAAGATGCACTTCAATGGATGAACAGATAAAGAAGATATGGTCCATATATACAATGGAATATTATGCTTCCATCAGAAAGGATGAATACCCAACTTTTATATCAACATGGATGGGACTGGAAGAGATTATGCTGAGTGAAATAAGTCAAGCAGAGAGAGTCAAGTGTCATATGGTTTCACTTACTTGTGGAGCATAAGGAATAACATGGAAGACACCGGAGATGGAGAGGAGAAGGGAGTGGGGGGAAATCAGAGGGGAAGACAAACCATGAGAGACTCTGGACTCTGAGAAACAAACTGAGGGTTTTGGAGGGGAGTGAGGGCAGAGGGGTTGGGTGAGCCTGGTGGTGGGTATTAAGGAGGACACGTATTGCATGGAGCACTGGGTGTGGTGCATAAACAATGAATTTTGGAACACTAAAAAGAAATGAAATAAAATAAAATGGAAAAAAAATAGAAAAAAAAAGAATTAGGCCAGAGTTTTAACGAGTGTTTAACTAATTCCAACATACTGACTATTAGGTTGCAGCTTTTCTTGAAAGCTATTTTCTATTTCTTAGAAATCGTTTTTTCTTATTACAGTTTCAGATACGATATGCATATGCCTAAGTCACTTTTTATATCAACCAATGCATGATTAATCATTATACAATTATAATTCAGCTACTTTATCCATTCTAGTTCTTTTTTGAGAAGTATTTTATGCTTCTCATTTCTTTTCAAGGAAAAAGTCAAATTCAAGTAGATCCTAAATACCTATTAAATTCTATACCATTTTAACAACCACTTAAGGCATGAACTTCAGGTAGAAAATTATAGTATTATGTAAATTTGTATGCAACTTATATTATTGATTAATAGTCTGCTATTCAATTAAAGTAGTCAGGAACAGGACAAGGGAGAATGCAAAAATGTTCGGATTGCTGATTTGTGCAAGGCCCATCACCATGTCTAGTCCTGGTGAGCTTTCCCATGACAGTATTTATAATACAACTCCAAGTTCTAATTAAGGGAATAGCACAGTAACATCACAAACTGTAGCAAATATGGTATACTTTCTGTAGCTTTCATTATGTTTTCTTTTGTTAGGTAAACTGAGGCACATTAACAATTACAGAGTGTATGTGAGCAAAAATCAACTCGAACCAGGCAGTTCAAACAACCTGGAAATGGCCAGAAGCACTCCACCAATAGAAGATAAGGAAAATTTTTTGGAGAAGAGACTGAAGCAAACAAGAAATTGGCTATAGCTCAAGGGGGTTGTATTATTTGGGCAAGTCTAGTTGGCTGTTTGTGATTGGTTGCGCTTGGGTTTCAATTTCTTTGGTGCATTACAGGTTTAGGTTCTGATTTGCTTAGGAAGGCTGCTAAAATATTAGAACCACCTCTGTCTAATGGTCTCTGCTTACTTAATTTATGTCTCAATTAATATTTTGAATTTTGAATTTTACTTAAGTTCTCATTGGGATTCCTGCTTTTTGTCAGGTTGCAATTGCCTGAAACACCTTTGTCATCCTTTTATTTACATCCTGTTACTAGGATTTAAATGTTTCTAGTCAAACCTAGGTAGCTGGACTAATTAACACAATCTTAAAGCCTGGATCTTTTAACGGGAAAATCAATACCTTAAAAACGTCATTAATTGATAATGCTGTTTTGCATCCTTCTTCACGATTGTGTTTTCACTAGTTATTTTACTTTTTAGTTGCCACCTCTTAATTACATGTGTCTTTATGTTTTTTTTTAATTTTTTATTTATTTATTTGACAGAGATCACAAGTAGGCAGAGAGGCAGGCAGAGAGAGAGGAGGAAGCAGGCTCCCTGTTGAGCAGAGAGCCCAATGAGGGGCTCGATCCCCAGACCCTGGGATCACGACCTGAGCCAAAGGCAGAGGCTTAACCCACTGAGTCACCCAGACGCCCCATGTCTTTATGTTTTTTGGATTGTACCTGATTCTCTTCATTCCCTGAATGACCCATTAACTTGGAAGTTACACAACTCTTTTCAGTGTCACCAGTATTTATCTTCTGATTTAATCTGAATGCCTTAGAAGACAATGTCTAAGGCAAATGTTTATATGCTGATACCATTGGTGAGTATAATCCCAGGAACACAGGATTCAGAACAAACAAGTGATGGGAAGGGAAGGAGTATATAGCTGAGCTGGTGTAGCTCCTTGACAAGTGATGAAAGAAGGATATATTGTCTATTTAATTTTATGTTAAAGTTTGCTTCATGAGGTGTCAACTCAGGAGCAGTTTTAAGATATAGATATCAGATACCATGCAGGCAGGCCTTAAGATGAGGGCTAAAGGCAGGCGGCCTGGATGCAAGGTGAGACACTGGGAGCAGATGCAGGAGGTACGCAGAGCTATTAGCACAGTGGTCCCTCTTCCTTAATCCGCATACTCCAGTACTTCTACCCTATAGGTAGGTAGCAGCAGCTGCAGCAAACTGGCTCTACTATTCTAAACCATTGTCAAGATTACTTTGGCAAAAAAGCAAGACAGGTGCACAGACCTGGGATGGTACTAAAACAGATTGCTGTATCTCCCCATCTCAAACTGTCATACATCACTAGTTTCACATCTAAATTAAATAATAACTATGAAATCAACACAAAAAGGTTTAACTTCCTCAATGCCCTCTCCCATGTTAAAAAAAAAATCTTTAGAATGTTGTATATTTCTTTCTTCCTCCCTACACTCCCCTTCTAACTAGAGTATTTTTAGAGATTTTGTTCCCAAAGTACCTTCCGTTTGCCTAATCTTACTATTACAAATTCTAAGCCATGTAATTTTCATATATTTGTGTATAACTACATAATCCTAATATTAAGGTATGTGATCCTAATACTAATCTCAATATCAATAATAATTTATAATTTTAATTTAATTGATGTCCTAATGTTAATTTCTCAGTTTTCTTTCTACTTTTCTATCTCCTATATCATTCTGCTTCAAATTTTATTCATCTGCAGGACTTTTCCAAGTATTTCTTCAAACTGAGTATATGAAGGTATATTCTCTATGTTTGTGTTTTCACCTTTATAGTGTCAGCCCCTTGGTGAGATTTTTCCACTTGATTTTCGTGGAATATTTTTCTTCATTATTTCTCCTCTATGTTTCTTATTCTCCTTTTAGGACTTCAGTTATTCACACATGAGCCCTCTAGATGTAGCTTCTGAACCACAGCTCCCAGCCTTTTTCATATCTTTTTTCAGAGCATCAGTGGCAAATGGGAGTAGGCTGCTCATGATAACAGTATGAACCCCCTGACCACCGGAAGCCCTTTATAGCTGATCCAGTGTTTATGGGGAGTAAATATTTCAGTACACATGTACCCCATCAGCTGCTCAACGATCTGACAAAGTCCAAAAATTGGGAAATTCTGTTCTAAATTCTTTACTTGTGATTTTCACTTTTCATATTTCTTTCATATTGGTGATGCATCTTCCTCAACAATGATCATGGTCTTTGCCTGTGTAGTGATTTCTTTTAATTTGGAAATCATATTTTCTGACTGCTGAAGATTTTGGAGAAAGTGTTGACTATAAGTACCTCTCTTTGACCATTATTATTTTCTGAAATTCTTCTCTACTTCATCACTTCTGCCTTAGCAGATTCCGCTTGTCTAGGTTTTTGGCTTGGTCATCCTCCCTAAGTTATTTTGATTATCACTAGTATTTTTCTTTTGGTTATTCATAATTTGGTGTTCCCACAATTGTCATTCAGGTGACCTGTTGGGTTCTCTCCTGCACTGGCAAACCAACAAGAGGAGGGAGACATACGCTTTGTTTTAGTTGGTCAGGTAAGCTGGGAGAGGTCTAATGGGGTACAGAGAGACCTCTCCCACCTCTCAGGCCTTTCCTTTGCAGTGGGCAGACAGGGAATCCTCTCTCAGTCACATGGACTACTTCACCAAGAATGAATTCCCACTATGTATCCTAGGCCTGGTGGGTCAGGTTAGGCCTTCCTTACGACCATGTACAACGAGGAGCATGCCAGCATCTGCAGCCCCTTGATGATGGCTTAAAACATAGCCATGTCACTTCCATTTTTATCTCTGATGCCAGTGATCAACCTGACTTTTTCCAGGGTAACCTCTTCTCTTGGGCTTTGCCATATTACGGTGTCTTATTTTAAGAAGTGTTGTCCTAAGTAACTAATAGTTTCTTCCCCATGTAAGGACAGATTCTTTCCATATATTCAAAATCTCAAAAGGGAGTCTACATGTAAAGAAGTGATTGAATTATATTGGGAAATGTATAATAGAAACCTGCACAAGAAACAGAGGAGTGAATAACTCTTTTTGAGTTATTGGATTGTACCTGATTCTCTTCATTCCCTGAATGACCCATTAACTTGGAAGTTACACAACTCTTTTCAGTGTCACCAGTATTTATCTTCTGATTTAATCTGAATGCCTTAGAAGACAATGTCTAAGGCAAATGTTTATATGCTGATACCATTGGTGAGTATAATCCCAGGAAATCTCTACTAATGAAATGGCACCTAACCTGGGTTTCAAAAAATAAGTAGGATTTGGGGTGGGGGGAATAGAATCAAATTATATTATTATCATGAATTAATATTAATTGTAATATTAAATGATATTATATTTTGGATGACAGGAAACCCCCAAATGTAGATACCATCTGTTTAACAAATAATGTAACGTGGGGTGCCTGGGTGGCTCAGTGGGCTAAAGCCTCTGCCCTCGGCTCAGGTGATGATCTCAGGGTCCTGGGATCGAGCCCTACAATGGGCTCTCTGCTCAGTGGGGAGCCTGCTTCCTCCATTCTCTCTCTGCCTGCATCTCTGCCTAAGTACGATCTCTGTCTATCAAATAAATAAATAAAAATAAAAAAATAATGTAAGTGGCAAATAATCTTTTCTGTCTCAGTTAAGGTATATTCTGTTTAATAATATACATTGAAAAGTTACTGCACTTCTAATCAATAATTAATATAGTAAATAATTCTCCAGTGAGTAACCAATCACTATAAAGCTGACTTAATTCATAATTATTATATCTCTCCTTAGCCATATGAGAATGTTTATAGTAGGGAAGTATATTGTAAATTTCCTCCTCCATATTTTTATAGTCTATACAATGATAATTATATGAATTGTAATAGTGAATGCACCACTAGATACCCTTCAACCTAGCACCGTGACTAATAATACAGAATTAATTCTGTTGTTTTTATGTTATTTTGACAGTTTCTTAAATACTATAATATGTTTTAATTGTTTGGTCTTGAGTAACTACATTAACTGGACAAAATTATTCCTACACTGAATAGTTCAATAGATAAATGATAGATTAAATTCACAGAGCATATTTCATTGGTACTTTCTCCTCTTATCTTTTGGCATGTGATTCCTTGCTCATTCTAGAAGTGAGAAAGTATTCCTGAAAACTAATATGGCTGACCCTATTCTCTTTTATATATAAGTGTGTTCTGGATAAAGGGAATAACCATAGTGAATAGGAATGGAAAGTAACAATAGTGGCATAGGGTGACCTGATTTTGTATATGTTTATGGACTTATAAAGTCTAGGATGGAGTTTCTTGGTTATTTTCATTATTACAGACAAGACAGGGGAGAAATTATCTTTAGTGTGCTGTTTCAGAGCATGAATCACACTTTACAAGCCATTCTTGTCAGCCTATAATGTAAACTAATCTTTTAATAAGACTCTGTGTCCTTTCATATAGTTCAGTGAAGTGCATAGTGGTTTAAACATTAATAGAAAATGATTATCTTTTCCTGAGGTGACCTTTTAACCCAAAAAACAGTGCAAGTTCATCTGTATGTTTTATTAGTATGTCTATTAACATTGTTTTCAAGGAGTAGAGAGTATTACACAAAGCATTATTGAGCCAGATTTCCATTATAAAATAACAGCAAACAATCTTTATGGTATAAATAGTCTTTGATGGCCTACAGAGCTAATATGAATGACTGGGGGTGAGGTAGCATCTATCTTACCCAGAACACCTGTCCAAACTGTACAAATACAATAAGTAAGACTTTATATTTCCTTTTGTTTTCTATTTTTTAAAGGTGACCTCCTGTGGTACCCTGAAAATGATACTACTCCTCAGTGTGTTCGACAAGGAAAATAACTTGTACTCATATATTTTAATTTTGTCCTCCCTGTTTTCATATAATCCAATTTACTATAAATCATAGAGCTTTTTTTATTTGCAGGAAATGTACCTTGAGCCAGACACACAAACACACACACACACTCTCACATGACATTCAAACTCAGCTATATATAATAATTAGAAATGTGCTACCTAAATAGCATCTAGGGAATATAAAATTTAATTCCTATATAACACAAGAACTAAATACAAGTGAATTTTCTAAAGTGTTTGATATAGTTTATTCTTTTTTCTTTTAAAGGTTTAACTATTTTGGAGAGAGAGAGAATGGGGAGGAGTGGGCAGAGGGAGAGAGAGCATCCTCAAGCAGACTCCCCACTGAGCACAGAGCCCGAGCTGGGGCTTGATCCCAAGACCCTGAGATCACCACCCAAGCCAAAATCAAGAGCTGGATGCCCAACCAACTGAACGACCCTGGTGTGCCAGGATTTCAACATATTCTTTAAGACTTTATGTGAACTATTCTTATTATTTAAAACCCATTTTCTTAAGTACAGAAATCTGTGCCCACGACCCTCTATTAGTACAATTCCTAATTAAGAGTGCATAAATGATCTTCAATGAATTTTTTTGGGCTGCTATGTCACAATATGAATTAGATGACTTTTTTTATCTGTTGAAGTCTTGATTTGCAGGGGCAGGAACACAGACAGTGGCATGAAGGAAACAAAATGGCAATAACATGTTGTTAAATGCTACATGATGCATTCATAAAAACAATTTATAGTTACTTATTAGTTACAGCTCTTTAACTTTTGAAGGGTTTTACACTCTTTCCACCTCCTTAGGTTTTTTTCATTTGATTAAAAAGAAGAATTCTCAGGGCGTGTGGGTGGCTCAGTCAGCTAAGCATTTGCCTTCAACTCAGATCATGATCCTGGAGTCTCAGAATCGAGTCCCGCATTGGGCTCCATGTTCACCAGGGAGCCTGCTTCTTCCTCTGCCCTTCACCCTTCTCGTGCTCTCTCTCTCTCTCTCTCTCTCTCTCTCACTCTCTCTCAAATAAATAAATAAAACCTTTTAAAAAAAGAATAATTCTCATTCTTGTTTATTGACATCCCTCTGTATACCTCACAGTAATATAATTGGTCTCCTGACCATAGCTCAGAGTTGAAATCACTGGGTGCCTTATAATGACAAACCTACTTCACAACCACTTAATTGTCAGAGGCTTTAGGTTATTATATCTAACTGATTATAAAGCATACATTATTTTACTAAAATAACACAGATATATTTTTCTTCTAAAAATGCTGATTCTCATACAGTTGTGAAATAGCTTCAGCTGGTTTACATTCTTCACTATACATTTGTTCATTTTAGGCAACATTGAAGAACTGCTATGGTTGTTCAATACATTTCCCATATCACGCTGTAGTTGTTTGAGAAACCCATGCCAAAAGAAAAAAAAAATTCTCTCAGTACAATCTATGCCAACGAAGCTTTGATAATCAGGCCAATCACCTAATTACAAGTTTGTATTTCTATTCCCACTGAGATGTGCCAATTAAAAGGATTCGACTTTAATTCAAACAACATATTAGTCCTAATTACCTGATGCACGCACTGCCTACTTTGAATTTTTTAACCCTTTGTGTATTTGTGTGTGTGTGTGTATACATGTTTAATCCATGGTCTGTAAAGTACTGTTAATTGCAAAGTCTATCAGTAGCTTCAGCTACAGACCATGGTTTCAAAAATGAAACTCATCCTACCCTTTCAAAACAAGCTATTGTCATTATCCAGGTAATTTGAATTATAAAAATAACCACATAGATCATTGGTCTTGGAGGAATTACTTAAACTGGCTGTCACATTCTCCCATGTCAAAAAAAAAAAAAAAAAAGCACAAACCTCTGCTTCAGTTCATGATTGGCACCACTGCCTGAAGTAAAATAAGTCATTTGAAATACTAACAACATGATTCATGTACATATCGACTACATTCATTTGGAGCATATTGCAGGTTAATCCCATCACTTGTAGAAATTATTGTGTGCTTTAGTTGCATGGTAAAATGCGATTGGCAAGTCAAAGTCTAATGGACAGCTATAAGAAATCTACCTGTTATATTTTTAAGGTACTACTTAATGAAGAACTAGCTTTTCAATTCTCCACTGAATTCAAGGTTTGGTGACTTTTCCCTTTGGCTTAAAGATCAGAAAATGATAAAGTTGAAGAAGTAAAAATGGTTAGTGAAAGCAGGTCAAGTTTCAACCAAAGACATTAATGTCTCTTGGAGACCTAGAGTCAAAGTGCAGAATTTGACTGTGGGGCAGAGAAGAATAAAGCCCCTAATCAAATGAAATAATGGCTCTCCAATGTGCAAGCTGATGAAAATTGTAGAAATCAGGAATGATATTCAGAGGCTAAATGAAAATAATTGAAAGGGAAGGGGGGGGAGAAAAAAAAAAAAAAACTGCATCCTTCTTTCTTCCAGCCATAGACTCCAAAAGAGGAATTTTAAAATTGTGAAGATGCTGCTCTCAGATGTGCTTAATATCCACAGTGTAATTGAATTTTGATCTTTTAAGACACCTGCCTTCCTTCCCTGTTGTGAACCTTCCCATAATCCACATTTTATTAGATATAGTGAGGTATTATATTATAAAACATTTGAATCCAAGTTATGATTTAAAATAAATAGTGCTAAATAACAGGAAAAGCATAACAAGTAATTAAATAAATTGAAACACTGATCATCAAATTAAAATCAGAAAGCATGAATAATACCTTAAGAAGAAATGCAACACAGGGAACTAGAAGGAAAAAAAAAATCAGCTCTTACCACTGCAGATTCTCCCTCTAACCAAGGGGTTAGAAACTTAAGTTCTTCTACATTCTACAGACTAATACAGAACAGAAAAACAGTAACCCTTTTTTTTCCCTAGGTAGCGGGCCTCAAGATCAGATATGTTACACTTACACATTTTTACTTAATATTAAAGACTTGGTTTTAGACACCTCAGTACCAGAACACTATAGATAAAAGACTTGTAGAGGAAGTTCAGAGAAGCGGAACAGGCATGATTAAGGGAATATAGGTTCTGACTTACGAAAGAAGATTAAAGACTCAGTCTCTATAACTGTGCAAAATGATGACTAAAAGGTATGATGATAAAAGCCTACAAATATTTGAAAGTTATAAGAACAAGGAAGACAAAGAATTATTGAGCATTTCACTGAGTAGATTATTGAGGTATGGAATGAACAAATGGATTGAGTTAAAATGAGAAAATTTGGCCCAAATATCATAAGGAAATAACTCTTCAAATATGTAATACTTCCTAGACTCCAAAAAGAATGGTGAGTTTTCCGCTTAGGTTATTCTGCTCACCTCTTCTCTGCTATACATATGTACACTAACATAACACATACACATGCTAAAAAGAAACATATTAAGAAAGGCTCATTCATAATTGGAATAAAGCAACACAGGGTTTTCCTTTATAATTTTCACATTGCTTTTATCTCCAACTTCACAAATTTCTTCTTAATACATAAGATTTACAATTCTGTGTCAAATAAATTCTGTGTCAGCCTATGACACTGGATGAAAAGTAGTACTAAGTAACACACAGAATCTTAGGATTTCTGGGTTAAAGAGAAGGCACATCTACTGCTAAAGAATCGGCATCCTAACAAATGACTATCAGTCTCTGCATAAACTCTTCTTGTAATCAGAAATTTCTGAAAACCAAGATTGCTCTTGTCACTTACAGATTTCTCTGTAATGCAGGTCCTTCATTTTTTGGAGCCGTTTCTGTCTTGCTATATTTTCGAATCATAGATCCCAATTCCACCAATTCTATCCTTACAACTGTAGCACCAAAATATATTTGATGGCAGCTACTGCAAGACACTTAGACATTCAGATAAAATATTTCTATATTCTTCAATTATTTTTCACATCACATTATTTTGACACACACTTCTATTTCATCATTATTATTATTTGTTGAGGTCTCTCCTTAAATTTAATACCTGGAACTAACAAAATACTATAAATCTATAAAATCTATAAATCTATAAATTTACAGTATAGACAAAAACAAGGAGGAGCATCACTATCAGGTTATATAGTTATTTCCATTTCTAGGAGAATACGATTTCATAAGGCTTAGACTATTTTCTTCCAATGAGATAATTAGTATAAATTACAAAAGGATGGAACACAAGTATGAGATGCTGTTTGAATTAAAATATTTTTATATAACATGAGGGATTTGCATTTTTTCTACTTCGTAACGCCTCTATAAATGATAGAGGATGCCCACCCCTCAAGTGGGAAAGAAGTTGCAATTGGAAATCATCTGTGTTCATGATTTCAGGAAGGTAGGAAATTGGTAACAGATTTGGGAATGGCTGACGAAACTTTTTGTGAACTAATCAGTTTTTTTAATATCTCCTGAGATGGTGGGCAGGCAGAAGGAGTCAGTCTCCACTGCTTGTGAATATACATATGAAACAGTGTAAAGAAATAATGAAAATTGTGAATAATACCATGTTACATAATTTATCATGGATTTCAAGAATCCATGCTGAAAAACCTTTTTATTGCTGTACATTTCTTAGTGTTTTGCAAATTTCATCTACTGCTCCATTAATTGAGGACTTAGCAAAAAACCTGAAAATTCCCCTGACATTTGGACCAATAATTCACTTAAATTCCTCATAGTGAGGTAATTAATGGCTGACTAAAACATCTACAAAAGTTTATGACATTTATATGTCAAAATATGACAAAAATTTACACATTTACCCTGACATATAAGTATTAAACTTAGAACTATAAAATATTCAATTTAATCATAAGAAGTTTCATTAAATATTGCTGCATAATATAAATTAAGAGCATAGAGCTCAGGTCAGGTGTTTAGAATCCTTATTCTGACTTCCACAATTAATAATTTAGGATGAATCTTTGATTATCCTTGGCCTCAGTTTACTCACTGATACAATGAGAAAACTTCATTATATCTTTTCTAAATTATCTTCTTTTTCCATTTAGTCAATGAGATCTAAAACTTATTTAAACTAGTCATGTGTTGAGTTCCATTCACCTGCAAAAAATTGTTTTGAAAAACACCATAGCATAATTGATAATTATTTTTAATGTAAATATTACCATTTTGAAATCGCTTCTTGTTTGTTCTGCTTAAATGCATTACTGTTTCAGTTTTGTTGTATTTTTTAACTGAATATGGAGAAATTTTAAGTGCCTTGATTATCTTTCCCTGAAAATTGAATACTTCTTTTTCATATCCACCATGGTTTTCCTTTTTGTCTCTTTTTTCCTACAATGGACTTTGCAATACTCAAACTTAAAATGCCTTTGGCCTGAGAAAATGATATTTATCAAGTATTGAATTGTGTTATTCCACCAATACTATTTTCAATTGCAAAAATGTCACACCATTTTGGCATCCCAAATGAAATAAGATATATCTGTTTTTGCTGAAATCTATCTTCAAGTAAATGACCTAGAAAAATGCATGAAATTGTGGATTGGTATATGTAATATAATCATAAATTTCTTCTGTCTAATCAGCTCTATAAGCTTTGGAGAAATGGAAACTGACACTGGCTGATTCTTACTCACCCCATGAAGACTCCTCCCTGCCACAACATTTCGACATAATTCATCAGAGTGCTTATTTTCTATGCAGCTTAGTTTAAGTAACACCATAATAACTTTTGAAAAAATAAAGAGCTTGTATCAAATCTGCTTGCATACATTGTCTCTATTCTTCTGTACCTTAACAACATAACTTTTAAACCATAAACTTAAATAATACTAACAAAGTGAAAAACCCCTGCACCTACCTATGACTTTCTGAATGACTAGCATCCCCAATTAAAGCCTTGTATGTTGTGTCGCATCAGAAAGATGGAAGAACATAAAGTCCTCCATTGATATCATCTCTGGTATCCAACAATAATTTAGTTGTTCACAGAAAGAAAGAGACTTTGTGGGAGGCTTGGGATGCAAATAGGAGATGGTAAAACCCCAGTGGGGCCCATGACTCAAGAAAGATGTTTTGAGAAGGAAGGCCCATTCCCTAGGGACAGAATTATAGACCATGTTTCCAGCTACAGACACCGAAACAACTCTGTCCCTCTGTGGACTCAGCTGTAGCACTGTTTGGCCTTGGTCTTGCTACCAGCACCATCCGCCAGGGAATCTGCCCCGGGTGACACATACTCATGCTGCATATAACAGGCCCTCCAGCTTTGGTCCCAGCTGAAGACCTTGAAGTGGCCTAAGGCCTAGCTTTAGCCACCCTTGGTCACTATTCATACTCTCATACCTGCCTAGGGACCAGCCAGGAAAACACCCATCCATGCTCAAAGGCAGCCTTTCTGACCTTAGTTCAACTACAAATCCTGAAATGGACTTGTAATTTGGCTCCGGGACCTATCAGTCATAGTTAAAGAGCACTCTTGCCCACCCAGGGACTCACCAGAAGATATAACCACCCAAATCTTAGATAGACCCATCAATCTCAATCAAATTATGGAAATTCAAGTAGTTCTGTAATTCAGCTCTAGTAACTTGCACCCATAGTCACATAGCAGTCTTGCCTGGCTAGGGCCACACACTCATCTTTGTCTTCAGAGGTACCCCTACTGACCTCAGTCCTAACAGTGGATGTTAAAGTCGCCCTTTAATGGTTCCAGGCCATCTCAGTCATATTCGAGAGTCAATCCTACCCACCCGGGGTCTTCCCAGTGATCTGTCAGAAGCCACCCAGAGACTTGTCAGGAGCCACATCCATCCATGCACTGGGTAACAGACCAACTGTCTGTAAACCCTGAAGTGGGCATTTGTATGAGTGCCAGCCCAACTGGATATCCTGTCCACCCAAGTATCAGAGAGGATCCATAATTGCTCAAGATCCTGGTAACAAGACCTCTAAACACAGACTATATTGTGGAACCAGCCATATGACTTGGCTTCAACCCTGCTCAACCAAAACCAGTCTATAAAAACTGAAAGAAGTGTTTGCTCCTTCAAACAAGGCTACATGGATCACAAAGAATCAGGCAAATGTGACACTAAAAAAATAAACTAATATAAAGCTCTAGTAAATGACCCCAAAGAAATGAAAATCTATAAATTATGTGACATGGAATTAAAAATAATCATCTCAAAGGAGCTTAATGAGATGCAATATAATACAGATACATGAGTAAGCAAAATCAGGGAAACAACAGGGAATAAAGAAAAATAAAACAATGAAAGATAAAGAAATAGAAGCATAAAAATGAATAAAAGAAAAATTCTAGAGCTAAAGAATACAATGATAAAATTGAAAAGGTAAATAGCTTTAATAGCACAGTCACATAAAAGAAATAATTAAATAAAAACCCTCAAAAATAAGCCATTTGAAATTAGCTAGTTAAAGAAACAAAAAGCAAAAAGAACATCAACAAGTGAAGAAATGACATGGGTTCTATAAGATACTATCAAAAAGCAAATTTATACACATTTTTAGAATTCAAGAACTAGAATAGAGACAAACTTTTAGAAAACATATTCAAAGAAGCAATGGCTGAAAATTTCTGAAATCTTGGGAGAGATATGGACATGCAGATACATGAAGATCAAAGGACCCAAGCAAGAGTAATCAAAGAAGATTATCCCAATATACATTGTAATGAGATTGTCAAAAGCCAAAGAAAAAGGGAGAATTTTGAAAGCAGCAAGAGAAAACTGACCCATCATGTATAAGGGAACCTTCCCCCTGCCACCAAGGATTACAAAAGATTTCTCAACAGATACTTTTCAGGACATGAGGGACTGAAAAGATATATTCAATATGCTCAAAGAAAAAAGAGTGTCATTTAAGAATACTATACCCAGCAAAGATGCCCTTCAGAAATGAAGAAAGATTTAAAAATCCACTAACAAATAAAAACCAAGGGAACTCATCACCACTATACTTGCCTTATAAGAAATGCAAAAGACAGTTCTTCAAGTTGAAACAAAAGGACACCAAAAAGTAACATGAAAACATATAAAATTATAAAATTCACAGGTAAAGGTAAATATATAGTTAAATTCAGAATACTACTGTGGTGATGGTACATAAATCCCTTCTAACTCTAGCATAAAAGTTAAAAGGCAAAAGCATTAAAAACAACTATAGCTACACTAATTTGTTAATGGATGCAAAATATAAAAAGATCTAAAATGGGACATCACTAAATGAAAAAATAAGAGGAGGATGGTAAATGTATAGAGTTGTTTGTTTTGTTTTTGCATTCAAATGTAAGTAGTAATCAGCTTGATATAGACTGTTATAAATATTCCATAAACATCAAGGTAAACTCAAAGAAGAAACTTTTAGTAGACACACCAAAGAGAAAGAAAAAGAAATCCCAATATATGCCACCACAAACAAATCCTCAACACATCACAAAGAAAGATGACAACAGAGAAAGAAAAGAACAAAGTGATGCTAACAGCTATAAAACAATTAACAAAATGGCAATAGTAAGTTTCTACTTATTAGTAATTACTTTAAATGTAAATAGGTTGAGTTCTTAAATCAGAAAACAGAGTGCTGGAATGGATAAAACAAACAGGGTCTAATATTATGCAATCTAAAATCTTAATTTTAAGAGCACACATACACTGAAAGCAAAGGAATTTTAAAAGATATTTTGCTAATTGTAACAAAACAGAGTGGGGATGGCAATACTCGCTTATACCAGACAGAATAGACTCTCAATCAAAATCAGTCACGAGAAACAAAGAAGGTGACTATACAATGATAAATGGGTCAATTCATCAATAGAACACAACAACTGTAAATATATATATGCACTCAACATTGCAATACCTAAATATATAAAGAAAACATTAATAGAATTGAGGAGAAAAATAGGCAGCAATAACAATAGTAGAAAGTGACTTCACTACCCCTCTTTCATCAGTGTTTAGATAATCCAAACAGGAAATCAATAAAGAAACAGAGATGAATAATATCATAGATCAAATGGATCTGATAAATATATGTAGAACAATCCATCCAATGAGTATCAGGATACTCATTCTTATGCACATGGAACATGCCACAGGATAGAGTGTATGATCTACTAAATGAGTCAAAACAAATTCTAAAAGACTGAAATCACATCAAGTTTTGTTTCCTTTCCACAACAATATGAAACTAACCAATAACAGGAAGGAAACTGGAAAGTGTACACATATGTAGAAATCAAACAATGCACTCCTGAAAAACTAAAGAAAAAAAATCAAAAGAGAAGTCAAAAAGTATCTTGAGACAAATTAAAATGGAAATAAAACATACCAAAACTTAACAAGATCTAGCAAAAGTAGTTCTAGAAGGGAAGTTTATGGTGATATCACCTCCATTTAGAAAAAGACTGAAACAATCTAACACTACACTTCAAGGAAACAGAAAAACAAACGAAGTCAGCTCAAAATTAGAGTAGGAAAAAACTATAAAGATTAGAGCAAAATAAATGAGACATTAGAAAGACAATAAAAAAGATGAATGAAACTAAGAATTATAGTTTTTTTTGAAAAGATAAAAATCAACCAATCTTCAATAGACCAAGAAAAAAGAGGACTCAAATAAACTTATAAATGAAAGAGGAAACATTATAATTAACACCACAAAAATAGGATCAAACGAGATTACTATGAACAATTACACACTAGCAAATAGGATAACCAAGAACAAATGGACAAAGTCTAAAAGCATACCACTTCCCAAGACTGAATCATGAGGAGATAGAAAATCTAAGCAGACTAATAACAAGTAAGGAGTTTGAAACAGTAAACAAAAAATTTTAACAAATTAAAGCCCCAAATCACCTGGTTTCACAGTTGAATTCTTCCGAACATTTAAAAAATAATTAATGCAAATTATTTTCAAACTCTTCCAAAAAAACTGAGAGGAGGGAACAGTTTCAAACTTATGAGACTAGAATCATACTGATAACAAAATAAGTAAAAGACAAGAAAATCATAGGGCAATATTCTTAAAAGAATACAAGCAAACTGAATTCAACGACATATAAAAAGAATCATATGCCATGATACAGTAGGCTTTATACCGGGAATGAAAAGATAGTTCAATATATGCAAATCAATAAACATGACAAGTTACATTAAAAAATGATACAACATATTAAGAAAAACACTATATTAATCAGCTCAAAAAACACAGAAAGTACCTTTGACAAAATTCAACAAATTCAATTTGTAATAACAAGTTAGTTATTGAAAGAATGAATGTCAAATGATACGAATGTCAAATGAATGAATGTCAAATGAATGATAAAGACCATATATAACAAGCTTAGGGCTAACATAGTCAATGGTGAAAAGTGAAACTTCTCCCTCTGAAGTTGGGAACAAGGTAAGAGTTCCCACTCTTACTACTTCAATGCTATTCAATAATATTTCTATTCTTTTCAAAATAGCACTGGAAATCCTACCCTGAGCAGTTAAGAAAGAAAAAGAACTAATGGCATCCAAATGAGAAAGGAAGAAGTTCAACTATCTCTCTTTGTAGGTGACATGATCTTATATAGATAAAACCCTAAAGACTTGACTGAAAGTCCTTTGAAACTATCAAATTCAGTAAAGTTACAAGGTACAAAATTAATATACAAAAATCAGGTGCATTCTATATACTAACAATGATCTATTGGAAAATGAAATTAGGATAATTCCATTTACAGTTCCATGAAAAATAGTGAAATACTTAGGAATAAATTAAACTAAGGAGGTAAAATATCTATACACTGAAAACTTTTAGACACTAATGAAATAAATTGAGGAAGACGCAAATAAAGATATACCATGTTCATGGATTAGAAGAATTAATATAGCCAAACTACTCATACTGTGCAAAGCAACCCACAGATTCATGGCAGTTCCTATCAAATTTCCAATGACATTATTCAGAAATAGAATTATAAAATTTGCATGAAACCACAAACAGCCAAACAGACCCAAAATAGCCACAGCAATTTTGAGAAAGAACAAAGCTAGAAACATCACACTTCCTGATTTCAAACTCTATTACAAAGCTATAGTAATCAAAGCAATATGACACCTGCCTAAAAACAAACACATAGCCCCACAGAATAGAAACAAGAACCAGCCCAAAAATAAACCTATATATATATGGTCAACTAATATTTGACAAAAGCATCAAGAATAATAAAGAAAAGATAGTCTCTTCAATACATGATATTGATGGGGTGCCTGGGTGGCTCAGATGGTTGAGTGTCTGCCATCAGCTCAGGCTATGATCTCCAGGTCAAGGGATCAGCCCTGAATGGGGCTCTCTGCTCAGCAGGGAACCTGCTTCCCCCTCACGCTCTGCCTTTCCCCCTGCTTGTGCTCTCTGTCTCTCTCTCCCTCTCAAGTGAATAAGTAAAATCTTAAAATAAAATATCTCATTTAATAAATGGTATTGGTAAACTGCAGAAGTACATGCAATAGAATTGAATTCAACCTTTCCACTATACATAAAGATTAATTTGAAATGGATTCAAGACGTAAATGTAACACTTGGAAACATAAAACACTGAGGAAAAAATGTAGGGAAAAATCTTGTTTATATTGTTCTTGGAAATGATTTGTGGTTATGAAAACAAAAGCAAAGGTTACAGAAGTAAAAACAAGTGAGACTAAATCAAACTAAAAAGCTTCTGGAGAGTAGAAGAAACAACCAACAATATGAAAAAGCAACTTATGGAATGAGAGAAAATATTTGCAAATCAAATACCTGAAAGGGGGTTAATATCAAACATATATAGGGAACTCATAAAATTAAATAGCAAACATAAATATATAAGTAAACACACAACTGAAAATGGACAATGGCCCTGAACAGACATTCTTCCAAAGAAAACATACAAATAGCAAACGGGTACATGAAAGGGTGTTCAGCATCACTAATTATGTGCGGAATGCCAATCAAAACCACAATGAGATATCACTTCACACCCTTTAGGACATCTAGTACCAAAAAGGCTAGAGATAATTAGTGTTTCAAGAGTATGGAATAAAGGAACATTTGTGCTCTGTTGGAGTGTAAATTGGTATAAACACTATGAAAAGTAATATGGAGCTTCCTCAAAAAATTAAAAAATAGAACTGTCATATTATCCAGTAATTCCACTTCTGAATATATAGCCAAAGGGGGGAAAAAATCAAAATCTCAAAGAGCTATCTGCATTCCCTGTTCACTATAGGACTATTCACTATATATATATATATATATATATAGTGTGTGTGTGTGTGTGTGTGTATTTTTCTACTGTATATATTTTTCTACTATATCTATGCATATATAGTAGGAATATTATACAGTAATAAATAAGAAGGAAAACTTTCCATTTGTGACAACATGGTTGAACTTGAAATACATAAAGCTAAGGGGAGTAAGTGGAGTAAGCCAGACAGAGAAAGAAATATTGTATGATCTCACTTATTTGTGGAATCTGAGAAATTGTATTACATAGAACCAGAGAGTAGAACAGTGGGTCTTGAGCCTAGAGGGCAGGGGAAATGGGGAGATATTGGCCAAAGTGTATAAACTTTAAGTTAAAAATGAATTAAGTTCTGGTTACCTCATGTACAGGATGGTGATTATAGCTGTTGACAGTGTACTGTATACTTGAAAATTGCAAAACAAGTATATCTTGTGTTCTTACTATTTGAGGTGATGTATTAATTGACTGTAGTAATAATTTCCTATATGTGTGTGTATGTTAAGTCATCATATTTATACCTTTAGAAGAAAAACATCATGCTGTACAACATAAAAAATAAAATAAAAAATAGATGCTAAGAAAAAAAATAAAAATAAAAACCTATATTTTTCTCACTTAGTTCTAAAGCTGTCATCACCAGCACTTGTCTTCTACTCCTACTCTCTATTCACTCATTCTTTCTCCTCAGAGTAACTCTGGAATAAAATGGCAATCTTTTTTCATTTAAAACAGAGGATTTTTATTAAGCTCTGCTTACCTCTTTTTTTTCTACTATATGGCATTGTAGGACTTGATTCTGAAACTTCCATTTCAAGTGGACATGTTAATTTTGGAAAGAAAGTAGAAGAAAAAAGAAAAAGGAAGAAAGGAAAACATTTCAAAGGGGAAATAATTAGAAGATACTTAATCCTAATTAAGTAATACTATTAATACAAATAATATTATGCCTTTTCCTTACAAATATTTCCCTTGAAATTCTGCTGGGCTTTTTAACTTCTTAACATTACCATTGCAGTATAAATTTTAGGGTTACAGAATGCTTCAATGTCAAAATTGTATCAAAATGATTTTTTACCAGCTGAAACTCATTTCATACAATATAAAGTGAGCATAGCATCTATATTTACAGAAGATGAAAATAAATAAAATGTTAAGAGCAACTTTCTGTTAAAATAATTGTGTACCAGGAAAAAAAACTTTGTTTCTTATAATCAATATATTTTGATAAGCTAAAATGGTCAAATATTCTTCTATAAAGGACCTCAAAATGTGAGCTCTTAGTATCACATTTTTCTTTTCCTGTGGTCCACAAACAGCAAAAACTGGCTTTAGTCCTTTGTTTCACTGAATTTATCCTTAGATAACTGAACACATATCCTTGACATAAAGCATGAAAAACTTGGCGTATATTTAAAATGGTTTCAGGTTAAATACATAATTAACTTGGAGAGATTAGCCATTGTAAATTCACAGTACTTTACAATGAAAATGAAAGTGATTATTTCCTACTATTTTGGAAGAAATAAAGTTATAACAACATACATCATGTCAAGGCTTAGGGTTGAATACAGTGAGGAAATAGCAATTTTCAAATTGTTTCGATTAAGTCTGCTATTCCCAGAGTTAATTAAACAGAACTTTTGCCTAAATATGAAGTATAATATATGAAAATATGTTAACAGAGTCTGGAAAATGCGTCATGCAAGAAATTTCTAAATTTCCACTTATAAAACATAAAGCTATTGCTTTTTTGATGGGCTTTGTGTAAAAATAAGCCTTAAACAAAAACAACCAAGTCCAAATTTAAACATTTTTCAATGTAGAGCTTAACTGAAGTGGATTATTTGCCTGTGTATTAGTTTTCTTTCTTTTCTTTCTTTTTTTTTTTTTTAAGGTTTTATCTATCTATTTGACAGAGAGAGTGTGAGCGAGCGCACAAGCAGGGGGAGCGGCAGGCAGAGGGACGGGAAGAAGCAGGCTCCCTGTTGAGAAGGAGCCAGATGCAGGCTGGGATTATGATCTGAGCTGAAGGCAGACACTTAGCCAACTGAGCCACCCAGGCACCCCATAGTTTTCTAGTGCTACATAACAAATTACCAAAACTTTAGTGGTTTAAAACAATAGTTTCACTATCTCAGTTTCCTGGTCCAGGCACAGCTTGACTGGGTCTTCTAACAGGGTCCCTTACAAGGCTTTCACACAAAGCAACCCTCTGAGCTTCATTTTTATCAGGAGACTTGAAAGCGGATGAGTCAACTTCTAAGTTATGACTGATGGCCCTGGATTCTTACTGGCTGTCATCTAGAGGCCACCCTCAGCTCCTAGAGAAAGGTTCCATAGTTCCCTGCCATGTAGCCCTTTCTGTGAGCATTTCACAACATTACTGTTTGCATTATTCAAGGCCAGCAGTAGAGTGGGAAGAAGACTGCCAGCAAGACAGAGTCTTATAAAATATAATGCAATCATGGGACTGACATCCTTTTCCCCACAGTCCATGAAGAAGAAGGAAGTCAAAAATAAGAGGATTATATAAGGCATGAATACTGGAAAGCAGGTATCACTGAGGGTCACCTCAGTGTCTGTTTGCAACTGAAGTTAGAAAAATCATAAAATTATCATATGGTTTCACTTATTTGTGGAGCATAACAAATAACATGGAGGACATGGGGAGATGGAGAGGAGAAGGGAGCTGAGGGAAATTGGAAGGGGAGGTGAACCATGAGAGACTATGGACTCTGAAAATCAACCTGAGGGTTTTGAAGGGGTGGGGGGTAGGAGGTTGGGGGAACCAGGTGGTGGGTATTGGGGAGGGCACGGATTGCATGGAGCACTGGGTGTGGTGCAAAAACAATGAATACTGTTACGCTGAAAAGAAATTTTAAAAAATAATAAAAAGGGCGCCTGGGTGGCTCAGTGGGTTAAGCCGCTGCCTTTGGCTCAGGTCATGATCTCAGAGTCCTGGGATGGAGCCCCGCATCGGGCTCTCTGCTCAGCAGGGAGCCTGCTTCCTCCTCTCTCTCTCTCTGCCTGCCTCTCTGCCTACTTGTGATCTCTCTGTCAAATAAATAAATAAAATCTTTAAAAAAAAAAAGGCTTATTGTGGGTCAATGGTTGTACTATAAAGGTAGAACGTGAATTTAGTCATTTACTCTGTAGATTTGCAGATAGATAGAAGATAGACATAAGCATACCGTCAGAGTATCATGTTGCTGTAAACTGGTGTAATAATTGCCCCTAATTTATTCATGTCTCCATGTCTCTTCATATCCCTTCCCCATTGGAATC
Organism: Lontra canadensis; assembly: GCF_010015895.1. Lineage (NCBI taxonomy): Eukaryota > Metazoa > Chordata > Mammalia > Carnivora > Mustelidae > Lontra > Lontra canadensis. The sequence goes on along the minus strand of NW_022630998.1, from coordinate 15,379,376 downwards.
TTCATCCTACACTGACCTTGTAGTTGGCCATGTGACTTGCTTTGACCAATGAGACAGTGGCAAACGGGTCACAAGCAGAGACTTGGATAGTAATCAGGCATTGGGGTTTGCCTTATCACGGTTCTTGATATCTGCCACCATTATAGAGATTTAAAAAAAAAAAAAAGATGATGAGAGAGTCATAACCTACTTGCCTAGTACCCCAGCCAATAGTCAGTCAACACTTAAATGCAGAGCCGCCCACCTGGCCAGTAAAAGACTGCAGAAGCATGAGTAGACCCAAGTTAAACTATTGTGAGAACTTCCGTGCTGATTCCCACCCAAACTGCTGATACTAAATCAGGAACTAAACAAATGTTTTTCAAATCCACTAGGTTTTGTGGTTGTTGATTCAGCAGCAAAATACAGCCAAAGAAATTACCTACTGATTATAGCCAATAACTGTAGACACACATATATGTATGTGCACACACAATGAGTATTGTGTGTATATGTATAAAATTACAGGTTCATAAATATTACTTGATATTGACTGTATTTTAGAAGTGACCTAAATAGAGTAGATATCTTCTTACAATTACTTCTTATATTATTAAATCATAATTTCCTTTTTTAAAAATTTTTTAGTAACAGAATGACTGTTATGACTATGCCCAGCAAAGATCACTGCTAAACAATGAAATATTTTGAAATAGATTTTTATAAATTATTTCCTCTTTTTCTCAAGAAGAAATTGCTGTCGCCTGGTTGTAGTGAGCAAGTCTGCAATCAAACGAGTTCTAACAAGAATTACATTACTTTAGCCGTTTTTAGTAACTAGGGCATTCCAGCTGCATTTACAGTGTAAGAAAACAAAAATTTAATTAGCTATATTGTGGAAGGGGACACAGATGGAGATATTAAAAAAGATGCATACATCAAAGAAAGAAAAGTTGCTGTGGTTTTGTTTTTCTGCCAAAAAGGAATTGCTACTTTGTCCTTTTATATTGCAACTAAAAGCAAATACGTTCATGGGCATTTTTGAAGTATGTTCTCAAAATAGTAAAAAGGATTTAGAAAATACTGAATATCATGAAAACATTGTTCTATGCCATTTAACTGACTTTAGGATTTAAATAAATCCATACTAATTAAATTTAATATATTTTATCTTCTACGTTACTATTTTTTTAAAACCTAACACACTGTAATCTTAACTGCTTTCTTCTGTCTACTCATCAATAAAATATCTGGATAAAAAGTGAATAATTAAATCAACTAGGCTTTTTTTTTTTTTTAATTTATTGAGAGAGAGAGAGCGCGCATACATACACGCATGAGTAGGGGAAGATCCTGAGATCATGTGGACCTAAGAGTTCCACACTTAAAAAGACCAAACCATTCAGGCACCCCTAACCATCTAGGTTTTTAAATGGCAAGCATATACATGTAATAATCATCATGTAAACACGGGCATTTTTTTTTGTCCTAATAATTCGGGCCATCACATTTATTCAAGGATCAATAATGCTTTTAAAACAAAATGCTTAAAATATCCCCTACTTCCAATGATCACCAAATCTCAAATATCCTGTTTCCTAAGTTATCCTTGAACCTATTTATTCCTCTCTAACTCTGCCACTAACTTAGATCTGGTCCTTTCGACATTTGCCTGGATTTCTACATTGGCATCTTAAATTGTCTTCCTTCTTTCTTGCTGTATTTTGATCTTTGGACATCAGATTCCAGCAATACAAAATTACTAAAGTATGTTGGATACAATATTTCTGCCTCATAACTCCATGTATATTTATGTGCTAAAATATCATTTTTTATTATTCGCTATGTGAATGAATACCTATCCATCTTCATAAACTTGGCTAGATATTTCCTCAAATTATATTAAATCATCTCAGTGATTTCACAAATTTTGCTCTCTTCTGTATTTATTCCTTCTCCATATTTCTGCATTTGAATCTTATACAAATTGTTATCGTGATGTAAGAGGCTATTTTATTGATAATGACAGAAATCTTTCCAAATACCACATGTAAACCCAAACCTCAAAAGATTTTAGGAAATAGAAAAAACAAAATAATAATAAATTTATCTCTTCAATGATCTTAAGTTCACACCTGCACTCTGTCAATAAAATAAACTGTTAACGGAATCATATATTTGGCATTCCCAATGAACACATAATGACCCCAATTTTCCTCAGCACCTTCTCCATCTTACTTTATGTAGTCTCATTTTTCTTGCTCTCCAACCTCCATTATTCTAACATATTTTCCTTTAGAAACCCCCCTGTTAAAAGGAAAAAGACAAACTGAATTTCTCTTTTCATTGCTCCCCTCTGAGCATGACCATGAATATTAGACCTCTACCATTTAACTGATAGTGCAGTTCTTTACCTTTATTGATTCAATAAACATCTGCAGAGCAATGGACACTGAGATAAACCCCTCCGCTTTCTTTACCTTAAGAAGTTGCTTTTTAATCTCCTAAGTGAGAAAATACTTAAGGGATGATATTTTTATTTTTACTCTGAGATTTGTCTTATACAAGAAGCTCCTTATCAAGATCAAGAACTCATAAATAAGAATTGTAAAATCTCAGTAATTTTCGAGGTGGTATGGAGTTACTTTCTGCTCTACACTTTAGTTCTTTCCTATCAGGTCCAATCTATCTTATCGTCCCTTCCTTGCTGATGTCTTTGCAACACAAAGGATAACCAATTGCTTTGATCTTTTATATTTTTTTAAACGAAATTTGTATTTTGATGCCCAATAATATGTGGTATAAAAAACAAACACATAACAATTTTTAGGAATATATTGAGGATACTTAAGAAAAAATAAATAACGGTTCTCATATTAGTGTTATATCTTTATCTTAGTTTAGCTCCATGGACTGATAAGGAAATATACTGTAATTGCTCTTGTAAATATGGTTTACCAATATGAACTTAAGAAATATAGGTCAGCAAAAATCACAGAATTTTAAAGTTGAAAGTCTGTTCTACGTTCTGTACCATGAGAAATCTTTCTCCATTGCCCCTTCCCAGCCTTCACAGACTTGCTGCATTATATTTATGAAGACTTGCTCACACAGTGCTTTGGAGGGACTTTTCCTCATCTTCTATTTATTCTATCTCATGAGGTTTAAATGATTGATAAAACCATTTACTGAACATATGTATGATCTAGAGTACAGTTCACCTCACTGATTGGCTGCAATCTCATTGATATTAAGAAAATAAACTTTTTAAAACTGATTAAGCTACTTTGCTATGTAAATGGACTAAAGCATAGGAGATTATAGTCCAACAATATTTCTTTAGTTTTTTAAACATTTTACTTATTTACTTATTTGAAAGAGAGGGAGAGAAAGAGAGGGAGCACAGAAGCTGGGGGAAGGGCAGAGATTGACAAGGAGACTCCCTGCTGAGCACAGAGCCTGACTGAGTGCTTGATCCCAGGACCCCAAGATCATGACCCCAGCCAAAACCAAGAATCAGATGCCCAACTGACTAAATCACCCAGGCACCCCAGTCCAACAAAATTTTCTAAAATGAGAGATATAGTTCTTCATCTACAGAAATAGTGGTGTTTCAGTGGAGGAATTTTGGTTTGATTATATGAATTAAATTCGTACAAAAATAACACAGCTTCTTTCTCAAAGCAAGCAAGACTATTAAATGTTCCTTAAAGAAATTAACAGGATATAATAAACCTCTATTTTCTTTTCAGTTCTCTTTTCTTGTAGAAATAAACTTGAGAGACAAACCCTAATATATGCATAAAATTTCATGATTATTTTAATCTAATCATATGTATAGATAAATATGCTACAAAACATTTACGAAGAGGTGCAAATTAAAAAAAAAAAAAGTCCAAGTAACTTGTAAACAAGACTGAGTTTCTTTTTTTTTTTTAAAGATTTTATTTATTTATTTATTAAAGATTTTGTTTATTTATTTGACAGAGATCACAAGCAGGCAGAGAGGCAAGCAGAGAGAGAGGAAGGGAAGCAGGCTCCCTGCTGAGCAGAGAGCCTGATGCGGGGCTCGATCCCAGGACCCTGGGATCACGACCTGAGCCGAAGGCAGAGGCTTTAATCCACTGAGCCACCCAGGTGCCCCTCATTTACTTATTTGACAGAGATCACAAGTAGGGAGAGAGGCAGGCAGAGAAAGAGAGAGGGGGTAAGCAGGCTCCATGCCGAGCAGAGAGCCCAATGCGGGGCTTGATCCCAGGACCCTGGGATCATGATCTGAGCTGAAGGCAGAGGCTCAACCCACTAAGCCATGTAGGCACCCCCAAAACTGAGTTTCTATGAGACTAACCACTTTTTTTTAAGTTAACATGTAATGTATTATTTGTTTCAGGGGTACAGGGCTGTGAACCATCAGTCTTACACAATTCACAGCACTCACCATGGCACATACCCTCTCCAATGTCCCTCACCTGGCTACCCCATCCCTTCAACCCCCCTCCACTCCAGCAACCCTCAGTTTGTTGCCTGAGATTAAGAGTCTCTTTTGAGAGTAGCCACTTTTAACTATTTGTACTATCAATCTAAATTTTTAACAAAAATCCTTTGGTTGGGGGAACCAGGTGGTAGGTATTAGAGAGGGCATGGATTGCATGGAGCACTGGGTGTGGTACAAAAAACAATGATACTGTTACGCTGAAAATAAATTAAAAAAATGATTAAAAAAAAGGAAAAAAATGTGTCTTAGAAAATAAAAAGAAAATCCTTTGTATATATTTTTCAAAAAGTTATTATTTTTCATTCTTTACCATTAATTGACTATAATTCTGAAATACCCTGTGTCTTTAACCATGTCAAAATAACATAAAATAAATTAGACTTTAATTTAATTACTTTTTCAATAGTTCATAAGCCATTCATAAGTTATCTAAGGAGACCAATAAAACCTGTATATTCCAACTCCATCCCATCCCACTTGTCACTATTCTAAATTCTTTTATCCCCTAAACTTTAAAATGAAAATTCAAAATAAAAATGAAAATTTTAAATGTATGACATATATTATACAAGTATCTATAAATCAGAGTGATTTTTTGCATACAACTAGAATTACATATTAAATTGTAATAATCACAGGGAGCAAAACCAAAGTGTATGATTGACATAAAATAATTTTTCAAATTGACAATATTAAGAATTTCTGGTGTCATCTCTTTGTGAGCAAATCTCCTTACAGTTGAATAATTTAAGTATTTTGGCAAGTACTTTTTCTTCCTTATTTGACTTGTCACATATGTCAAAAGATGATTGATAATCATGCCAACAATGAACAAGATGCCACACCCAGAAGTCTGTGACAGAGCCTCCTTATCACATGAAAATATTATTTGACAAATGCATATGGGTGATGTACCTTATTTATTTGTTTATTTAGCCTTCACCTATTCACTCAGTATTCATGGTTTTAGCATATACTTTCAGAGTCATGAAGATGCATTAGTTTTACTTATTACTTAATTTTAAAATTTTATTCTTGTTAACGTTAATATGAATAAACTGCCATTATAACTTAGTACTGAAAAAGATAACCTGCCATGAAAGTTATTTAAATCACCTAAAATAGTTTCCAGTAACACATTTGGGACAACATCTTTAGTAATCTCCTCATAGTTTACATTCAACTACACATTATGCTAAAAAAAAGAAATGAAATATTGACAACAATTTCCAAGAAATTAATTCAACTATAATCATAGAAACGGACAAATAAACAACAATAAGAACAGATACATGTGCTTACTTACAAACTTGGGAATTATCTGTCTTAAAATTCTTTTTAACCAAATTTTTAAAAATGGAGATCTAAAGAAATGAAATAATTTGACTCAAATCACACAGAAAGCAAATCTTTCTCAAATTGTTGCTGTAAATTGGTTCTCTTATCTCCAAATCTTTCATTCTTTCTTCTAGAAAATTTAGTTGATCCTTAAACTGAATTATATCATAATATACACAAAAGGAGCAAATGACTGTTGATATTTCTACTACTTTCAACCACCCTAGAAAACATTATACAATATCACATTATTTATCAAACCACAAAGTTGAGTATGACACATGTGAATTTAAAAATAGGTGACATGAACAACAAAAATAGCTTGTATTTCCAGTGTGTCAGTTACACATTGTTGTTTAAGAAGCTGCCCGGAAACTCAGCAGCTTAAACAACAATGATTTGTAATTTCTTACCAATCTTTGGTCTGATTAGTTGATTCCTGCGCTGTTTTCATCTGTGCTCCTTCTTGCTGCTGCATCCGAAGGAAAAATTGGCTGGGGTTGGATTCAGCTGTAACATCTCGAGTACCTTGGCCTTTCTCTGGGTGTCTTTTGTCATCCAGGAGACTCAATCAGGCTGGACTTCCAGAGATGTGACATCCACATTACAAGGAATTCAAGGTCTCAGAAGTTGCACTGTGTCATTTCCATCACACTCCATTGGTCAAAGAAAGATCCAAGGCCAGATTCAAAGGGGGAGAAGAATAGGACCCACCTGAATGGGAAGAGCGGCAATGGCACATTTGTACTAGGGCTTTCAGGCCATAATTTCAGGAAACGTGTTTGCTTTACAGCATGAACACAAATGTATTAATAAAAACTCCATATATTTCAAACTGGGTTTTTATGAGGTAAATTTTTCAATATGCACTACGCAATTTCTCCCCAACTTCATTCAACTATGAGATGTCCTCAATACTTAGACACAGCTCCCTGTATTCTCTTTCTTTTTTTACGTCTTTGGATCACCCATTCATAATTAATTTTCTTGGAAATTATTAAAGAGACCTTTTATTATAAATGCATATAATGTAGTTTAATGTCTGCATCGAACTTTAAATTTCTAAAATTAGATTTATCTTCACAGGTAACTATCAGTGCTACCTTTCTTTTTTAGGTTCCCTTTTGATAAATAACTCAGAATAGTGGTTTTAAATGTTGTTAGTAAATGAGCACTTTTTTCCAAACAACATCTTGCATAGAATCTCAATAAGTAAAAATATAAACATGGCCATTAGTATAAATTTGGTTTTTAAGATAATATTTATAACATTTATTCATCATTTCAATCAATGAGAAAATTGAAAGTGCTTAGATTTTAAAAGTTGAAAACAAAAACAAATTATGATTGCTATTGTACATTAGTCTAACATCTAATGTCTTTTTTAAAATCTTGATTGCATAATATAGATAAAATCCTGATTCAAACAGATAAGTAACTACAAAATATATCAAGATATTTTAACTGAAATAAATGCTTACAAAAAGCATAAAAGAAAAATATGTGTTTCAAAAATAAAAAAGAAAAAAGAAAAATATGGCTTCAAATTGAAACACTATCAATATTAAAACTGCTGTCACGTTTCTAATAAATCTGAAAGATAAGCAGTACCCTAAAGTTATTATAATAAAACAATGTTGATAAGACACTAATTATAAGGCAGGGCTCATATTCATTTATTGTTGATAATGATTATTCCCTTATTCCATTGTTGATAATGATTATTCATTTATTGTTGATAATGATTTATTCCCTAATATCCCTATTAGGATAATGATGATCCTAAGCCTTCACTGGAAGCCAATCCACTTATTTACTTAGATGCAATAGTCATCAGAAGTTATAGGAAATTGTCCTTTCTTCTTTGGGCTATGCTCAGCAGAGGGCATCGTGTGACAAATTTCTTTAACTGTACAGGTCTTTCAATTTAAAAACATGTGAAGCACACACGGTGT